>NW_028186480.1:0-127723 GCF_003343005.1 Rhea americana | reverse complement strand
GCTGGGCGGCGCGGCAGGTACCGGGCGGGGCGGGCGGCGGTAACGGGGGCCGGGCTGTGGGGAGGGAAAGTTGGCGCCGCTCGGGCGCCTCCGGGAGGCGGGGGAGGCTGCGCCGCCGCGGCCGCCCCCGCGTCATCCCCCTGCCGCGCAGGCGGGCGGGCGCTTCGGGGCAGGAGTGCTCGGGCGGGCGGCCCCCCCCGCCCGGCTGGCCCCTGTCCCTGCTGGAGAGCGGCGGTTGGGGGCCCTAACGGCTTCAACGACTTTCGCGGGGCAGGGGTAGCTTGTGGCTGAAGTAAGTAAAAAGGTGAAGAGAGAGCGGGAGGATCCTTAGCCCAAGGGGGGCCGCGGTGCCGGGTGGGGGTGGCAGAGAGGTGGCGGCTCAGGGCGCTCCCTCTGCCTCTCTCCTCCCTCGTCTTCGGTGGCCCTTTCGTTTTCTTTCCGTTGTCGTGTATTTTATTCTTAGCGAGCTCGGAAAGGGCTGCGACCCCGCGACTGGGAACTTAGGCAAACTATGGATTTGCCAAGCGCCCCGCGCGGGGAATCCCTCACGACGACGCCTTCGCCTCCCTGCCGGCTCCCTCTTTTGCTTGATTTTGCTGACTTTTCTTACAGGGCTGGTTTGAGTCGTTTCCTTACCTGATCTTATTCTCTCTCCCCCCTCCTCCCCCCACCAAAAAAAAAAAAAAAAGGTTCCTGGAGCACCTGGTATGCGAGTTTTTTTTCGATTTAAGCACCAGCTTCTTTAGGTTAATCTGAAAAACAAACGGAGTCGGCTGTAGTTAATAGATCAGTAGGGATTTCTTCTCTGCGTAGGTCTGTGAACGGATTAAAAATCGAAACAAAACTCTGGAATCATTAGTTGTGGTGTTTTYCTCAAAGACTGCCAGTTGTCTACAGCGGTTATTTTCAGCTGTTTTTGTGGTGCTGACCTATTGTGTGTGAACATGTATATAAAGTGTGAAAACAAGTAAGTTTGTCGATATTGTGAAACTGATGTAATGACAGTAACTTTTTTTTAATATGGAATTTCTGTTAATCTTACGGCCTTTCTTAATCCCTTTCCTTACTGAGCATATTTTAAGCAATCAGGCACCTTCTTCTCCTTCTACTGCTTGCCACTTTCCTCTTTTTAGAAGATATGCTCCTTCTTCCTCCCCTCTTYCCCTCTGCGTAATGGTCTCATCACCTATGTTGGTACCGTGTGTCATACCGATAGGTTACTGCTCTGATACCTATGTCATAGAAATTACAATAAGTTAGTACTTTGATAATAATTTGATAATACTGCTTTGATAATACTAAGTATGGGTGCTTCTACTCTGATCATTCAAAACGGTTTTTTTGGTAGAAGTATCTATTATTGAGGTATAAATTCTGTACACTATTGCACTGAAAAGTATTTATAAAGGTAAGTTTATTTAGATATGTGGAATAGCTGTACTTACTTAGCTGTGGAGGTATTCACTTTTWAAAAGAAATTTATTTGAAACTATAGAAGAAACAAATTGTCCTTAACACCTGGGCAGTTTCCATCCTAGAAGAAACCCTTAACAGGAATGTGGAGAAGAAAGGTCTGCATAATCACCATATTTGGAAAAGCTTGCTAATGAAATACAAATACTGAATTTCTATGATGCTGACATTCTCTGGCACTGTCTTATGGGTTTGATGACAAATGATGGGTAGGTGACAAATGTTTAATACATCTTTTTTTTTTTAAGTTCATAAAAATATTCTCTACATGCATCTAAATACACTTAACAAAATAGTTCATTTGAAGAACCAGCTTGTGTTGGTAAGAATAATACTTTTTCATAGAACACTTTGATATTGCTGATTTGATATATCATTGCGTTCTGAGACAAACTCTTCAACATTTGTCATCTCTGAAGATTTAATAGGAATATATTATATTTCTGTTATTGTGGAGTAGTTTTTTTTGTTTTTGTTTTTTTTTTTTACATAGTCTAGAATTGGAATAGTTAATTCATGATTTGGATAGAAGTTTTGGGTAGTACCACGGTGATATGATGTATGACACTTACTATTTCCTAAACTAAAGCCCCCAAATACTTCTAGTACAAACTAAAACTGTAATAAGGTTAAATAACCTTTGTAATCTAATATCATATCCAGACAGCTCCGTAATAACTTCTTAAGTTACTAGTCTGTTGCATTGGTTTGTCAGTAATGATACTTGCTGGAGAAGATGATAGTAAAAAGTTTGTGGGGTAGCAACATGAACTTCTTGTATATGTTCGTGGTTTGTCATGAGCATATGATACAACATGATAAATCTTGTTTTCATCCATTTCAGTATTCTGAAGTAGCAAATAATTTCTAAGGGTCTTAAGGTTTTTTTATAATTAGCATTGTAATAGAAACACTTGTCTGTACATTTCTGAGCTATGACCTAGTTACACTGATGTCTAAAAAGTGTGATGTTTATGAAACTATTAAAGTTAAATTCTACAAGATGAAGTAACTGCAGAAACAACATATTTTTTGTTTTGTCATTTTATGTCTTCATAAAGAGTATTTGCCATGCTGGCATCTATAGATAGGACTATTTATTCATTTTTTTTTTAAGTAAACCTTAATTGGTGATGAGGACCACTGTTGCTGACCATGTTATTTTAATTATGGTGTATGTGCTTTTTAAGTTTTGTAGAAACATTGCAATGTGCTTTTTTTCAACAAAAAATTTTCTGTAAGCTTTATAACCATGAATCTGTAAACAGATTGTTGTCAGAAGCACCAGAATATTGTCTATGGAAAAGTTTGCACTGAAGTGGAAAACTGAGAGAACAGTATTTTTCATTTATTTGCCTAGAACTGTAGCCTTGAGGAAATACTCTAAGCTTAAAATTGTTTTATTTAGTTGAATTCCTTGCCTTGTTAATTAGTGTTAGTTTGTAGAATTGGTTTTTCTTATTTAAATAAYTTCTGACTACTTATCTATAACAGTGCAACTGTATATTTTATTTCACTATGTTAAGTGCACGAGGTCAGTTAACAAAGGCAATTTGATGCTRTGTTGATGAGCATCATCTGCAACATCCAAGTTGCAGATGTCTGGCTTCTGAAGGGAATCTGTAGCTCTGAGGTGTCAGCCCACGATGGGGAGCGTTGGCTACGTCAGGCTAGAATGTGGAATAGCACTCTTGGTGGGTGTGAAGCTACACAAATTAATCATCAGAAAGTTCTGAACTGGAGATGTATCTTAAGCCCACAAGAAAAGCAGTCCAGGCTGTGTGGAAGTGTTACAGTCTGCCAGAAATCCTCAGCCTGCAGTTTTGTTTTGGACCTTGATGCTTTTCGCTAGTTATAGTTAGCTCTTCTGAGTATTTTGTTATCAAGGCCTAAGAATCAGAAGGGGTTTACAGTCTTACCTCATAACAAGTGTGAATTAGTGTGAAGAAAGTTAATCTCCTGTTGGGGTGTTTACTGAAGGAAAAGAGCATATGCAAAGGCAGTTGGAGTGGAGTTAACAGATGTTCCGCAAGTTCCATCCTGACTTATCTTGAGATAATTTATTCTAATCTCCCCATACTTTTAAGATACTGTTGGCTTCATATCAGTATGTACTGAACCTTAAAGTGAATTCTTATTTCTATTATTAGCATTGTAATATGAAACTTAGTCATGTGTCCTGTATAGGCTTTGTATCCTATTTGTTTCTTCCATGTCCTTGCACAGACAAGATTTCATGGAAATGCTAGGAAATCAGATAATATGCAAACCGTTCTCCAGTAACTTGCTTTATAAAGGTAGTGCATTTTTTTTGGTTTTAATTTTGCATTCTTTGTGTTGGGCAAATATATTCAAAATTTTGAGGATCCTTCTCCATAAAGAAAATAGATGCTTCTTTACATAGTTGTAAAAAATGTCATCATTTTAAAGGTTTGGTGATGCTTAGGAAAAAGACACAAGATACTGTCTGACTTCAGATGTGTGTGTATAAATTTATTTTTACTTTGAATTAATCTTTGTCCTACAATATTAAGTTGCTGAAGATAGGTAACAGAGTCCTTGCATCTTTTAGGGAATGTCTATATATTAAATCTATGTAATGTTTAGACTGACCTTTGTGAGGTCATGAAAACAATGGCATTCATTACTACTTGTTTGCCAGGTTACATGTTTTCACAGTACTGTAGCATTACAATGTACCTGATGCTGTGTTTCTAATGGTTTTCCTTCTTTCATTTGCAAAGTTACTCAGAAGCTAAATAGCTATATTTTCCAGCATCTCTGTGATCTGTCTTTGAAAATGTAGTATTTTAGTTATCTGGCATCTTGACTGAATCCTCAGAAAACAAGGGAAGTTAGAAAGTCAACTCAAGAGGACCAGGAGAGAATCCTCATCGTTTCAGCTGCTTGAGCTGGGTTGAAGGCACTGTAGTGCTAAAGTCTGCATATATGCTAGTTCTTATGTTGTCAATTTCTAAACATCAGGTAGTCTAGGGGAAACAAAGGATTCCCACCTGCTGGGCCAGGAATATTCAAGAGAAATTATTACAAACCTTACAGGCACTATGTGTGTCACTACAGCTCCATTCATCCAGTGAGTTCTACATGGTCTGGACTTACAAGTTTAAGCAATCTAAGCAAAATCTGGGCCCTAAGCATACATTTGGAATACAAATTCTCTGTCTAATATACCTCATTAAGATGTGAATGTTTTTTTTAACATATTCTAGAAGAATGTTGGGAAACATACAAGCAGATATCTTCACCATTCTGAAAGCTCTTCAGGTTTTGGGTGGTGTGCTTTCACAGTTCTGGGACATTCTGTTGTTCTTGCGTGGCCTTGAGATCTGCTCCCTGTACGTTTCTTTGTCCAATACTGAGACCTCCTCTATTATTGAATGCAGTTTTTTGTGAAAAGGTCCTCATCATTCATTTAAGAACAGAACATGTCACTGGATGAGGAATGTTGCAGGTCTCAGCAGTCAATAATGCTGCAGACTCCTTAGTCTGAAGCCAGCATGCTATTGTTATTGCATCTATTTGAAGTGAAGATTGCTAGGATTGGAGTAATTTGATTTCTATGGCTGGGATCCTCCTATAGCACCTCAAATGTCACTTCAGTATGAAGATTACCTGACTACTGTTCTTTAATGTGGTTTTACAGTGAAAATGGAACTTGTATAGCATAACAAAGCTTGGATACAGGCATACATTGATCTGCCCCATTGGGTRTAATTTCATTTTTTTCCTCCCGTAGCAGGTTTCATACAGGCACCTGTAGCAACACATGTTATATATAGAGAGAATCCCAAGCTTTGAGATTTGACTAAAAGCCTCTCTGCGGAAGTGGTTTTCCAGACTCTGGAATTTAGAAGAGCTTTTCTAGTTAAGTGATTTTGATCAGGTTTCTAGTAGAATGAATTCAGGAGTCTTTCAAGGGGTTGCTTTACCAAAAGTGGAACAGATGCTCTTCCTTGATCACACAGTAGAAACATAGCTGTAGTAGTATGTTGCATGCTTGTCCATATCGACCAATTAAATGTATTTCAAGAAATAATGCAATAGTTCTTTGACACAGCCTCTACTTCATATAATTTTTATCAACAACTTGCTGTCATCATCTTGGTAATTCATTTTAATGGCCTATAAGCTGTGAAGTTTGGAAATTAATTATTACTCTACTGAACTAAGGTAGTAACAAGACTAGTCAAATGGAATGTCTCTTTGCTTTTTAGAGCACTCATACTAAGTTTATTTAGTGGCAGTGCTCACAAATTCATGAAAAACAGGAGCAGAAGCCAGTTCTTAATTCACACCTGTACATGTATGTTACGGAAGTGGGTAGTAAAGTTTTAAAAGAGTTTTGAAAGGGTTTTCTTCATCATTCCAAGTGAAAACAAAATCAATGCATTTGGAAGTTCTCTGCAAGAGAACTTGGGGGTATGTGAAAAGTGGTTTTAATTTAGCTTTGCTCTTTTATTTTTAACTTAGTATGAAATTAATTATACATTCTTCTTTTAAATTCACATAAAGCTTCAAACAAGCTGAAATGTTTCGTTTCTGAAATAGTGAGTTGGACAAATATCAACGTGTGCTTCATTCTTTTTTTTTTTCTCTGAAAGAGAAGGAATGGTTAAATTGGCGTGATATCATCATAAAACGTTTCAAGTTTTGTAGTTGGCAAATTCAATTTCAGTGGTTTTAAGTCTTGTAGCAGCATTAATTTTAGTGCTTCTGACAGAGGCCAGTAGCTGTAACCAAGGCTGAGTGGCTCAACAATGTTTTAGGTATCAAGTAGAACATGCCTTGTGCGTAAAATAAAGTTAGCTTGTTTTTTTTCTCCTTTCATATCAAGAAGCCAAAAACACCTTTTTTTGTTTTATTTTCTTATTTCTGTAAATATGCATTATTAACCAGAAAGAAGTAATTTTTTTTGTTTTTTCAAAAATAGCTTTTGAAAAAAGAGCAGTTATTAGCAGCTGAAATGTTTCAGGATTAAAGCAAATGTGTGGGGTTTTTTTGTTTTGTTTTTTGCAGTTCAAATATCARAGTAGTTATGATTTGACATATTGTTCTTTGATTTCTTCCCATCTTATCCCCTTGCCCCTAATCAAATTTTAATCTGGTGTGTGTGGTTTTATGTAAAACAGGAAGTTTGTAACACCAAACTGTGGTGAGTAGCCGTGGCTATTTCCCTAGGAAGTTATGTGATCTACTTATACTTTGTAGAATGATGCATTTTATGAATCAATTTTTTCCTCCAAAATTGAGTCACCTGAATGCTTGATGTATAAATGAACTTCCACAGATAGTATATATTATTGTTTAAATACAGATAACTTTTTTTGGGGGGGTCCCCCCCCACCCTTGTGCTCATTGGATTGTGTGTGGTCAAAAAGCTAGGAATTTGAGCTCTGATTTGCATATTCATAGGTTTTGTACTGTAGCAGTTCTTATGTTGTTCTATCTGCAATTGTTAATATTGATCTCATTATTGGGCATCTCCCAGGCATTATCCCAATCGTGCAAACATAGACTTGATCTCTATTCTTTCACTATTTTTTTTCTTTTAAGCTTAATATTTTTGTCCCAAGTATTCAGAGCAAGTGCAGTTTGCTTCTAAATCTATATTGATATAAAATACTTTTTTTTTGTATTTTTTTTTTTCATATTGTTGTATAGAGGGGATGGAACTTAACAGTAGAGATAGAGGCAGAGCTTTTGGTTTTAGGCAAACCTGAATGTCTACTTAATGTTAAGCACATATATTGCCATGGTTGTATGAATGTTAGTGGTTTATCTGGAAGAGGGTAACTTCTTGAATGTGTTGCTTATGCTCTAGGTAACGCATTCAAAATCTGTAGCCTGTAGATAAAGCAAGTTGTACTTTGGTCAAGTTGAAGATCAGCTAGTACATTCTAAAGTACAGCTTGCCTTATCTTCATGTTAGTGTTTTAGAATGTTAGTTCATGTTTACTTTAGGAAAGAAAGATGTCTTTACAGCAGCCTGGTGAGGACAACTTATCAAGCTTGGCTTTATTTTATTTTATTTTTTTTATAGGACAGGACAATTTGGTTTTTGCACATACTTATATTCCTCTGTATATTAGCATAGATTTAATAAAGTACCCCTGAAACTCCTTAGAAGGCTTAGAAGGACATCTCGTCATAGACACTGGACTAACTCCATGCTTATGCCATAGTTCCAACCTTTATTGTGTCTCTGGTTATTTATTTACGGTCTAAAATGAAAGTGACTTTGTTAATTCTCAGAAGAGCCTTGGACTTTAAGGAGATTAGGTTCATAAAACTCTGATAGTTTTGCCTTTCACATAGATGTCTCTAGACTACTGTCTGCCACTACTGTCATTTAATTATGATCTGAACCCTTAATCAGAACTCTATTGCAGATCTTACCAGTCTCTCAATTCATTCATCAATTAATGTAATTAATAAAACTTTTTCTATGTTAAATTGTCTGTTAGGTGAAGCCCTGTTGAGTTTCCTACCTATTGCCATGTTTAACTATAGTTTTATCAGATGCCTAGTAAATATACAGTGTCACAGGTTGCGCTTGGTGGAAACTCTTCGGTCAACTTCATTTTGAGAGTTGCATATGCTCTACTTACACTAAGCTTGCATGTTACGCTATTCAGGATGTGTTTGAAAAGAGGCCATGTCTATCTGGAATGCTTTTTCAGAAGGATTTTAGTAAGAAACATTGAAAGCATGTTTCTGCAAGCATCACTGGTGTTTTGCATGATATCTGAAAAAGCAATAATTCAGTGATGTGTGTGTTTGAATATTTAAGAATTTAAGAAACTGTCCTCCTGACCATTGAAACAGATTTTTGCCTCTCTCACTGGGATGATTTTGTTGTTGTTGTTTTCAGTTATGAAACTTGTCTATTGATGCAATGGAACTACAACACTTTACTCTGTTTTTGTAAAAATAAAGTTGTTTCTCCATATCAATATGAACAGATAAGCACAACTGTATAGTAACTTGGTGTTGTACACTTGGTTTTTTTCCCCTACCAATTCATTTCTGTTGAAAACCTGTAATAAATTGGTAAAGGTATTTTATTGCGTGCCCGTTTATATTGAGTTGAGTATATTGGCTACAAGTCCTTTGATAGAGGGTTTTTTTTTTTTTTTTTTTTTTATTAGTGCCTATACTCTGCTTCTAAACAGATGTATCTTACTTGGGAGTAATCTTAAGTTTTTGTGCCAATCAAGTGACATGACTCAATGGTGTATGAAGCCAGAATAGAGCTAAAAAAGAAGGAAATTGATCACTAGAATAACTTGCTGTGATTTGTGGTGAATTCTTGATTTTGAATTCATAAATCATACAGATAATGTTTCCTTAAAAAAAAAAAATCTGACAAAGCAATGACTTGTATTCTTAGCCATCAAAAATCTTTAACATATGTAACCAGTAGCATCTGCTGATATTATGAATGGAACTGCAATCTTATCAGATTCTAAAGTCTTTCTGGTTATATTGCAGTCTAAAGCTACCCATATGATCTGATATTCTGGAGAGAGATTTTTGTTAACAAGTAACAGTTTATAATTGATAATTTTAACTTGTGTATGTTATGGCATTTGGTTTATTTAAAAATAGTGACATGTTGTGTGCTAGCATATACTGCATATGTTTTTTTAAATTAGGAAATAAATATTTCTAAGCGTAAGATAACTCCTTAAAATACTTCTCTTTTGGATATTAAAGACAGAAGCGAAAGACAAATATGTGTTAAGTTGTGATGAAAAAGAGRAATCAACATGTTGCTTAGTTTACCCATTTGTTTATGAAAGACAAAACTAACTTTTCTGTCTTATGTTCCTCCCTGCTTCTTCCTTCCCCCACCTAGTATTCCTCTTCCTCCAAACATTCGTAAACAGAAAACTAACTTAAATGTCAAATTCAGTTTCATTCCCTATGTTTCCTAGTGCAGTAAAACTGTATCTATGCCAAAAATAGCATGCTGATTGTTATGACTTTTTCAGTAGAAAAGGTAGATTTTAGGCCAAATGTTAAGAGGCTCTGAAAAACTTGTTAACTGTACTAGGTCGATTGTATGAATATTAATGTTTGAGTTGTCAGATATATCTGGAATTGTGTAATAGCCTTTCTTGGTTGTATATGTCTCATATCCTTCATTGAAGCTCATTGCGTTTTTTTTTTTTTTTTTTTTTCCCTCCTGGCGTTGAGAAAAACTAGCTTTACTTTGTAATGTACAGCAAATTGTGTTAAGAGTTCAACTTTACAGCATGGGGGGAGGGGAAGGAGAGAAGAAAGCCTGTTTTACTGGCTTGATCAGATGACTGCTTCAAAGTGATCAGAGTATATGCCTCTTACCAGCAGATAAGGTTGGACAGTGTGACAAGTCTAGGTTTGTTAATCTCCTTCCTTTCCATCCTGAGAGTCCTTTTCGCAATCTGATACCTGAAGAAGCAAGGTGAAAGTTTCCATTTCTTTAGCACTTTTAATTTTAATGCACTGTTAGGTAACTCTCAACAACTTGGGATCAAATATGTTAACCTTCTGAATCTATCTTGTTGTTTTAAGAGCATATTGGTTGGTAGTTCCTTATTGCTTGCTCCCTGAATCTGTTAGTGTTAGCAAATTTTATAAAAATTTAGATGTCTTAAGGACGGTAAGTTTCCTATGAATTAAATGAAAAAACTGTATAGGAAAAAATCACGTAGACTTCAACTCTCAGGTTTGAGTGTTTGATTAAAAAAAGTGCTGCAGTAGTGGGGTTTGGCAGACTTGATCTGTTTTGCCTGCAAGGTGAGCAGTGAGCAGCTACCTGACTTGGACTCAACAACTACTGGTGTCCTATCACTTTATGTACACTGATGAATCTCTGGGCAGGAAGAAAGAGGGGGTGGTGGTACTGAAGTGTAGTGGAGTGTCAAAGACTTGATGGCAGAAAACAGTGGAGAAGAGCAGCTCGGGTCTGGAGAAATGGCAGTTTAGAATTGTGAAACAAACCTGTAGGAAAGCCAGCTTTGCTAGTTGTGTTGTTCACATATCAGTTTGTTTTCATCGTATTCACCACCTTTATCCATTTTCTTCTCAGGAATTATCTTTGTTCTATTCAGTGTTCAATCTAGCAATTTTATGAAAATTAATCTTCTTTCAAATTTCTTTGTTTTTAGAATTGAAGATGTCAGCTTGATCCCTGTTGTTAGAAGAGGTTAAAAATTTGTCTTGCTTGTAATAGGATCTATAGTAAGAAAACTTATCAGGATATACCTGATAAATCATGAGTAAGATTGAGGATTGTCTCAAGCATGTAGTCAGCCCTGGTTCATGGTTATAGCTGTGGATTTTATACAAAGCTGTAGGTTAAAGCAGTGACATGAAGGCTGAGAATCCAAATTCTGATCGTTCTAGCTGAGTAAATGAGAAACTAGATACTTGACTTACAAGAGATCATGGTACTAGACCCCTAAACATAGTGAATGGCTTGACCAGTGAAGGTCTATAGAAGTGCTGTACGAAGGGAGAATTTGCAGACAAGGAAATGTCCAAAAGGGCATTTAAAGATGCACAGAATGCACTGAATTTCTAATTCTGCTAATTTCTGGAGCTTGTATATTTGCTTAATATACATATAAAATCAATTACAAAATGCATGATAGTCACAAAATGGCAGTTTACCAATTAAGGACACGTGTAACTGATTTAAATGTAAGGGAAAGTCATGGACTAAAGTATTTGGATCTCAGTTGTTGGACAGTTACACAGTGTGCTTTTGGGGGAGTGGTGTAGAGTTAAACTTGCTACTTACTGGACTGCCATGAGTAAAGAAACTTGTATAACTAATCTGTTGCAAGTTGTGCATTGCACAAAGCTAAGTGAGTCTGGTCCCTGGGAGAGATGGGATTAGTAGTATGTGATCACCCTGGCATGCCTTTAGCATTCAGTAGGACAGAGTAACCAGTTGCATAGGTAGACACTGAAAGAGGTCAGTAATACGTTACCTTAATATACAGTAATATCCAAATAATTTGAGCAGTTAGGTATATTGTAGTTGGGGTGTGTGTGTGTGTATAAATAAATAAGCTGTAGTTACTTGAAATAATGTTCTGCAGAACATAAGCTTCTAATAATCATACTTGCTGCATTGCTGATAAGACATGACAATTTTCTGTAGCTAGTTCTTGTAATACAAAATATATATATTTTCTGCAATACAAAAACTTCAGTTTTCACTTCATTCTTGAGTTTTGTGACAGTGTGATACATTAAGATAGCATGTTGAATCTCAGTATGCTGAACTACTTGTTTGCTCCTCTTAGTGTATTTTGAATTTTTTTCATAGGTGTCTGGATATAAGAAAAAGAGTTCTTAAACACGATTAAATACTGGAATAGGTGGTGCAGAGAGCTGTTGCAGTCTTCCTCAGTGGAAATACTCAAGATCTGGCTTAATGGGACCCTGGCTAACCTAATTTAGAACCATGCTTTCAACAAAGGTTGAACCAGGTGGTTTCCAGAGGTCCCTTCCAACCTAGACTTTTTAATGATTCTGTGATTTAGCTCATGTATAGTCATGTTTTCCTGTGATATTGGTGATAATTTAATCCTATAAAAATAACACTAATTTCATTAAAAAAAAMCAGATTTTGATAGACTTTCTTCTGAAAATAAATGTGGGAAATAAGTTAGTCCACCAGTGCAAGTCTTTACACCACTCAGCGGTACTGTTACTGTGGAGTTGACCTGTTATCAGAGAAACAGCTATAATGCTAGTATTAATAATTATTCTTATCTATGTGAGAGTCCAAAGTGAAGAAAGAGCTCTTGGTCAGATTGCCTCCTATAGGATTGTGCTTGATGTATAACAACCTGATAAAACAGTATTTAAAAATCTTTTTTCAGGGATAGTCAGAAAGCAGCTTTACCAAATACTCCTTCCCCCCCCTTCTTTGGATACATGTAAATCAAATGATGAATGCCTGCCTGAAGAGGATTTTATGCCTGAATATATATCTTTATGTTACAAAACGAACAGTGTGTTAAGACAAACTTATGAATGACAGATACATACTTGTAAGACAGTTGGAAGTGATCAAAGCCTGATTTGTTTTATGACTTTATTACTACTATTAATCAGGCCTTTTCAAAATGACAACCTTTAGTGGTCAGATTTTCTACAGCAATTTCTACAGTGTAGTGTCTCAGAAAACAATGCTAAGGACTGTGTTAGTGTGGTGATGTCTGTGTAATCGGTGAAATATGTATAATGCATCAGAAAACCTCAAACTGCTAATCTGATCTTTAGAGACTGGGAGTTCAATAGTTCTTAATAGAAATAACAGTCCTGTAAGCCTCTTTATGGGAAAATTTGCTTAAAAACGGTAACATTCAAAATCTTGCGTACTAGTGTACTTGCTTATAAATTTAAGCATAGGGACAAGTTGGCTGCATTATGATTTGTGTTGAGTTTGGTTGGCAGCTTTCTRGGTACCACTTCATATGCTCAGCTTTGCAGCCAAAGCCTAATAATTTATATGCTTATTTTACACTGACTCCTCCTCCATTAACTATGAATCTTACTGTTCTGTCTTTTTAGGAGATGGGAAAAGGAACCAAGGCAGTTCTTCTAGCTTATAAAGAGTCATTTAGTAGGGAAAAATTGTTAATCAGATGAGTGCTCCTCTAAAGTAAAAGCCTTCTGTTCTTTACATGCTGTATTGCTGCTATAGGTTAGAGTTTCTTTTAATCATTTCACGTAATCTTCTTTCTTTGCATCTAGATCAACTGTGTGTGTGTGTATGCATGTGTATGTGTATAACATAAAAATTCCCCCCTACCACCAGCAGCTCACCACTGTAGAACCTGTCACTAGAGTTGGGAATGAGATGCTTCCATGTTGTTTCCCTATGAGAAAAGATGTTTAATACAGATTTTTTTCCTACTTTTTCCTGACTTTCTAGACTACTAGTAGACATCACAGACTATATTCAAACATATAGCACTGCTTCCAGCACTGACATTGCTGTCACCCTTCTGTATTGATAGCTAGATTTATAATTAACTCCTGTCTGCACAATTACATATATAGTAACTGAGGTGACAGCTTCCCTTGGCGGGGAATGGAGAAGGAGAAAGGGATCTCTCTCCATGCCCCACTCCCAAAACAGGCTAYCCCTAAAATAAAGGAAGCCCCTGCTTTAAATGTTTGTTATTGCCAATTAGTCCATTTTCTAACAAGCAGGGAATGCACAGGATTCATATCAGGTTTGTTCTCAGCAATAAGAACAAAATTTCTAAATCAGTACACCTCTCGGTGTTTTGGAAACACTGCCTTTTGTCACTAATTGTGAATGTGCTCCGCGTTTCCCAATATTTATTTATTACTATTTGATTAACAAGTTTTTTCTTTCTTTCTTTCTTTTTTTTTTTTTTTTGATTCTCCACATTCAGCTTCAATGGAGCAGAAGGATGTAGTAAGATGCACCCATGTTTTCTGTTTGGCATAGATCTGCTCAGCGGTGCAAAAGAGTGGGCCAGTAGTCTGAGTTATTTGAACTGCTCACTTCAGAAGGAAGCTGTTGTGGCCTAGCACAGCCAGAGGTCATTTCTAGATTCAGTTTTAAAGCCTATTATGTAGTTTGGCTTGCAATGTAAGAAAATTGATGACATTGGAAGCAAATGGTGCAATGACGTTTGGATTTCTGGAAGCAATTATCAGAGTAAAGTGGCCAGCTGATACTGACTTTTTTCAGAAATTCAGAATGCATGTTTTACTAACAGAAATAGACATTTCTCTGCTTTTGTTCTTTAGCTGTCTCAGTTGACTGTAATATGACAAAAGTTAACTTTAATCTTTTCTTCTTTTAATTTCCTTTAATTTGTCTATCAATGTTATTCCAAAAGAGAGATCTTTTGCTTGTAAATGTTTTTAATCCCTTCTTTACTGCACTTGCAACAGAAACTGTATTTTGACACTGAATTGGTGAGACTTGATATCAGTGGATTTGATGTAGAGAACTGATATAACCTTTTGACTAGTGGCTGGACTCATAAATTCAGGAAAATGAGCTACAGCCTCATAGGGAATTGATTTTTACTTAAGCTGCTTCGATCTTGGGCTCTCTTTGCCCTCAGAACACTTGATCATTACTATTAAAGTAACACTCTTATCCCTGTGGAACAAATTACAGTATGACTTCTCTGATTCAAACTTACTCAAATAAGAATGCATAGTCAATTCACCTAGTACATGTATCTACAAAATTTTTTTTTACAAACTTAGTACACCACAGTGCACATTGCTAATTTAATTTTTTACCTCTTTTGCAATATAGTCTATTTTTTTTCCTGAGTACTTCACTGGTGTTCATTTAGCATAAAGGCTTTTTTATAGTTAGAGGAGGATAATTTGGTTAGTTTGGATGCGAAAGTGTGATTGGAAACTTAAGAGTGAGGGAATGAAGAGTGCTTCTATTGAAATAATTTATTTTTAAAATATTTTTTAATATTAAGAATTAATGTGGTCTTTGATAGTTCTAATAATGTTACTGGGTGGAATTGCCATCTTTATTCAGAGGTTTTCATTTCCTTCCTTTTGAGGATGGTAATAGGGTGGAGTTGGAGAGCTGGTCTGCAAGGGTTAAAAGTGARTGCAAACGTCATGCACAGAAGGTAATGCATGTGTCTGGTCACTCTTAGTGAGCTCTATACACACTACATATGAGTAATGTTGTAGAAAAAAGATGACCAATTCAGCAATAAGAGAATGTGAAATAATTTAACAAGATGTATCCAGCTCCTTACCAAGCTGTGCAGATAATATTTGAGATTAAGGCTAAAAAGCAATCTTGTCAGGGAAAATCTTCAAGCTCAGCACAAAATCATACTATCAAATATTTATGAAGGGAAACTGACAAAAGATGCCTAAACTTCAAAGGACATTAAGAAAAAAACTCTTACATTTCACAGCAATTAATGGTCTATATTTAGTAAAATACTTTTTAAAGTGGTGCTGGTATAGATCTGTATAAATAAGTACATCATCCATCCTTAATCCTTTCTTTCTGCCTCTGAACTTCTTGTTCATTAGGGAAAAACTTCCCTCATTTTAATGATACCAGATAACCTCCCTCTGCTATCTTATATACTCTAATTTCTCCCCCGTCCACTCTCTGCATTGCTTTCATACTCATGTTAGTGTTTGCTTTGCTCCAACCCATTGCATTATGCTTTCACTCATAGTTTGTTTCATGACTGACTTGCTTATTCTGTTTGGAACCCTAATGCTCTTCAGGTCCTACGTTAATCATTGGTTCAGTTCTAATTTAGTTTTTCATTTGAACGTTTTCTGATCTAATACTTTCTAAGATTTGATAGGAAAGAAAGTCCCCTTTTTCATGAATGCAGTAAGAACAAGACAAGGAGACATTCTCTTTTGTTTTTGTTTTTTCCTCGTGGTTTCGAACTGCTTGCCAGCCAGTGCTGCACTATGAAGTTCTCCTAGCTTCCCTTTCAAACATGCTGCTGTACTTCTTGTCTCTTCAGTACTTTTGACCTACAGACTCTGGATAGATAACCAGCCTATAACCGTGTTCAATCCCCAACAGAACTCTGCTACCACTTATTCTGACTAGTTTTGTATATGACATTTATTTTTAAAAGATTCCTGTTCCTGTCATATTCCTTCAAAAAGGGCTGTAGATACTTCCTGAATTTAACCCTGCTGAAGGTTGCGTATCTTGCATATCAATTTTAATGAATGGCTGGATTTGACAGTTAATAGATTATTACCCTGTTACATGAAAAGGTGTTCCTTTCCCTTCATATTTTTGAGAAACTAACTTGCTTAGGTGGAAATTCTAGGTTTTATTAGTTGTGGAAAAGTGTATGTGGCAGAGGCCAGAGTTTGGTTCCAAAGATCAGCRGCAGGTTGAGTGCATTCATGTGTAAATATTGATGTCATGTTCATAAAGTTCTTGTCAGAAAGCAGACCACTTACATGGTCGTGACAAGACACATTTTTGCACTAGAAAAGCAATTAAGATTAAATAAACTGAATAATTTTTAGAGGTGTAATGTAGGGTAGGCAATCTGGAATAAAGATCGTTATCTTTGTTACTGATCTCAGCATTAGCTTAAATGTTAGGAATCTATATAAAGGTTCAGCTAATAGCTTTTAAAAGCTAAGTAGCTAATCTAAATCTATTACCAAAGTAAAATAAGTCTGATAGTATTATTTGAAGTATTGATTTCAACTTAATTTCTTCTTTAAAGCTCTTGTGACAATCCAATATTTTCAGGTAAACTGGCTKTTTTGTCATTGATTTGGCATATCACTTGTTTTTGGTTGATTGACTAATCCTAAGCAGAACCAGAACACAGTTCTATGTTTTTAAGCATTTTGTTGTTTCAATACCTTTTCTTTAGTTTTCTTTAGTTCTTCTAGTTTATTACAAGGTTGTGAATGACACAAGAAAGCAAGCGTTACTACTTCTGGACTTTTGTCCTCTTTCTCAGTCCATATGTATTGTGATTATAGTTCTGATTTGATAAGCTGCGACAGTGCACTCCCTCTTCTCTTCTAGCCCTTCCATATTGTTTTKAGGAATTTGCCTTCTGGGAATCATTGCTGATTACCGCTGCCATGTGAGGTGCCTAGTGGTGGGGGAACCAGGAGAGATTTGTTGCATCTCACTACTCTGAGCAGCTTCACTGTTTTGCTCCTGTTTCAGTATAAAGTAGCATGGCTGGCACTGTGCCTGCATTCCTCTGTAATCAGTTGCCAGAGCATGCTAAGATTGCTTTGAGGGAAGTAGATAAATATTTTACCTACTAGCCAGAAATACAAAAGCTGAAATAGGAAGGATTGGGGAATGTAAGATCTGCTTGGGAAAACTTGATTTTGTGCATGTGCGTGCGTATATGAGTGTGAATATATGTTAAAAATTCTTGGCACTATTTCACATATTAACTGCTTTGAGTCTTAAACCATTCTCAAACTCTCAAATATCAACAGCTAAGTAGATAATAAAGTTGTGTTCTAAAACAAGGAAATTGTTTAATTCTGTGRATTAAACAAGTCTTGCTGTGCAAGGTAATATAACAAGCTTGTAAATATAAGGTTCCTGAGATGTCTTACTTCAGGTAACAGAAGGAGGTTTTATTATAAATGCTCGTTAGTTGAGCGGTTGCATTAAAAACAAATAAACAAAAAAAACCTGTAAGTGGGCTTGAATTGTTTGTGAAGGCAATATTTGTTGTTGGGATACTCAGAAGGTGGGATTGTATCTCAGTCAAGGGAATGAGTAGCTCTTTCGTAAGTCACTTTTCCAAAGTCATTTTCTACCCTGCCCTAGTTTACTTCCCTAACTTCACAGTCATGAGTCACCTGGCTCCATCCTGCTCTCTCTGATTGCAGGCCATCTCCCTTCTGACTTCTACCCTGTTTCACCATTGCCAACCTCAGTCCTGATTACCTGGTGCCTTCCTGTTGATTTGGAGTTGGACATCAGCTTTCAGAACAACACATGCTTGTCCGCAGGTGATTTATAATAACTKCAGTATGCAGACTTGCCTCTTTACTATTGCCATGAAATCAAAGTTTGCACAGCTAAGCAAAATAGCTGTATCTGTTGGTAGCTTCATGGCAGAAACTTTGACACAGGTCTGTATGACATAAATTTGGCCGACTATTCTTGCCTATCCCATGATGATGAAGGGCAGCAAAGTCCGTATCAAAGGAGGTGTTCCCAATGTGTCTGTGTGCTGCTGTTGAATTGTCGAGCCAGCCAGCACTCACTGGCTAGCTAGGCTGCTGAATGGTGTCGTATGCTGACCAAGTGATCGAATTTTGATCGGAGGCTAAACAAACTCCTTTGTTGAAAGGAAGAAACTGACCAAAAGATTGCTGCTGTTCCTGTGGAGGGAAGAAACRGAGTGCCTATTTTAAAGTGTTGCAGTGTACTTTCGTTGAGGTACATTATGCTGTGCTTGCTAGGTGCTTGTGAATTTTATAGGATGATGAAAAAAAATTGCCAAACAGGGATGTAAAGATATCAGTGTTTGGATTTCTTTAGTCTGAAGAATGCAGTGTTTAAATACTGATGGAAAAACAGAAAACATGGATTGTTTGCAAGATAGAACATGTCTTGTCACACAYTTACAAAACTTTTTTCCTCACTGTGTATAGGAATTATTTACTTTTAAAATGCAGACACCTTAACATGTACAGGRATTAGAAAAATAGCTAGCCATTTTGGGTGGTGATGCTGTTCTTTTTGTTTTGTTTTTCCTATTGCATTCATGCCAGAAGGATTTGCATGAGAGCTATATGCAGTTAGCACTACTGCAGACCATTTGATCTTGTAAGAAAATAACAAATTGATGTGATTCTAGGTGTATTGAAGTCTCTGCAACAAACAGAGGTGTGCTTTATTTGGGCTTAGAATATAAATTTGTCAGCTAGTCATAAAACAAGGAGGGAGATGAGATGATGATACAGATGGGGAATCAGAAAACTGTTCTTTCATGAGACTTGTTTACAAAGTGCAGATGTTCTTATGGCTGGTTTTTCATGTTCTGTTTGCTTTTTCTTCTTGAAGACTTGCAAAACAGCATCCTGTAAACTTTCTTGAGAAGTTATTCTCCCACTGCCCCTTCACAAGGCAAATAAAATTCAAACATATACATCCTCAGTTTTGCTAATCTGAATATGTAAACCCACAAGGTATGGTCAAAGTAGTGGATGTGCTTTAATTTCATCATGTTTTTTAGCTTTTGGCTATGAATTATGAGACACTATTGTGACATAAACCGAGTCTAATTGTAGTGTCTGAAAGGATTTTTTTTTTCCATCTTTACACCTCTAACTTAGGCTATTAATTTTTATTAACCCTCTATATAATAGACTATTTTTCTGTTTGTAATTGACCTTACTTAGCTACTTTCTCTGTTCTTCTTCTTCTTCTGTTAGAAGAATTGCTGTGGTTAGGTTATCCTGTAATCTTATCTTTTTCAGTAGTTTTCTGTGGTTAACTGCACAATTTCTGGTGCTTTTTCCTAGATTCCTTTGGGGACATTTTGTGGCTGCAAGCTTTATAACGTAGGAAGTTGTCCAACATGCTTGAGGTATATTTTAAAAGCTGATGGCAGAATATGGTTTATAAATGCTTGAGGCAGGAATGTATAGGAAATAATTCCATGAAGTATGACGCTTTGAGGTCTAAACTAAAAGCTTGGATGTAATTCTAAGGAGCACTTTTTGTTTATTTGACACAGTTTTGTGGACAGATTCTTTTTTTCCTGAAATTTGCATGTTTGTCTAAGAGAAATGTTTTGCAAATATAGGGACTGGATTTTGTTGCTGCCAATGATGAAACTTCTCCCAAAATTTGAAGGGAACATAGTCCTATGTTGTGTTAAGAAGCAGATTCAGAGTAGTGACCATCAGTGGAAAATCCAAGATAATGTTACAGAACTTTAATTTAGATTTGTCTGGTAAAGGATCAGGAGTTCTGATCAAAATCTGATATATGATTAAAAACTGTGTTAAATTGCTTGAATTTCCCTCTCAACTTAGTACGATTAGCAGCAGAAACCTTTAGTCATCAGTTTTGATGACTGCTGCTTGCCTGGTTCTAAGGCTCATGAAAATGACAGTGTTTTATCTAGTGAGATTAAAATTAGAAATCTTGGACAACAATAAAGAGGATATATGCAATTTTATATCTTTTTTGATGATGGGAGACATTCTGGTGTTGGATGTATATAATAAAGACAACTATTAAAAATAAGATGGTGGTATGTGGCAGTTCTTTATGAARCTTGTGCAGGCATTATTACTATTGGCTTTATTTTATGTCTGAGTATTTCCAATAAGCATCAGGTAGCTGATGAACCCAGCAGTTCCATGCTCTTCATGATTTTATGATTTTACGTGTGGATGAAGAAGTCTTTTAGTGGGAACAAAATCAGGGTGAGTGGGAACTTCATCAGTGCAGGCTTCACATGCATATTATGCTTTTTTTTTTTTCCAAGTTTGGTCATTTTTGTGCTTTATTTTCAATTTGTTGTTTATCCTGTTTGCAATTGACAGGTTGATTTTGTACAGAATTGTAAAGTGGTATTTGGTCTGTTACTAAGCTGTGCAGATTCAAGAATGAAATGTCAGTGATATATACATTCAGATTGTGAGGAGATGTGACAATGTATCACTTAAATACAGATGATATTTCCATTTTTTTTCTTTTAAAGCAGAGTTATCTTTGATATTAGTAGTCTTACTACTATACCTAAGRTTTTGGAAGGAGTTCTGCTTTTCCAGTGGGTGGTGTAGTTTCAAGACAGTCAGGACTGCCTTAAAAACCTATATTAGACAGCAGATTTCAACTGTGTTCTGTTCTTTCCTAGAAACTTTTGCTGAGTCTTCCTGCAGAACTTAATAGAACGGTAATGGTTCTTACGACGTTAATTCTTAGTCCAGTTACCTATAACATGCTGCTTGCTTTTTATTTAAAAAAGTAGCGCTTTGGCAATAACATAGTAATGATCCATGTTCAGTTTGGAGAGAAAAAAGTGGTGAGGTCACAAGATGACATAATCAGAAACAAAATATAGACACTTAGATTTACAGTGTTTAGTTTTCAATCTACTACTCTATTGTTCTGTCTGCAGACTTGTTCTGTTTTTTTTCCTGCTTTTCAGAGAATAACTTAAATTTCTTTTGCTCTAAATAAAGATGATGGAGTGTAATGTACATCCGAACTGTTGAAAAATGTTTGGTAACTGCTTTATGTCTGTCTTCTGGTACAGCTTTGACAAGAAAATCATGATGTGTTAAGTCAGAAGGAAGCATTGTAGACAGGTCTTAATGGACTGGTTAATATGGAAAAAAATTGATTTGGACATGCAATTATTTTTGAAAGCATTTTTTTTAAATACACCTGTGAGTCAACTCAGTAAGAGGTATTACTTGCAAGCTGTGATTTTTTTTTTAATTTATAGACAATCATGTTGCAGAACTGTTATTAAATGAAATACAATATTTTGATACAGATAATTGTTCTTAAACTTATAGATGATACTTCTAAATTGTCCTCCATTAGCAAACGGCTTATGTTATGTTGGGAAGCATGATCTATGTGGAACTGATGCTTTTCTATCATTCTCAGCAAAGTCTTATTACTGTGGCTTATGAAAAAGTGAAACTATGCTTTTTACACTAGAAAAGGTAGAGATTAGCACTGACCTGACAATCTAATGGACAACATAATGCCTATCATGGATAATCCTTGTTTTATTTAAAGGATTTGCCCTGATTGTGTTTTTGGATTTAGTAGAAGTAGCACAGACTGGTATCAGTCAAGCAGTCTAGAAACTAAGTATGGATGTAGCACAGAACAGTAAAATTTCCGCTTCTTAAGTATGTTTTAGGTGCATCTGATCTACATTGAAATGATTAGAGAAAGTTTTCAGATAATTGTTTTTCTGCTCCTTTTCACTGAATGTGTAATAGAGTTGATAAAATTTCTGTTTAATTATCACAGTTTTAGTTATCAGTAATATTGATGTGGTAGAACTTATATGTTCATTCTCATTTGTCATGCATACATGAAGTAGTTCATTGCTCACTAACAGAATGAGATCTTTTTGTATATAAATTTCATTACTGCTGTGAACTTGGTACTTGAGGTTTCAGAATATTTTAGTAGCTTTTTGTAAAACTCAGTGGGGAGTGCTTAGTTGTTCCAAAATTTGAGGATATAAATTACTTTGCATATAAAGTAATGGTCAGTTAGTTACCTGAGCAGTGTAGGTGTAAGTATAGCTTCATGCGCAGTTAGCTATACAAAAATATATATTGATATACTTTAGTCTACCTAGAATAATTTGAGAGAAAGATTAATAATTGGGCACTAGAACGCTCAATTTTCCTTTGACTCAGCTTTTCCTGTCCTCCCAATCTTTATTGTTGTTAATGTTAAATGATGCCCTGTTGAGGAAGGTAAACTTTGACTTTTACTCTGCAGATTCTAATTTCAGTTCATGCAGTGCTGTTTGTAGTCCAAAAAGGCATTATCTAATGATAAATCTTGCATTTTCCTATGAACAAGTTGTTTTTCATGCTGCAGGTGTGTTTAAAGTTGAAGTAGGCTATAGAGGAAACCATAGAGTTCCTGAATTCTCCAATTCATGCAGTGCAGGAAACGGAGCAACAAGCCATTATTGCAGTGAACATATTGTTTTAAGATGCCTTTTTTTTAATAAAGAAGGCAGATACTGCATAGATCTCTTATAWGAGCAATAAAAACTAGAAAATTTGAAAGGAGTGTTACAAGGTTCTGCCTCATTCTCATCTTTATTTTGTGATATTTGAATTGTCAGGAGTTCTCTGCTATTACTTCAGCTACTTTTTCCTCCCATTTGTTTTTGTTCCTGACTCATTCTGCATACAGTAGATGATATCTCTGTACTATTGCTAATGCTGTATCTGAGGTCTAACAGTAGCCCTTCACACTGTGTAGGGGGAAATGTTGGATCCTGCAATAACTTAATTGCTGAATTTAATTCTATGTACATAAAATAGCATCAGAGAAGTTGGTATGACCAGACTCACRGACATCAAGCTTGAACAGTTGTTATACAGTCCAGTTTGATTCTTTGTAAAATGGAACAAAAGYATTTTCCTCAGAAGTTGGAGTGATGGTCAGTATTTTTTTTCCACCATAAGCTCTTCCAATATTTAATTACTGTTAGGTTATCTGATTTCAAGATTAAGTTTTCAGATATCCATTGTTGCTGAGAGGCTGTGATAATTCTCCCCTCCCCCCCCCCACACACACACGTTAAAAAACTTATTGGAAGTTCTTAAACCACCTTGCAGTCTTCTCTTTGACTAGGTAATGTATTGAGCTCTTTAAGCTTCATGTCAATAGAAGTTACCTGTTGCTTCCTACAGACCCTCCTTCCCTCTTCTAGGCGCTTGCTCTGTCCTCTGCTGTAGTTTGCATTGTTTCCGGATAGTACTTTGTGACATACTGTGTTAAAACATGTTTGCTTGAGTTATGCCTTTTGACTAAATAATCTTTACCACTCTGTAATAGCAACCTGTCATGCTTTATTGCTAGCCAGTCTTTGAGTCCTTGTAATAGCAACCTGTCATACTTTATTGCTAGCCAGTCTTTGAGTCCTCTTTGGTTTTAATAGCAAAGACTCTGTACCTGATGCTAATTCACATACTTTAAGACTTTCCAAGCAAAAGTCTGTGTATTGCAGGTAGTGAAAACTTTTGAAAAAAGGGGAGGAGGAAGAGGAAGAAGAACTTCAAAGAATTTAGGTAGGGTATTTGTGTGTCAAACTCTGTCTCTGCATATATGCAGAAGAAATACTTGCCTTGTACACTCTTCTAAGAATAATTTATTTTTTTTGGTGCTGTTCTTCATCACTGTAAATGCAGTTCTTTCTATAGCTTACTTGATATTAATGTATAATTAACAGTCTGAACAGAGTAGAGCCTCTTTTGGTATACGTATACAGTATTTTGAAGGCCCTGAGTCTGTCATCAAGTCATTCTCTGCTATCCATCTAGGCAGTGGGACTGAATTGTGGTCCCCAGTCAAGACGTGGTAGTACCTGGCAGCAGAGCCTGCAGTAAGACCAAATGGCTTAGTGTGTTGCACCCGGCATGCGCAGCTRTTTGCGATGCTTGCTTCCCCTTTGTTGTGGTTTTGTTTTAGTGTGATCTTAAAGACATGCCAATCAAGTTCAATGCCAGRATTAGGATTTGAGCTTATTTTCTTCTCTGTGCTCCCTACTCCAGTCAGTCTTTGCCATTCCTCTGATTTTGCTGAATCCAGAGTTCAAAATAACTGGATTGCTATGCCTATCTCAGTATCCTGAGGTATGTAGAATGCAAAGTTGAGATGAAGTGCAGAGAAAGACATGCAAAGTGTATTATAAATCTCAACGTTACATGCTAATTAAGTGGCTAACCTGTTATAGTGCTGTGGGGATTTTTTTTAAATTTATGCAACTGAATATATTTGACGTTTTTCCTAGGGACAATGACTACTGAGCAGTAAGTTTCTGATTTCTAGATGTAGGAAGAATCCAGTTTGTCTACTTGCTTATTTATTGGCCTTTAAAAGTAAATTAAAAATTTAAGCTGTAATTTTGTGGAGGTTATCGTGGGAAAGAGTACTCAAAATTTACTTGTGGGTTGGTTTTTGTTTTTAAACCGAGGCTTTTTTTTTCCCTTGTAACTCCCTACATTGAAACTAAATGTTTTCAAGCATGTTCTAAATAAGCAAATAAAGATGTYATCGTATGTGCGGTCTAGCCTAAGGGCTTATTTCTAGATGAGCTCCAGCATAATGTCAGCTAGAGAGAGACTAGGAAATGGTTTTTTTCTCCTTTAATCTCTTTTGCACTACCTTTTGTAAATATTTGACTAATAATATGTTCAAGGAAGTATGTTAATGTAGGTATTCTTGTACCTATTCTTGAAGGTATACCTTCAGAACCATATGCCTAAAGCTTTATTTCTTAATATACTCATTTTTCTGTGAAGAATGTCACTGTTTTACTGGAAAACTTAAGGCAGGAGCTAACTGGAACTGCTGAAACCTTGCTCCTGCATTTTTTGAGAACAGTGTTTCATCTCAGAATACTTTGCTACAGCTATTCATTATTTATGACAGCTAAATGATTTTGCTGTGTTGGAATAGATCACTGATGGTAGCCAGAAGCAAAAATAAGCAAGCTGATTTTTATGTTAATTTTAAATTTAGTTCTAGGATGAAAGGCTTCTGTTACAATGATAGTGCTGTCTGTCTTAGAGTGACAGTGGGAAAACTTGCAGCTACTGCTTTGGGTATGGTGTGCATTCATGTATACGTACATAAACGTTCAATGTAGATATAAACCTCTTTTTCAGTTTTAAATAAGAAAATGTTACAGCAACATATCTTCCATTCTTCAGTTTGGAAGTATTTTTACAACATGGGCTGTAATGCTTCATCATCTAAGGCTTCTGTGATTTGATATTTTATCTGCTCAGTATTTATTGTTAGATTGTTTTTTCAAGACATACAAGGTCTACTTCTAGTTTCCAAATTATTGTCTATAGAACTTAGGATCAGTATGTGGCTGTTCTCTGCCAACTTTTCCTGATAGAGGTTAATAACCATAAATAAGGAGCAAAAGCTTACCTTTTGGTTGTTACTTTAGCAGTGCCCTGTAGTTTGCATGGAAACTTGCCAATATTGTATTGTAATAATTTAACAGGACTCTGCTCTAAAACATTAGAGTTGAATATATTGATAGTGAGACTTCTAGTATCTTTTGGGGACTGTAGTAAAGAGGAAGCATTTGTCTCTATGGAAGGTGGAAAAGGAAACTATTTTTCCCTAAGAGTTGAGTTAAACTTCTGTCTTCTATTCAGTAAAACTGACTGCAGATAATTTTACGCTTATTAAGATGCATCGATGAGAGATATGACTTTAAGGTTTGAATGGTACTTAACTACCTGAGAAGAAGATCAAAATACAGATTACTACAAAAAAATGAGGTTCTTCAGGACTTTTTTCTCATAAACTGGGAGATCATTTTAACCAACAARTAAGGAAAGCTGATGCATGCTAAAGAGCACTTGTGTTGGTTGCATTAGAACTATGTACTGATGCAAAGACACCTTTGATATACTACTTCGTATTCTCACTTAATTTTTTATCTTTTAAATAAAACAATAAGTAGCCATGGAATATTACTACATTACTGCAAGAACATATGGGAAGTAATAATGTCCTCAGTATTACTGTTTTTCCCCTCATCGTCAGGTGTTGTAGTTCAGGTAATGAAAGTGAGTGAGCAGTAGATCCTTTGATAAATGTAATTCCTGTGGATTCTCTAATATTTACAGTTCTCAAGGGACCAACATGGAACTAGAAACTTTCAATCGTATGAATATAAAATTCCTCAAAGAATCCTTAGAGTTCCCGAAAAAGCATGAGTACGCAGTGTTACAGGAATAGGAATGTCCCCATTTACCTAATAAAGTGGTGGCAATGAGYGACTTAAAAATTTGTGGTTATGTATGTGTGATTTTTATATATAGCAAATACTTTAGTATGTAAGAGGGAAAGCTGTTGTTTTAATTCCTTGGTAGCACACATGCTAATGGTTGTAACAGTTTGTTTACTGACAATTCCTRAGTGAGTTGTAAAGATACAAAATGCTGGCATGGAGAAGGGCTTTTAAAAGTCAATCTTCAATGCAAAAGATGAAGGAAAATACATTTTTGTTCTACCTGACTGATGCTTAATGGTTGCGAAAGGCATGCGTAGCCAGTCTGGTTAAAAATGTGTTTAATGTACTTGGAAAACATTAACTTCTTTCTGTAGTTGCATTTGTTGCTACTGTAAGCTTATTCCATGATTTGATTGTGAGATAGGATTCTGTGTCTATGTTATATTTTTGTGTGAAAGTAACTGGGCTTATTTTATTTTATTTTATGATTTAAATTAAAACAGCTATTAACTTTCTGTCTTTGAGATCCTTATTTTAGGAGAAGGATAATAATTGCTAAGGTAATCAGTGATTGATAAAGTTCAAATTGGTCCATTTAGTTTGTCCTCTTTGCAAATGAGCCTTCTACCCAAGGCTACAAAGGGGAAACTGGGGCTGGTTGTGGTTGCTCAGGGCTGGAGGCTGATTACTAGTGTTCAGAGCATGCATCTGGTCTTGCCTGTAATTTCAATGACCCTTTGACTATCCAAAAGCAGTTGCAATTGCAGATTGCTTTATATGTTTTTCCAAGTACCATTTTGTAATATGTTGCGATTGATAAGCTAAGCCATTACAGCAATCTCAACATATTTTTATTTAAAATATGGCTTTTAATATTTTATTTATGCATGTCTATGGAAGAAAAAACAGTTGATAATGTGCTAATAACCCATATGATCTTCTATTCACTTTCCCTTTTCTCGTAGAATAGGGTTTCACAAAGTTGTTTGGTTAGAGACATAATGAGCGATGCATTAAGCTAGGATGCACAAAATAACTTATGCTGGTGCCCACAGTGTGACACCTATGAAATGGCTCCTTCAGGAGTTTTTAGGTCTTGTGCWGAGTAATGTTGAAGAGAATGTAGCTGTGAATTGGAGAGGAGGAGGGTCTTCTGTTCTTTGGACTTGCAGTGGCAGGCAGCTTTTGGGGACTTGATTAGGCCATTTGAATTCTGCTCATGTATATGGTGTCCAAATGCTCAGCCATTTATCCTGGTCTTGGCAGAGTTTCCATGATCAGCTGGTTCTGTCGTGGACAGCCTCTGTTGAGTCTGTTTGTGGGCTGTATACACAAACTATGAACTCCTGTATTATCAATTTGATATTACATGAAATTGTCTTAAATTTATTAAAAAATCAAGGATTTCTGAGTTTTCATTTGTAAACTCAATGCAAAAAGGTCATATCCAAAAGATTTAAATTTCTTATGGTGAATTTCCTTGTTACTATTCCAGTTTTGGCATAAGGCATGTGACCTAAAGTTATAAAACAAATACAACTGTTAAGAGCTAGTGTAAAAAGGAAAAAAACAAAACAAAACAAAAAACCTCCCAAAACCTGCAGCTTTAATCTAAAACTAAACACTTTTCTGATTTTATAATAACAGTTTCTAAATATGTGTTACTTTTAACTCTTGGATACTTTCTATTGATCTGTGGAAACATTTTGATCATTTAGGTCATGAAAGCCCTTCTATAGGCATGTATTCTCTGGTTTGCAACTTGTTAATTTTACAGTTTATTCTTTTATAAAAGTGTTTTTTATTACCCTACATATTTGGCTGTAATKAGGCCTTCATGTTGGTGTGGGTTTCTCTGAAAAGTATGTGATGAATCTCAAATTGTGAATTGTAACAACTTCTATTAAACATGATTTTTTTGTTTTACAGGTTATTCAGCAATAGTTATGAACTCCCGCTTACGAGCCTTAGGTGGGAGGATAAATAACATACGAGTGTCAGAATTACCAAAAGAGAAAACTCGATCAGAGATAATCTGTAATGTTCACTTTTTGGATGGCTCAGTACAAAGCTTCAAAGTCAATGTAAGTTCTGAACCCCCCCCCTCTTTTTTTTCCTTTCCCTTTTTTTTTTAAACATAAAACCTCTTGAAAGCTGAAGAAGGTATGTGGGACCCTGAGGCATGGATTTCCCATAAGATACTGAAGATGTAGCTTTGTCATTACAAACTGAGAATTATTGGTTACAAAGTAAGTTTAAGTGGTATTTAAATTTTCTCTATTGTCAACTGACTGAGGTGACAAAGTCGTACCATGCAGATTGTGGCTGGAGAAGGGTCGCCTGGGGGATGTGGGAACCAGACAGATCTGATCCGATGATCACTATGAGCTATGAGTAAGCAATTCATATTTA
This sequence comes from Rhea americana, assembly GCF_003343005.1. NCBI lineage: Eukaryota > Metazoa > Chordata > Aves > Rheiformes > Rheidae > Rhea > Rhea americana. The sequence continues at coordinate 98,816 of NW_028186480.1, read as the reverse complement.
AAGGGGAACTTGAAATTGGGATGTACGCCTTCTTTTCTCTCATCAAAGGCCTGAGAATGCTAAAAAGGAGCAGGCCTTGCAAATTGCTGTGGCGAAGCCAACACATACTTTATCAAATGCAAAGGTGCTGCAAATAAGGAAGACACCATGACTTAAAAGGGTTTGGTCTGCTGATCCATCTTTTATACTTAAATGTAGAGGAGGTTGGTTGATGACATCCGGAAGGAGCTGTTCTATCACCTTTCAGGGATGGAGGTGAGGCTGACGGGCCTATAGTGGCCTGGGTCCTCCTCCTTGCCCTTTTTGAAGGCTGGCGTGACATTGGCTTTCTTCCAGTCCTCAGGCACCTCTCCAGTTCCCCATGACTTCTCAAAGGTGATGGAGAGYGGCCTGACAACAACATCCGCCAGCTCCCTCAGTACCCGTGGGTGCATCCCATCTGGGCCCATGGATTTGTGGATGTCTAGCCTTATCTCCAGGCTGCAGGATTTATGAGGGCTGCCCTTAGCAGCGAAGACTGAAGCAAAGAAGGCATTCAGTAATTCTGCCTTCTCCGTATTCCCTGTCACCAGAGCCCCTGCCCCATTCAGTAGGGGGGCCACATTTTCCTTAGTCTTCCTCTTGCTGCTGATGGATTTGAACAAGCCCTTCCTGTGGTCCTTAACATCCCTTGCCAGACTCAATTCCAAATGGGCCTTAGCCTTCCTCGTCGCACCTCTACATACTCTGACTGCATTCCTATAATTCTCCCAGGCAGCCTGTCCCCTCTTCCACATTCTGTGGACTTTCTTCTTCTGTCTGAATTTGGCCAAGAGCTCCTTGCTCACCCATGCAGGTCTCCTGCCCCTTTTGCTGCACTTCTCACTCATAGGGACGCACCGCTTCTTGGAGGAAGTGTTCCTTGAATACTAGCCAGCTCTCCTGGAACCCCTTTCCTTCTAGGGCCTTAACCCGTGAGAGGTCTCTGAAGAGCCCAAACTCCGCCCTTCTGAAGTCCAGGGTTGCAGTCCTGCTTGTTGCCTTGCTTCTTTCCTGCAGGATCCTGAACTCCACCATCTCGTGGTCACTGCAGCCAAGGCTGCCCCCAAYCTTCACATCTCTAACCACTCCCTCTCTGTTGCTAAGGACAAGATCCAGCAGGACAGCCTTCCTCGTAGGCTCCTCCACCCTTTGTGACAAGAAGTTATCATCAATGCATTGCAGGAGCCTCCTGGACTGCTTGTGCCTAGCTATGTTGTCCCTCCAGCAGATGTCAGGGTGAATGCAGTCCCCCATGAGAACCAGGGCCTGTGATCGTGAGCTACTTCCAGTCGTCTGTAGGATGCCTCATCAACTTTCTCGGAACTCCTGGTGAGGTGGCCTGTAGTAGACACCCACAACAGTGTCCCCCATGCTAACCTGCCTTTTGATCTTCACCCATAAGCTCTCAACTGCCTCCTCCTCCTCCACCCCTAGGCAGAGCTTGATGCATTCCAGTTGTTCTCTAACATAAAGAGCAACTCCACCACCTCGCCTCCCTGGCCTGTCTTTCCTAAAAAGCACGTAGCCATCCATCACAGCATTCCAGTCACGTGAGCTCTCCCACCATGTCTCTCTGACTGCAATGAGATCATGGCTCTGCAACCACACCCAAATCTCCAGCTCCTGCTGTTTGTTCCCCATGCTGCATGTGTCAGTGTACAGGCATTTCAGAGAGGTAGTCAGACCTGCAGGTTTCCCAGGAAGGGTGTATGGGGGTCGCCCATAGCCATGTCCCAAATGCACATCCCCAGCTGCATGCACCCATTGGAGGCCCCCAACCCAACTTGTGTTTTGTTGTCTACCCTGTATGTATGACCCCCCCCCCCCCGCCTAGTTTAAAGCCCTTTTTGCTAGGCTGACTAGCCTGTTTGCAAAGGCARATGTGCCCCGCTTGGTGAGTTGAATACCATCTCTCCCCACCAGTTGATCTTCAAACCATGTTCCATAGTCATAGAATCCAAAACCCTGTTGCCAACACCAAAGGCGTAGCCAGTTGTTGGTTTGGAAAATCTTCCTCTACCTCCTCGCATGCCTCCACTAATCGGCATGACCGATGAGAAGATCACCTAGGCTCCCAGACCCTTGACCACTGTGCCCAAGGCCTTGAAGTCTTCCCTGATTGTCTCTAGTTTGTTCTCTGTCTCGTTAGCACCCATGTGAAAGAACAGCAGAGGGTAGTAGTCTGATGAGCGGATAAGCCTTGGTAGCCTTTTAGACACATCTCGTATCCTCGCCCCCGGCAGGCAGCAAACCTCTCTAGAGGAGAGGTCAGGTCGGCAAATAGGCACCTCTGTCCCCCTCAGCATGGAATCACCCACTACAACCACTCATCGCCTCTTCCGAGTGGTCATGCAAGGCACAGGCTCAGACAGCCCAGTTGCTTCCCTTGAGGTCAGGTCTGGGTTCTCCTCATCCTGGTTTGTGCTAAACCTGTTCTTCAACTGTAACTCCAAGTCTACAGGAGGAATAGGGGCCTTTCTTCTCTTTGTTCGAGAAGCAACTAGCTTCCAGCCTTCTTCGACAGTGCTGTGCTGTACTATTTCACTCTTCACAGAGTCCTCTAGCAACTCCCCTGCTGCAGGGGATTGGGACTCCGGGAGCAGTACAGTCTCTGAGAACGCCCTATCTCCTGCTCGCTTTCTCGCATGTTTCACAATCTACTGACTTCATCCCGCAACTCCCTGACTTGATGACACAAATCCTCAACAACAGCACACCTCTTGCAGGAGGGCGGACCATCAGTCCAGGCCTTCTGGAGAGGCTCCAAGCACTCCCTGCAACCTGAGACCTGTAGGGCAATGTCTGCTGCAAGAGGCTCCATCTGAGCCGACGCTTCTGACACAGCTGATGTAGCAGTTCCCACAGCTACTGGCAAACATGCTTTACGGCAAGTTACATCCATGTTAGCAAGAGTGGGCGCTACTGGTGCTGGAAGAAGAGATACTGTTGTACCTAACTGTGCTCCTCCTGTGCAAACTGTTGTGCAGACTGCTGCGTCTGTTCACTGCCTCTGTTTGCTTAATAGTGAATTGTTAAATTATTGAAATGGAGATGTTTTTCTGAAATAACTAGACAAAGACACAAATAAGAAAATATTGTCTCTACATGCAGGTGTTTTACGGTTATGTTTTATTATGTACATAGGAATACAAAACTTTTCGGTCTGAATTTTGAGAACTGGAACTGAACAGATCACATTTGAAGGCTCTGTGTAGCATTTTCAATTTAAAAGCGCTTCATTGTAATAGTGGAAAATAAAGAATGGGAATTTTTCAGGGTTCTGTGTTTGCAGATTAATGGTATCTGGTTGTGGTTTATGAAGATCTAAGTTTCCATGTATGATATGAATTGGACTGCACTTCGAACTGATGTTAGGCTAAAATGCCTGAATGTATAAGTATGCTTTACATAAGTATGCTTTACATAAGCAATTTTACACTTTTTCCACCACAAAGAAGGGGAAAGTGAATGGAGAGAGGCAGAATACTTAAAACCTGGTCATGTTCTGTGCTGCAGCATAAATGAAATCAAACTCTTCCCATATTCAGATATTCCCATATATGAAAAATACTGAGAGTTGTTTGGTCATGTAGGTGATATCTGAACATTGAATTCTTAACTGCAGGAGGATTTCTTTCTTTCAAAGACATAGTGATTATAGAGAAAAATAAACATCAGAAACCTTATTAAGCAAAACTCAAGGGAAAGTAGCTTTAAGGAAATAGAGATTTCTAAGATATCATTTATAACATCTTGTTGGCATTGCACATATGCTCAAGACAAATGAATTTGAAGTAAATTTAATGTAAAGATATTCTGAGTAGTCTAAATCTACAACATATATTGACACTGAATGTAAGGGTTTATGTATTTTGTAATTTTGAACTAGTAATAAGTGACATCTTTAAAATGGTGATACAAAATTCAGGATGTCACCAAATGCTGAACGTTTTAGAGAAGAGAGAGAATATGGATAGGAATGATGTAAGTTCATTTCTCTTCATTCCCTAGCAACTAAACCTTTTTAGAGCCCACAGTTGAATTTAGTCAAACCTTGTGAGCAATCTGTGTGGCCTTAAATTTTCAGGATGACGACTATATATGTCTGTCATTCTATCAGATGCCTTTTTTTCTTAGTAGTTTTATCTGTAGCAATCTAAATGAAGACAAAACACTCTAAAATCGGACAGATGGAGGAGGAGGGTGATTTTTGTTTAAGGAAATAACCTGGGGGACTTGCTTTCTAATTCCTGAGAAATCTGAAAATGTCTGCTAGTTTATGTTGCTGTTAAGCACTTCTGCTGTAAAATGTCAGCAACTTGACCAACCGAAAGTAGTGATTCAGTTTCAACAAAACAATGGCATTTTTCATGTGGATTTTGACTTTGGCACAGTAATGATAGTGTTTTTTTTTTTTTTTTTGTTCCTAAGTTGTTGTTTAAAGATATTCATATTACAGTTTGAATCTGAAGTTTAATAATTCAGTTAGTTCGATTCTGTCTTTGAAGCTTTCTCTGTCCCATTCTAAGGGTATGTATTAAGCTTTCCGGATCTGGGAAATGTTATTTGTCATTCTGATACTTGCAGAATGTGCTCAGATACCATGTCTAGGTGCTTTTAAATAATAAATGTTTACTGATCAATAATGCAAACTTATTTACAAACTTGGTATAAAAATGCAGAAATTTTCCACTCTTGCTCTACTTTGAACTGTTTACCAGGAATGACCATTTAGGAAGTATAGTATTGGTATTATGTTTAAAATAATGAGCAGTGATATGTCTGTCTTACATCCACAATCACAATGAACATTTAAGTCGTAATTCCAAACTGCTCATGTTAAAATGCAATAATATGAAATTTTAGAATCTTCACCAAGACCTTTTCTGCTGCATGTTGTTTGTTAATTTAGATGTTGGTGCTACTCTATGTCCCTGTATGTTGAAAGAATTGGTGTATGAAGTTTCAGGCTGGCAACAAATATTTAGTTTTATATTTGGCCAGATTAATATACTGTATGACTGGAAAACAGTGAAGACACCATGAACCTTGATGATGCCTATGAGACAGTGAGAAAGTGATCTAACCTATTACAGGCTTGCTTGTCTGACCCTTTTGCAGAGACTTCAGAACAGATGTTGAAGGAAAGAATTACTAGAGGAAGATTTTCCAAAGTTAAATCTGGAATGATCATTTTTAAACAAAATTTTTGATAAAAAGAAAATGCAGTGGATCAGAACTCTGTGGGCCCAGTTTAACTGAACTGTGTCCATCTTGTTGTTCAACTCTCTTGCTCCCTAGGACAGAGTAAAAATACTTTGTGTTATAAAACACGTGATATCCTGTAGTATTTCAAAGTACTTTGTGGCTTTTGACTGTCTATTGGAATTTATGCCAAACACAAAAGCAATGGTATGACATGCTTATATTGCCCTGCTTTACACCTAGGTCTGAAAATTTGTTTATGTGCAAATAGATGGAAGATGAAGCAGTGTGAACTGTAATGGTAACTTTAATTATAGGCGTATAGGCTGAAAAGTAATTCAACTGTTTCTTAAAAGTTGCATTTTATTATGTTTTAAATGTATCTGTTGATGAGGAAGGGATGCAACTGTATGTTTAACCTGAAACTGCCATAGTTTGTGCTGAGAGGTAATGTTTGACAATGCTTTCGGCAAGGAAATGCGGTCCCTGTCTTCATTTAAGCTTCTCAGCCTGAGTAAATACTGTTTTGGGAGTGGAGGGGGGAGAGGGGATGGACTCATTCAGCTTAAGGAATTTTAACAGTTGAAAAATATTTTAATAGTTGAAAATAACCACTGTACTTGGTTTAGGTTTCTGGAGTGGGTGTTTATCTCTAGGCACTGTGGAAGAGGAAACTTTCTGCTTTTGATACTAGAGAGCAAGAAATGGAACCACAGAAAAGTAGTACTGGGAATTGTTTGTGACAGGAAATACAGAGAGAGGAGGAGGAGAATGAAATTGTATGCATGTAGGTAGAAGAAGCCAGTACTTGCTGAGCAGCTAGACTTAGGATTTGGAGACATAAGGGAACATTTCAAAGAGATAGGCCTGCAACTGCTGAGCAAGGAAATTGGAATGGGGGAACTTAATTATTTTTACTGAGGAAGCAGTAAGAAGGCTAGGAATTCATATGCAGTGGAGAGGGGGAAATAAGGTGAAGGTGTTGGGATTGAGATGAAGAACCAGAAAAGTTAGAAATGAGGTGGGATTGGGGAAGTAGTGCTGTTGAGAAGAGAAGAGTCTGAAGGGAAGAAGAAAGGTTCCAATTTACAGAGGTAATTATCAGGGGAATCTACTCACTACAGTCTTCTACGCTATTTGTAATGATACCCAAGACTCCTGAACTCGCCTACTTTCTTGTAGTAAAATGTATGTCTCATTCACTGTAATGACTGCTTTTGGTCACAGTGTTGCTGTGAATTCCTCATGTAGCTTAAGTGTCAGAATTATGCATCAGAGTTGTAAAGTCATGCTTCTGAGTTGTGCAAGTGTTACTTGATAGAAGACTCTATCCTTCTTGTTAAAAAAGGAAACCCAAACAACTTAGTGAAATGGTAAGTATAGTGATGATAAATAGAATGCTCATAAGTCAGGAAATGCCTGTTATTTCAGAGAGCCAAGGTAGCATCTGCAACTTGGATTGGGCCCTTTTGTGCATATACATTGATAGTCTCTGATAGCAAATCTCACAACTTTTATGGAAGATGCTACCTCACTAACTATACTGGATGGAACCGCTTTGGAGATGCGCATCATTCTGGCTGTGTGCAGCGAGGAATGCTTGTTCATGTGGATTTATACCAGTTGTGGCTGAGACTTCGCAATTTTTAAGCTGAGTTTAAATGTGCTACTTCAGAAAAGTTTTGGGACTGATCAGCATGGTAATCTGAGTATCCTGAGCACTGGTAGTCCCCTTAGGAAGGAGGAGGGTAGGAATGTGCATCTGGGCAAAAGAAAGTGCAGCATAGACTTAGAGACTTGGGTTTACTTACGTTTATTGTTAGAGCTCACTATTTCTTACAGAAATTTAAAGAAAATGTGAGATTGTCAGAAATGAAAGAGTAGTTTCATATGTGATGGCTAAATGTTGCCTTTACTGTTTTCTTATGTGACTGTTCCAKAAAACTAGGCACAGCTTTTCCTAGGAATCTAGTGATTGTGTGGCTGTTATCTTTGAGCTGGAGTGTGGTCTAGAAATACTGACCATTCAAATTCTAAATGAACTGCCAGAAGTTCTACTCCAGCTGTAGAAAGTTAGGTAGTATTCAGTACTTCAAAATAAGCTAGCAGAGTGCTAGATCAAGGCAAAAAATGGGATAGCTTGATGGTAGCTGAATATATGGAAACTGATGTGTAGGTGGAAATTTAAGCTGGAATACAGTATCTGATGGCTAGAATATAGTTTTCTTCCCCTCCATGCTGATATGTAAAGGCTTTGCCTGTGAGAGCTGCTGAGGAAAGGCTCATAGATGATTTGGTAGTGACAGCAGGAGCCACAGCAGCCTCATGTGGCTGTAAGCCACAGCTGCAGGGTACAGCTCCAGTGAGTAGCAGAAAAACTGAGCATGGGAGAAGGCTGCTTTAAAGTAAATTGCTACACACATCTCCTAGACTTAAGTTCATGTCAATTCATATTATGAGACTTGCACATTTTTTGGAAAGGGATACTCTTTCTTTTTTTAAAAAAATCTTTTATCAAAATAAGGTTCCCAGATTGCTGAGGAACTCTGAAATAGTGCTGGTTTTTAATTCATTAATTAAATTTTATGACAAATTTCAATTAATCGTATTTTACAATCTTGTATGTGCTGCAGAGTTTCACTTCTAAAGTTTTCTTGCTTTCAGAAGCAAGACACTGGTCAGATCTTGTTGGATATGGCCTATAACCAGTTGGGTGTGACAGAGAAGGAATATTTTGGTTTACAGCAAAGTGAAACGTCGGTAGATTCTCCTGTAAGTATAGTAAATAATAAATATGTGTATATAAAAATAGTACTTGTGTATAAATGTTTGTAATCTATCTAATAGTTTTTCATTTCACAGCGATGGCTTGAACCAAACAAACCTATTAGAAAACAGTTAAAAGGTAAGACTTGTTTTCAATACCTTGGTTGTAACTGTGTAGTTCAAGTTTTATGCTCTTGTGATTAGAATAAATACAGCTGTTAGATGTTAGTGTCCAAATGGTAGCTTTTGTTTCACAGCAAGTCTTATCACTTTAAGTTTTTTTTTTTTTTTTTTTTGGTCAGAGCTTTCTGCATTTTCTTACTGTTACCTGAGTGCTAATAAGACCTGGTAGGTCACTAACATTGATGCTGTAGTAGCGTCTAAACATGGTACTGCTTTCAGAGCCTATATTGCCCACTGTTCAGAAGCCAATTTGTGGTGCCAATAAACCCATTCTTCTATTCTTCTGTAGAAGGTAAGGAAGAGGAATTTTGATCAAGAGAGGAGTGTTTTTTTTGTTGTTGTTGTTCAAACAGCTCCAGGTAACAGAGAATACATACTAATAATAAGAGCTTTAAGGACAGGCCAGCCAGCTGCTAAAGATACTGCTGCCCAGGTAGCAGCTTAGGGAAGATAGCTTGGTATGGCTGAGTTGCACAGTCAAAATTTCTGCTGTAAACCTTTTTAATCACACTTGAAGGCTCTCTTATTTCTGCCATATGCTGTATAGACTGTGTATGAATTGCATATAAATAAAAATACATGAAGTTAATATGGTGAACTTCTGTTAATTTTTGTTTTATGTATAAGATAGGATTAAGCATTTTCCTGATTGTTTCTTTTTCGCCTTCTAATTGCTACAGGGAGCAGAGATGATAATTATAGTGCCTTTGTATAAAATAGCATATACAAAGTACTTTAAATGATAATACCACCACAATATTTAAGAATATTCTCTCTCATAGTTGGTGTGGGGGATCGGAAAGACTTCTCCTGTTTTCTTTCTATATTCTAGAGGAAAGCAGATTTCTGTGTGGTTGTTCATTCATGTAATTCTCCTATAAGTATACACATGAAAAAACATCTGATTCTTTCAATTTAAAGAGAAAATTGATTTACTCTTCTAAAACATTGTAGGAGGTTTTCCCTGCAACCTTTGTTTTCGCGTAAGGTTTTTTATACCTGATCCCAACACACTCCAACAAGAGCAAACCAGGTAACTTCTATATTTGATCTTTATCTCCATAAACTAAATGTGTGGTGTCTGCCCCTCTCACCCCCTGGTTTAGGGAACTATGTTTTATTCTGAACATAGCTTTCTATAATTTTGTTTTAAAGGTGTTTGGAATTAGCTGTTTGTCTGGAACGAATGATTTCTGCTATACGCAGTCCACATTTTAAAAACACAAATGGAATATAAGCTAATACAGAGATGTTAGTTTGTTTATTTAAACCTTTGATTATTTCCTTTGAACCCTTCAGCAGTTGAAGCACCTGTCTATTGCATTTTTCTTTCCTGAACTCCTTTAGTTATCCAGATGCCATGATTTAAAAACAGGGAAGTTCAATGATTTAAGGTATCTGTGTGTCCTCATTCTATACAGAGTGCTGCATCAACAGTAAATCAGTATTTTGAACGTGTGTAGTAGGTTTAATTCTGAAGGTGTGTGTGTGCAGGGGTACTATTCATTTCAGGAAGAGCAGAAAAGTCCTCATTTTCTGTGTTGCCCATTGCTTGTAACATTAGAATTACGATTTGGAATTATGATGCAATCTTCAATTTTCAGTTAACTTGTCATAGAATATTTCTGTTCAATGTATGTGATTTAGAAATAATTCAGGCCCCCATGAATCTGGTATTTCTTTTAACATTCTTGATTGTTTAAATGTTAATAGTTAATAATTTCAGTGATTTGAGGATATAAATTGTAGAACATGTTAAATTTTATTGTAAAAGACTCAGATGTTGACTTGTTTTTCCCTTTGCTAATTATGCAGTTCTAAGTAGTTGTGCAGTTTAAACCGAAATTATTCGAAGATTAGCTCTTCATGATTCTTAACATCCCATTTCATCCAGTATCACTCTCAAGTAAAGTTGTCAAATGCTCTAATGTGAGCAAAACTAAACTGCTCCAGGAGAATTGTTGCAAGAGCTTTTGTCAGCATCTGCTGCTTGAGAAATGAGTTGTTAAGAATAGTCCCAAGATGGATGATCAATTTTCATAGTAAGAAAATATACACTCAAGAACTCAAGAGTAATGTTCCTGGGAGAAAGGGAACCCAATCCTGTAATAGTTTCTGTTCTGCAGCATCAGTTATGGAACTGAGTTACTTTGTAGGTACATTCTGTAGCACATGGACCTGATTTTCTTTTTCTTTTTTTTTTTTTTTTATCATTTGACTTTGATACTATGGTACTGGATTTGCAGTACAGACTGTAAAAGGTCTTTAAAACTGTTGTGAAAGAGAATTGGAATATGATTACATATTTGTATATGCCAGTAAGCTTTATTCACCTCCTTGTATAGTTTGTGAGGAAATCTGTCCTTGTAATAAAATGAAATTACTACATGTAACCATTTAAACCATACCTTTTAAATGTTAAAATCGGCTTTTTATTTTTTCCTAAAATGTATTTCCTAGGCACTTATTCTTCCTGCAACTGAAGACTGATATTTTGGAAGGAAGGTAATATAAGACTCTTCACTTTCTCCTTAATTCTCTTAAGAAAAAAAGTGTGTTTTCTGAGGGTATCTATTGTTACTATAAAAAATTACCTCTTGAAATAATACTTTAAAAGAAAACCAAGTTGTTAGGAAATTCTCACTTACCTCAGTTGTTAAGAAGTGTTTAGGCATCTGTTGTGAATGAGTTGTAGTAGATGATGTCTACTCGGTGGCTCCTTTGCCTGTGATTCCTGTGTGTTTGTGTATTAAAAAAGGTGAAAAAGGTGGTCCAGATTTATATTTGCTGCCAAATATAAATTGCATTTAGAATTTTGTAGTAGGTGTTGGTTTTCTTCGGTGGAGTCACTTCTGGACTGTCTTTGGCCATGGCATTTTGGCTGACTTTAGTGTTTGTGTCTAGTTTTAAGTATAACCAGCAGCAGCTATTAAAATCATGTCCAGAGCCCCAGAAAAATCCCTTTCCTTTTTGCTTTCTGGAATAGGTATCCAGTAAGGATATGAGCATGTCCCTTTTTGGACTAGTTATTTCCATTCAGTTAAGGAGCTGTTATACCACATCTAGCTTTTGTTATCCTACTATGTGATGACAACCAAACTTTGTAAGAATGAGATATTTTGAAGATAAACCTAGGTCTTCATGAACTTTACTATTTGCAGGAAGATTGCTAACACTTGCGTTTGTGCTATGTCTATGTCTAAATAAAAAGTATTTTTCCCCTTTCCAGGTTGTCATGCCCTCTTAATTCTGCTGTTGTCCTGGCATCGTATGCAGTACAATGTAAGTAGTAATCAATTTTTCTTGTTAACAAATGTGTTTGACCAACCACTTTCTCCACTGTTCTGCACTGAAAAATAAGAAAAAGTTTCTTTGTCTATTTGTGTGGAATGTTCAAAAGGCTATAGATGATGCTTTGTTTTTTCTTTCTTTTTTTTTATAAAAAAACACCTCAGGACAGTCTAAATACAAAAAGTGTACTTTTTAATTCTATCTTGCAGCAAAAGTGTTGATTGATACAAGAGTAATAGTATCCTTATTTATGCATGTCTGTAGCTGTATTGCTGACCAAAAGATATGTTTTCATTGTAATTCGAAACAAAATAATGAAATGTAGTGTATCTTACAGTAACTTGGAAGGAAACCATTCCAGATAAAGGCAAGATCATCTAGAAAATAGTTGAGGGGAAAGTACATCCATGATTAAGAAACTGTAATGTATTCAGATAATGCTGTTTCAGTAAATGCTGCTTTCGTTAATTACATAAAAACTGTGTGGCATTGTGCAATACATTAAGATGAGTATACTTAAAATACTTAGTCTACTACTAAGTCTAGACTAATAGTCTACTACTTTCTGTTTGCTACTAGCAGAAAGAAGCTTTAAGGGAAAAAAATCTTCTGTAGGAAAAACAAGATGAAGCCTGACTGTATACCTTAAATGCCTTCTGTAAGGATGGTGAAAAACAGCTGAAGGGAGATCATTCTTAGTCAACCGCCCTCCAAAAGAGAAAACAATTTTAAAACAAAACAAAACCCTCAGAATTTGAGGGGTCTGCTGAGTTTATTCATAAAAATGATTTGGGGAGGAAGAAGTCCTACAAGAATAGCTGGTTGTATATTTATCCCATTTTTTCATGGAAAAGCTAGCAGTGTCCACAGAAATGATTATAAGAGGGCATTTTTGCTTGAAATGAAGACCGAACTAAAAAATTGAAAACATGCTTTTCAAAGGAGAAAGCACTGAGAGTGGTAAATTGTTGATACTGAAAACCCTAAGTAACTATGAAACATTCACTTTTATGTTTGTTGTATTTTGCACTCACTTTTATTAAATGGAACTTCTTGTTTTGAGTTTCCTTTTTAGTTCTTTGGATACTACTAGTGCAGTTATTTGTACTGAAAGAGAATGCATGATAGAGCTTGGTATGTGGAAAGTTGGTAAAGATTGTGGAAGGTGCTGTTGTGTTTTTTAGCTTTCTCTTTCCCAGTGGATTCTGGAATTTCTCACGCAGCTGTTTGCCACATTTTTTTCTAAAAGTTGTTGTTATCAGGTTAAAAAAAAATCTTTTTGCTAGCTGATGGCCTTTCTTTCACTGTTTGTATGGTACCTATGTTTATTCTCTTATTATCTACACCAACAAAGAATGAAACATTGAGAGACGTACTCTTTTTAAAAAAGGTGTGTTTTTTGTCTTTCTGTTGGGCTGTTGCCATTTACCAGAAGATGATGGCATAAAAACCCAAGATAAGTGTATAGATCTCTCTAGATTCATGTTTGCTTGGATTCTTGTTAACATGAATTGTTCTAAATAGTTTTCTTGTGGTATTTTAACTTCCAATTATACTTTTTAAGGAGAGTTTAGATTCCTAGGTATGAAGTGTCTGCTTGTTAAAAAGCAGTTGTTTGAAGTTGTCGTGGATCAGTTGTACTTGCTATTGCTGCCATTTCTTAGTGGTTTTCAGGCTTCCTGTAACTTCCCTTATATGAAGAAGGGGAAACCATAGTTGTCTGACAACTTTATAGGTTACTTGTACAAGAGATAGAACAGTTGGACATGGTGGGAAGGGCTGAAGAAGAGCTCTTTCATAGTGCAAGGATTTTGTTTAATATTTCTGTTCTTGTTTAAGTGTGTATTTATTTATTTATTTATTTTAACGTGTGGCAGTTATGTAGTTAACCTTCGGACCGTTACTTAGGTTTTTGGAGTTTGGCAAATTGAAACTTGTTGGTGATGGCTGTTATACAAATAGAATGCTGTTCTCTGTATTGCCCCTTGTATGGATGCTTGAGTCTAATACTTAAATTCTAAAAAAGTTTTGAAAATTTTCTCTGCCTTTGAATATGACATACTTTGTGTTGTCAAATGGTACTTAGTTACAGGGGAACAGTGCATGTGAATACTGTGTCCAATTTTCTAGTGCGTCACTATACTTGATTATGAATACAGTTCAGCTGCTTTAAGAATAAGTTATTAGTTTAACATCGCTAAATGTCTTTGAGAGAAATGATGTATTCTATGATCACTGAAATTTTGAAATGCTTTTTTAAAAAAAGTGACTAAATTTTATATTTCAAATAATTAAAAAGTGAAACCAAAGCATGAAACACATATTAAAATAAACTGTAATGATAAATTTTGCCCCTTGTTTTTTACCCTTATAAAATGTGAATATTGTACACAATCTATAAAACTAAGTAACGGACCTATGCAGTGTGTCTGTTGCTTTTTATTTATTTTAAAATATCATGTAGCTGATTTACCACTACTTGTTTTCTGTAACTTTCTGTAATAAGTTCCAAATTCCAGGATAGTATGAAAATGCACCTAACTATACATATGTGAGAAGTCCCATGGATTTGGTGGGAATACATTCTCATATGAGTAAGTGCTTTGCTAGGTCGAGGCCTGAATCTGAAGCAAAGCAACAAAGCGGAAGTTATGAGTACTTCTCATAACTTTGAGAACTTCTTGCTTTGTGAGAGCTTCTAAGCTTTCTTTTCCCTGAGCATCTGTTGCTTAGTGATTCATTAAGACTTTTTTTTTTCTTGGCACTCTTTCCCTTGTCTCCTTTGGTGCATTTCCTTATTCAGCTATACTTGGAGAACAAGGAGGTTTCTCTAGCACACTGCTGCTTTTGATCAGGAATTTGTTCAGGAAACTGTTGGTTTCTTGAGTTTGAACCCATTCTATTTTTCACTTCTTGTGAGAAAAGGAAGGCTGGTGAGGGTGAGGAATCAAGGGAAGTTTAGCTTAGTGTGGAGGCTACTCAGGAACTAGGGGTAAAAGAGTTTGCTTGAACTTTGGGAATGCCAAAAGACTTTATGAATGTTACCTGGCTTTTTTAATGTCTAATTTTTCATTCTGTCTTATCACAAAGTGATGAACTACCACAAGTATACTCAGCAGCAGTTTATGGTTGTGTTTAGATCAAATGTTTTAAAGGGCTTGAGCGTGAAGCATTCTTTCCTTTTACAAAACTAGCATGTTTTCTTCCCTTTCTATTTATTCACATATTTATTCACTAATTATACTAGTCTGATAGTAAGCAAGCATGACTTCCCTGAGTGGCTCAGAGTTCACACTCTTGTCCTAATCTGCATATAGACACAACTTTTAGAAATGTGTTTTCTTTCTCTTAGTAGCCTGCTATGAGTTCTTTGGTCCTTCTGGAGTCTTTTTCTAATAGCTGTGTTTTCAACATGGTATCTTTAATATCTGCACCCAAGAGGACTTTACTCTTTTGAATGCTCCTGTTTAGTGTCTTTTTAATAAGTGCCTGCATTTTGATGTTTGTCCTTCTTTGAAACTAAACTCTCCAGTGGATTTTTTTCCGTGATTCCTGAAGCATTGTTGTATGTGACTATTTTGTAGTCACTGTTACTCAGTAGTTCTTTGTTAATACTGTTTTGGTCTAGGTCCTGTGTTTTAGTTTATGCATGTATTGCCTCATCTCTTATGCATCAAGAAGTGATCGCGTAATCTAGACTGCTCACATCATACAGATGAGGATGCATCTTCTCCTTGGCCTTCATTATTGCATTTTACTCCTTCATCTCAGCATATCAGTCATTATTGCCATACTAATATGGAGGCCTCTCATGTGGCACTAATAAAAGTATTAGGATGTTCATACAGGTATTCAGATTGCAATTTTACCCCTGAGAATTTTTATTCCTTAATATAAGTTAACTGATTTAACCTTTGCCATTGAGTTGCCATTAAGTTTCCTCTTACTCCACTCCTTCACCATCATGACCGGCTGCTATTCCTATAAAATTTGTACACTAGACTTATTCCTTTGCTTGGTAATTTTCCTTTCTGATGATATCTTGATCTACTTATTTAATTATGCTCTCTTGAAACCAAGTAATTCATTTCACCTTGTGCTTTATTCATGTCACCTACAGTATTTAATGCTGCAAAAAGTTATGAATTGAGTGTGAAATTATTTGGTCTTTTTCTGATATGCCTCTTGGATCTTTAGAAAGCTGATCTTTCAGAGACTACTTTTGTGCAGCCGTTCTTTTGGACCAAATTGTTCGTGTTATCTGTAGCCAATTCCACATCATGTTTAGTCAATGAATGACTTCTGCGTTTCCCTTCTAACATGTGTAGTTATGTGGAATACCTGTATGCAGAAACTAGTTCTGGTGTTATTACTTCGTACGTAAACTTTTCTGTTATTATATGCAAGCAAATTATCTGGAATTGGAGACCAATTTGTCTTCTGCCTCTCCAAGAATCCCAAAGAGATGTGGAGTAGGAAATGGTAACCTCTAAAGTTAAGCAAAGTTGAAGGCTTATTCCCTGTAATGTATTGTGGAGGTAGCTGATGTCTCTGTAGGAAAAAGAATAAGGTCAGATCAAAGTGGTGATATTTTGGTGCTGGTAGAATTTAGTATAAAATACTAATTTCTGAAGCTGGAAATAGTTGATTTTTTTTTTAGTGTGGTCATGTGATAAGAAGCTTGGATACTAAAAATAACCTCATGTAGAATTTTTCTTGGAAGCAACTTCTCCAAAATCAGATTGGGGTGTTTAGAACCTTTCCAGTTGTTTTGAGTTTCCACTGCTGAAACTTCTGTCATCTATCGTCCTTTTGCTTTACGACTCCAAACAGAGTCTAGCTCTTTTTTGCAACCTCTGGATAGTGGAAGATAGAAATGAGATCCACACTCCCTTATCCTGTTATATAAGCCAGCTGACTAATGGTCTTGAAAGGAAGCACTAAATGAAGCCTTGGTAATTCCTATAACTGCTGTTGGCATCAGTGACTTTCTCCACTTCCATAACTGTCAGATCTTCCCTCTGTTAAGCTTCTCTTTTAAAGGTTTTTATTTGGTTTTATGCAGTGATATGTTTGATACCTGAGTTCTTTTTTTTGGGAAAGATTTGTGTGTACCCATAGAATTCCTATTGAAATCTCAGTGCTACACAAATATATTTGACCCTGGTCTTCCCTTCTTTATCTGAATCTTGTCAAAATGTTTATTTTATTTCTTTTTCATTTGAATTAATCCTTTTTTAATATCTTCCTGCAAAAAGTGCTTTTGCTGACAAGAAATGAATCCTCTCCTGCTTCTAGTAGAACAGTCAAATTCTTTTTGCATAATCTGAAGAAAACATGACTTGTGTATGTTGCAATAGGGCATAGACAGTTTATATCCTATGTTAACTTAAATCATCGCAAACTGTTTTTCAAATGTTCCTAAATTCTTACTGCATATATAATTCATATTTGGACGGATCAACATGGAACTTCTTCCAAGAAAAATGATGTGGCTACTTGGTTATTGCACTGTGCCTTTACTGAGAGCTGAAAAGTAAATGTGCTCTTTGAATATGGCCTTCTGAATGAATGGTTTAAAGCTCTTCATATTAAATTTATAGCTTTTGAATATCAGATTCTTACATTGGAAATAACTGATTTACCCACTCCCTTTTGGTTCATTTTGCTTTTATTTTACTCAGTGTTCTTTCCCAGTTATAATGAATTCAAGACCAATAGATGGCTAGAATGGGGAAGGTAAAAATACGCTTTTTTACTGTAACTTTATCCACATTGAGTCAGTACATGCCGATCCATGTGATCGGAGAGGGAAAGATATCTTTATTTCCTCTCCTCTGCTCTCTCCTGGAGAAATTCAATAAGGAGATAAACAGGTTTTTCTACCTACTGAGGACTTGATATGCCCTGACTTTTTCTTGTATTTGGATAATTAAAATCCTGCACAAGATGATTACTCTTCAAGATGTCTACTAATCAGCATTTATAGTTTCTCTTCAACTCTGACAGTTGGCTGGAGAGTTGGAGAAGCAAGTAGTACTCTAAACTGCTCCCCTTGTTGACATGACCTCAGATAGCTAGGAAGAAGAGGAAAAAAGACCAGAAAAGCTCCATGTTTGGAAGATGAGCCAGAAGATCCTACGTCATAATGAATCAAGGAACAACAGTTGCCCTCTTTAGAGAAGGTAAAATTACAGTAAAAAATTTTTTACCTAATACAAGTAAATTTAGAAGTGGACAATTACATTGTCATATTCTTGGCAGTCCAGTCTCTTCCCACTGTCAAGAATGTGATTCAAACTGGCTGCAGCAAAACTCCTTTGCCAAAATGTTAAAAATGTAGATCATCTTTCACAGAAAAGATGAAGTGTTAATGACTAATAAAGAGAAATTGTTAACATATAGGTATTCCTAAAATTTTTTTCTAATCCTTGTTGTACTTCTAAATCTTCTGGCTTGATACTTTTCTTTTTTTCCCCTTCAAAGAAATACAATTTGACAACAGTATTCAAATAAATACTGAGTCTTTTACCAGCCATTTTGCTAACTAATTGAAAATGTAGGCTGCCTGTAAAAAGAAAAAGAAAGGTCTAAGTATTGCAGGAACATCTGTGTTCAAAATAAATTACTTAATGTCTGTCTATCCACTTCCTTTTCTATTTGAATACTTGATGCTGGCAGTTAAGTATGCAACTATATCTGAGCTTCTGACATTTCCTTAGAAAACGTTTTGTATCTCAGTGGTTCGGTTTCTTAGACCATGTAAGT
Source organism: Rhea americana (assembly GCF_003343005.1). NCBI lineage: Eukaryota > Metazoa > Chordata > Aves > Rheiformes > Rheidae > Rhea > Rhea americana. Next base: position 80,582 of record NW_028186480.1, on the reverse strand, counting down.
CATGCTTTCATTACGTAAGTTGCAAATGTTAATTCTCCACTGCATTACAGATACTCTTTAGTTACTGTACCTGTAAATTATTTCTGAAATGCACAAATCCTTCTGAGCATGAATCACTTAAATCACTGTTATATATTTTGTATTTCCTGGAGGATAATGGTATGAAACTGTTCTGCAAAATAACAATAATAGTATTGTCCTTAGGAGTATGGTCTTTAACTTCATGATATAGTTGAGGTTTTCTATGCTGCAGTGTTTGCGATCTGTACAGATACTTTCATTTGCGTTAATTTACAAGTTAAACAGATAACTGCTGGACAGCTTTAACGCTTTAAAAACTCCGAAGTTGGAGGGAAAAGGAACCAGAACAGCTCAGGTTCCAGTAGTTTACTTAAGCATCCTATCATTTGGCGTTCAACCGCCTTATTTTATGAAAACTGTTATGCTTTCATGAAATACAGGTTTTAATGTACTTACTTGAGAGTAGATAAATTTGTGGCAGACAGGTAAGTACTTGATTTGAAGTACCTACCCATCCTTCTGCCATCCCGTGTCCAAATTTTCTATTTCTATAACAAGTAAAAGGTTTGTGTGTGTTTTGTGTTGTTGTTGTTGTTGTGTTTTCCCCCCCCCTCCCCCAGGATATAAACTCATGCTGACCTAGCTTTTAAAGAAAACTTTACTTGGGCTGAGGTTATATGTTTGTGGTCATATACTGCTTTCATCTTTCAGATATTTCACCATCTGTGAATAAGAATTAGCTTTTACATAGCAACTATTTTTTTTTAAGTACTATTCACTACCATGCTGAGAGGATAAAATTTGGGGGAACATTGATTCTTAGTTTATTTGTCTATAAATATATCTTTACCTTCTGGTACCAGCTGTGTCAATATGTGTAAATTGAGAGTTGCTTCTCATGCTATGTTAAGCAACTCGCATTCAGCTGAGGCAGGAATAACAATTGAACTGTTAGGACAGAGCCACAATAATTAGTTTGAACAGTTTTTACTTGAAAGTGTAAAGAGTAGATGTGTTTGAAATGAATCATCTTGCTGAAGTCTTCTAATCTGTTATAGTCAAGTGAATGTATATCAAATTGATTTTTGTTTGCCCTCTCTTACTGAAGAAATTTGGTTTTCTCATGTTGTAGTACTGAATGTCTGTGCTGACACTGTGTGCTGCCTGCCTAGTTTTACAACATCTTGTGATGCAAAAGTGTGGCTACATGAGTATGCACAGTACTGAGTCATTTAATACTTGGAAGTAGTTATAGTAAGCATACTTTGAAAGATTTTTATTCACTGATGTCGTAAAATTCACCGTGTTCAACACTGCTTGTCCAGTGGGCAGTAATTCCTAATTCTTGTTTTCCTCTTGTCTGTATTTTAAATATTTTAATATGGACAATAATTAAGTATGAAAATGTGTCTATGCTGCTTTTTTCCTAACAGCTCAGCTTGGAGACTATAACTCTTTAGTGCATCATTCAGGATATCTGTCAAATTACAACTTTATACCAGAGCAGAGTGAAGATTTTCTTACCAAAGTAGAATCACTACATGAACAGCACAGGTAACCTTAATTCTTATTTTTTTTCTCTTCTCATGAATGTGTATGAATGTGTGGTGTTTTTAGGAGAGGAAGGGGAGGATTCATGTTCCTGGTAGTTCTAGCACAACAGACAGTTTTTCGTGAAATTTTTTAATGAATAAAATATTTAGTTTTAGAATATGGATTCAAAACTAGTTTTGTTCTGAGTGTGATGTTAATATGTTAAAGCTTTTAAAGAAACTTCTAATTAAAATAATTAGTAGATTAGTTAGTGCTACACATTGATAGTGTCAAACATCTAGAACACTGTTTGTATCAAGTATTTGAGAGTTTTTTGTTTGAGGGCTTTGGAGCTTATTTCTGAACATTGTTGGGAACTGACAATCCCAGTCATGCTACTGCTAATTGTTCTTTTTGACCCTGCTCATTCTCTTGTAGAACTGCAGATTTGGAGTTACTGAGGTTGACCACATACTCATATGCTACTGGCAAATATGTTAACCTAAGGAATTGTCTGTGAGCATTTGAGCGAATGAAATCTGCATCTCGATGGATTTTTCTCTGCCCTTATCTTTGCTACAACAGAGCTACTTCTGCTCTTACCTACTTAATTTGATTTCTTGCTTGCCACCGTGAAATACCTTTGTTTTCCACCTCTGTTTGATGTTCCTTAACTTCTTTGCTATCTTTCATTGCTTTCAACTCTCCCTCCTGTTTCCTGACTGTTGGTGGGAGAGAGATGTACTAAATAGTTCTGAAATTCATGTGTGCTCACCAGCACAGTCCTGGCATGCATGCTGTGTAGCCAGCCAGTTGTGGAGTGAAAACAGAAGAGAACCCCTGTGCTCACACTACAACCATTCTCTCTATGTAGGTACTAATCAGGACAGTTCTTTCCTAGCTGTTCATGTTCAGGAATGCAGCACCTGAGGCCTCTACTCCTTCCAATTTAACTTGCAATTACTTGTAGGCTCAGAAGGTATTAGAGAGGTCTTGCAGACGGGCATGAATAAATTCTTAGGCAAGTGTTAGTCTTAGATCACTAAGGGAAGATTCTGAGGGTCTTGAAGTGGATGTGTTGAGGTCATGGTTTCAACGCTGTTACTGCCAGAGTTAGAAGATTGGTTATGGCCTACAGAGAACAGACTAAAAATTGCTGTAGATATAGACAAAGATGTGATGGAGGTCTGTTAGACTTCTCTGGGTCCTTTCAGTGAAATTGATGCTTTAATCAGACTTCTATCATAAATTGAAGCTTTAATGATTAAGAAGCTTAAGTGCACTGTTTTAATTCAAATAAGTGATGGTAATTAAAGTTTTGAATAACAGTACTTGAATATATTCATTTCAGACATGACTCAGTGGACAGTAGCTGTTGAGTAAGCCTATGGTATCATATTGAACTGGGTAGACTTCAGAAATTTTGTAATTGTGCTTTTCCTTCTGTGTTCATCCCTGAATTTACAAAAGGATTTTTCTGTAATGTAGCTTGTTTTAACAAGGTTTTTACAATCATTTTTCACTTAAGTAAGCAGCTTGAGGTCTTAGGACATGGATACTATCCAAATTTGTAATGATTTCCTGCTGTTTGCTGGATTTAGCCGTCAACTTGAAGAAATGATACATTTGAAACTTCATATGGTGCTTGAGTTCCAGATGTGTAACAAGTTCTTGGATATCAAAAATTAAAATGCTTCAAGACTTTCTGATTATTAATTGCAAATAAATTCAGATAGCTTTTGCTTGCTGAGTTTATAGCTACTTTRTAACTGTATAACTTTTAAAATATTCTTTCTCTCCCTTATATGTGAGTACATTCTGTGTCACTTCTGATCTTTCTTCTAAACACCTAATTCTTTCTGAGACACTACACAGCGTAGAATACTTACAAATACAACTCCTCATTATAAAAGAGGCTTTTACTGAGGAATTTTTTCCTCATCCCCCTAAACAAAACAGCTAAGAAGGATTTTTTTTTTCCCCCCCACTCCCATTTTTTTTCTTAAAAAGTACTGACTCAGAGTGGCTGAGATAATAGCATTATTTTTAATTTGCTTAGTTTTTCAGAGAAGAGTTCAGGAATGCTAACATGCTTCATCTGTGAAGTACTTTGTGGCATTAGTTGCTAAGAAGGCTTGTTTGTCAGACACCAGGCTGTTGGATTCTCTTTTTCTGCATTCGTAGTAAATATAATTTCGTATTTTTATTTTTTTTACTGTAGTGCATTTTTTTTCTTTTTTAGTGGCCTCAAGCAATCTGAAGCAGAGTCCTGCTATATAAATATAGCACGAACACTTGAATTCTACGGAGTGGAATTGCACAGTGGTAGAGTATGTTTACATTGCATTTTTCACTTGGAACATTTTATTATATGACTGAGTTTTTTAGATGAACTTTCTATTTGCAATGAAAATGTTAGCATTTCAACATTAGCTGTACCATGTGTTTGTTTTTAACTGAAGAGTTTGGGTGATTTCTTCCAAACTTTGAGTAATATAGAAAAGTCCTAGAATTTCAGCCAAATAAACCAGATTTCCTGAACAAAACAAAAATGTGTTTTTAAGATGTATTGTCTTGATACTGCAATACATTTTATTTAAGAATTTTAGCAAAGCTTATGAATGTCATAGCATGGAAGACAATGAATACTCTGTTTAGCGCTCTGATGTAGTTGGCAGATGTTTTAAGAGTTTACTTGCTGTGGATTTCTAGCACAGCCTTAAGAATATAAAGGTTGCCCTGCCCCGACTTGGACTATGACTCCGGGCTAAATCTAACTACTATTAGACAGCACAGAAGATGACTGCTAAGGATGTATTTAAAATGCTGAGTGTTCATTTATAAAAGACATGTTCTAGTATTTCATTGTTTACTAGCATGTAATTATTTGATTATACTCTGAGAAATAAAGCCCTAAACACACTTATTTGTATGAGAATTATCATTTCTACTTTTGTATAATAGCAAACTATTATGGATAGTCTTAAGCATGTCTGAGCTGCTACCATTATTGGCCACCTTGTGACATAGACACTTAGTGTAGTGTAAATACAGATGATTAATTTCCTTGGTAAAGATTACTGCTAATTTTACTAATATTTTTGAGATTTTTGTTAATAATCATGAAACTGAGAATTTTAATGAATAAATCCTGTGTTTATGTAATGATACAAGTGATGGAAGCGTTTGTTTTCATTCCTCAGCGTGTTGTTTTCTTCTGCTTTTTGTATGCTACCACTAATCTGTAAGTGTTGCATTTGACCTTTAAAGATTTCTAAAGCACTCCTCTGTAAAGCTACTGTGATCACATTCATTTTCATAAAGTATGTTGCTGAAATTACAGAGGCATTTTTGTAATGAAAGAGAAAAGAATGAAGGAGACAAATGTCCTTTGATTCAAATACAGTGGTTATGGGTACATCATTTAGCATACGATGTAGACTTTCCACAGGATTGTTAGAGCACATGCTACCTGTTGTATTCTTTTATAACTTACTGGTACCAAGAAATTGAAATTCGACGTAAAAGGAAATGCTGTATTAGCTGAGCACACACTGCCATCTAGAGGATCAGCTAAGCTACTGAATGCTTTAAGAGAATTCATTGCCTCTGGTCATCCTCTATAAAATATTCTGTGTCCACTGAGTCAAACTTGATGTTTTAACCAGTGGGTTCCACACACCTACGTGTAGATCTATGCATGTGTTCAGCTTAGTTTAGAAACTTATGTAGTAAAATATTAGTACACGTGTGAATTGTAGTAAGTAGAATCATAGCCAAGAACTGTAACTTTGACAGCTTCTGTTTAGATTTAGCCAGTCAACTACCCCACACCCGTTTTCTTGTTCAAATACTTATAGAAAAGCAGCATGAGTTACCTCTTGAATATCTTTCTATAGGGGTAAAGCTGTTGTAAATATATGGCTATGTTTTTCCTGTTAAGCATGTTAAGCTAACATAGTGTTTTTGTTTTAGCTAGCAGGTCTTCTCTGGAAATCATAAGGAGTCCTTATCTTCCTTTGTCTTTCTAAACAGTTTAGAGTCAGGAGACTTGTGTCTAATATCCATGACTCTTTATTTTAATTGACTCCTCTTGGGAAGTACTTCAACTTCTTTCCATAGAAGTTTCAAGTCCAGTCGTATATTTATTTAACTTAGTCTGATATGGACCTAAAAATACCTAGGGTAGTAAGATGAACATTGCAACTTTTTTGATGAGTGAGACATAATATTATATATTAGATGGGACTAAAGGAGGGAGATACATGAGAAGAAAAATCAGAATAAATGACTGAATTTTGCGGCTCAAGTGTTGCATTTGAACCTTGCCCATGTTGTGAGTGTAGAAAACTTGAAAATTAAATCTATAAATGAGAGTGATACAAACTGCACCTGTATTCTTACAATATTTTTCTTTTTCAGGATCTTCATAATCTAGATCTCATGATAGGGATTGCATCAGGTGGTATTGCTGTGTACAGAAAACTCATCTGCACAAGCTTTTATCCCTGGTAAATTCCTTTATTAGTTAAGAAATGTATATACTCTTTTAAATCTGCTTTCTACTTGCTTTAGCATTTATTGCAAAGACAACTGCTATGCATAGATTTGTTCTTTATGGCGTGTCATGGTGTCCCCTTGCATTGAAGTAAAAATGAAGATTGTTGCTTACACTTTTACTTCTGCAAGACTTTTGAACTACTTGCACTGTGTAAAGTCTTAATCAAGTTAATTCACATGTGGGCATGAGTATGTGATTAGGAGGACCCTAGTAGCACTACAGATTTGCTGTTGTTATGCTCAGACATCTCTCTTCTCAATAAATATTACTAGTAAGTAAAACTCAACAGTTTGTGATCTGATCATTATGTCCTGTCATTCAGCAAGAAGATAATTGCTTCTTGGAAACCAAATGTAAAAAGAGTTATTTTTAGGTTCAAGTTCACTTAGACTTAGGATAACATTCATACAAATTCCTAAATTTCATCAGACAAGGTTATATAATATTAACATGTGGATTTTGGAGCCTCTAGAGAGGAGAGACCTTTACATTGTTTTATGATACCGGAAAGATTAGGATGCAGGATAGTAATTTAGAAAATGATCTCTAAGAATAAGAAGCAGCTTGCACAGCATGCCTGAGGTAAATAAAATTAGGATAATCAAAATAATTTGTAATACCTAATTTATTTGATATTGCTTGTAGGGAAAATCGGTAAAATAAGCTTGAAATTACAAATTAGTTTTAATGCATGTTGGATTGAAGTTGTGCAGATCAGGGGACTTCTTACAGAGCAACACATGCTGGAGAAGGCAACCTCACCCAAAAAAAACCAAAACAACCCTCTGTCTTTTTATGTAGCCCCTTTTATGGTAAAGTAGGTTTTTTGTATAAACTGAGCAAGCTTCAGCATGAATAGAGCTCAAGATGGCAGCAAACACCAACAGAACACTCTTTCCAAAAGTCTAAGTGTGAAATATTCTGCAGCATTAATGGAGGACAACAGTACAAGATCTATGCCATGTGTTAGCAGCCAAAGGGGACAAAAACTTCAGGAACAGCAGCAGTAAGACTGTACTGCTTAGGCAAAAGGAGGATTTTACAATCAAAGCGGTCTATGTAAGCAGCAAGCAGATGGATGAGTCAGAGGCAAGGCAAGTAAAGACAGATTTGAAAAGTAACTTTCTTTTGGATTTACCCTAAAATTTTATATGCTTTGGAAAATTTTTCTTGGAGTTCTTGACTGTCCTGTGATAATTTTCAGACTCATTTTGCAAGTAAAACATTACCTAAATGGCAGAACATTTTTATGTCAACGGGAAATAAGATTGTGTTTTAAATGCTATTCAATGTATGCAGTTTCTTTACTTTGGAAACTTTGGAGAAACTTCTAGAGGGATATATTCTACGTTACTAGCTGAAATCAAAAAGCAACCTGACCAAGCATTAAATGGTAAGCTTGGCAGAATCTTTCATGCTCAGTCTTCCTAGGGCAAAGTGTAGACTTGCAGCTAAGGAAACATTTTTGCTTCAAGTCAAAAATAACAGCTGATAGCAGTAAGTGCCGGGACAGAACTGCCACTTAGATCAGAAGTAAATAATTGTGATGCCTACTACATGGTTAATCCATTCAGATCCTTGTGAATGGTAGGAAAACAGAAGCCAGAAGATCTACCTTTATTAATGTGCTACAACGGTTGAGTGTTTTAAAAGTAAACAGTAAAATTTAATGATGGTTTGCATGGTCACTGTTCAGATTATTGGTGAGTGAGAGATCTACCTTTATTAATGTGCTACAACAGTTGAGTGTTTTAAAAGTGAACAGTAAAATTTTGCATGGTCACTGTTCAGATTATTGGTGAGTGAGAGGGACAGGTGAACCACTAATTAGAATAGTAATAACTACATTCCATTCTGATTATTTGGCATGGGGCATCTTCAATCACTTATTCAATTTAAATCCTTAATCTCTTGGATTCTTCTTGTGGATTGTGTTATGTGCAATCATTCCCTTAACTGGTAGGCATAACATTGCAAATGATTTTTTTTTTAATGTTAAATAAAACTGTTAGATTAGCAAGTGTTCTTTGTCACTGCATTCAATAGGTCTAGCTATTCCAGTAATTCTTCTTGAAGTACTAAACAGAGAGGGATGCTGCACTTTAGAGGAGAGAGACAAAATAAAAATACTAACTCTAATTTGACATAAAGTGATTATGTGGCCATGCAGTGAATCATGTTAGGAAACAGAGGAGTTTGGGGACTTTTTCTTCTGTTGCTGTTGGTTTTTTTGCTGTTGAGTGGGGTTTTTTTTGCTTAGTCTACCAAGTTGGTTTAGTTTCCTTTTTGCCTCTGCTGTAAGGGTAGGAACAGTGGCAACTGCTGCATAGGCTGGCAGTGCCTCCAAAAACTTACTTGTTAAAGTGTAATTGAAGTCAAAAAACAATGTGATAGGGAAGAAACAGTTGTGCAAAACTTGAGAACAGTATTAGTCCAGTAGCACTGGGATTAAGAAAGGATAGACATAAATGAGTTATATTTCAGTAAATGCAACTGAAAGCTTATACAACTTATCAGGAAGTTTGAAATCCAGAACCTTAGATGAGCAGTAGAGAGATCTGCCATTTGCAGCAGCAAGTCAAATGGTGCAAATACTGGGAGGGTGGCCTGATCAGGAAAGGTGGATGTAATTCAGACTTTCAAAAAACTTGCACAACTCTTAGCCTAATGGCAGAACATTGTGAATGAAATTCCCGCTTCTTCTGTGATTCCTTATTTGACAACAGGGAGAAACATTTTGAACACTTACTCAGAAAGCAATCTGCATTCATTTTTTCTAGCCCTTTTGTGCAGGAGGGGGAAATTATTTTTTTATTCTTCTTGTTTTATAACATGCAAATTTATTCTCCTGTATGAATGAGGGCATTGCTCTAAAATAGAAGTACATCTTTCTTGTAGGATGTAGGGATGAACGATATGCCAGTGTCCCACTTGCTGACAGCAGTGCAAAACCAGTGGTAAGAACCAAGAAGATCTACCATGTAGTTTGTCCCTGGTGAAGTCTAAGGTTCTGGGACATTCTCAGTGGAAGTGAATGTTCTGTGACTTACAGCAGCAACCCTCAAAAAACTTTCATTGTGTGCACGTGATGTTTTTCAGAAATATGATTCGATCAGACTTTACGCAGCTTGCCTAAAGAACGTTCTGCAATCATGTGCATGCCTTAGCTGATCACAGATTTTTTTCTAAAATCTGTAAGCTCTTAATTATTGAAGTGTTTGAAGTATTCAAGTATTTTATGTATTGATGAAAATTAGGAGTAGACAGATCTTTTTGTTTTGCTGTGGGGAGGTGCATGGGTATCTCTGTAGGAAATTATGGTTCAAGTATGTTTTAATTTTAAAAAAACTGATAAGCAAATAACTGAAAAATGATTGAGCAGCAATTCCACTTGTAATCCTTAAGTTAGAAAATGATTTTTATATCATGTATACCTAGAAGAGGTACTCAATTTTGTATAAAATAGCATGTAAATTATGTAGCAATGTTAATAATTGAAGCAAAAAATGTATTAATGCTAATTCTCAGAAGTTTTGTCCTTCTACAAATATATTACTTAAAATGTTTATTTAGTTACAAGTACTTTATATTTTTCGCATTCTGATAGCTATTATGTTATGGGAAATTTTAGTTACAGTATGACCAACTTTTGTGATGTCAGTAATCTTTTATTTATTTGGTGGTATGATCCTTCAGTTATACAGACTTCAAATATTTCATGTTAGTATAGCTCGTAAAGGAATATCCTCAAATTTTTTCTGCAAATACGGATTTGGTGGCTGAGAATTGCTATGTGAACTTTAAAGTGTAAATGAGGAAATAAAGTGTAGTTTTCAGAGGACCTTTCCTTCTTGTCTAAAATTTTTTCTTTGTACATTCCTTGACATCTATTTGTCACTCAGCACGAAAGAGATGGCTGTGTTACTTGATGGAATATTCAACAGCTACAGTCTTTCAGGCTCACTGTACTCAGTATTATTTTTCATTGTTTTCTGCTTCTGTCCAATTGTTCAGTATTTCATTGTCTCTTTTTTTTTTTAGGGTGAACATATTAAAAATTTCCTTTAAAAGGAAAAAGTTTTTTATACAACAACGGCAAAAACATGTAAGTAGTCATTTTACTTTGCTTTCCTCAATGGTCATGTTTGAATTTTTGGTCTATGATAAAAGCAACCCTAGGAGAAATGCTGTCCTTACAGATTGGCCAGCCTAGTAAAGAGGGCTTTAAATTAGGTAGGAAGGGGGAGGGGAGGTGTCATAGAGACAGTGTAGACAACAAAACACAAGTTGGGTTGGGGGGCCTCCAATGGGTGCATACAGCTGGAGATGTGCATTTGGGACATGGCTATGGGCGACCCCCATACACCCTTCCTGGGAAACCTGCAGGTCTGACTACCTCTCTGAAATGCCTGTACACTGACACATGCAGCATGGGGAACAAACAGCAGGAGCTGGAGATTTGGGTGTGGTTGCAGAGCCATGATCTCATTGCAGTCAGAGAGACATGGTGGGAGAGCTCACGTGACTGGAATGCTGTGATGGATGGCTACGTGCTTTTTAGGAAAGACAGGCCAGGGAGGCGAGGTGGTGGAGTTGCTCTTTATGTTAGAGAACAACTGGAATGCATCAAGCTCTGCCTAGGGGTGGAGGAGGAGGAGGCAGTTGAGAGCTTATGGGTGAAGATCAAAAGGCAGGTTAGCATGGGGGACACTGTTGTGGGTGTCTACTACAGGCCACCTCACCAGGAGTTCCGAGAAAGTTGATGAGGCATCCTACAGACGACTGGAAGTAGCTCACGATCACAGGCCCTGGTTCTCATGGGGGACTGCATTCACCCTGACATCTGCTGGAGGGACAACATAGCTAGGCACAAGCAGTCCAGGAGGCTCCTGCAATGCATTGATGATAACTTCTTGTCACAAAGGGTGGAGGAGCCTACGAGGAAGGCTGTCCTGCTGGATCTTGTCCTTAGCAACAGAGAGGGAGTGGTTAGAGATGTGAAGRTTGGGGGCAGCCTTGGCTGCAGTGACCACGAGATGGTGGAGTTCAGGATCCTGCAGGAAAGAAGCAAGGCAACAAGCAGGACTGCAACCCTGGACTTCAGAAGGGCGGAGTTTGGGCTCTTCAGAGACCTCTCACGGGTTAAGGCCCTAGAAGGAAAGGGGTTCCAGGAGAGCTGGCTAGTATTCAAGGAACACTTCCTCCAAGAAGCGGTGCGTCCCTATGAGTGAGAAGTGCAGCAAAAGGGGCAGGAGACCTGCATGGGTGAGCAAGGAGCTCTTGGCCAAATTCAGACAGAAGAAGAAAGTCCACAGAATGTGGAAGAGGGGACAGGCTGCCTGGGAGAATTATAGGAATGCAGTCAGAGTATGTAGAGGTGCGACGAGGAAGGCTAAGGCCCATTTGGAATTGAGTCTGGCAAGGGATGTTAAGGACCACAGGAAGGGCTTGTTCAAATCCATCAGCAGCAAGAGGAAGACTAAGGAAAATGTGGCCCCCCTACTGAATGGGGCAGGGGCTCTGGTGACAGGGAATACGGAGAAGGCAGAATTACTGAATGCCTTCTTTGCTTCAGTCTTCGCTGCTAAGGGCAGCCCTCATAAATCCTGCAGCCTGGAGATAAGGCTAGACATCCACAAATCCATGGGCCCAGATGGGATGCACCCACGGGTACTGAGGGAGCTGGCGGATGTTGTTGTCAGGCCRCTCTCCATCACCTTTGAGAAGTCATGGGGAACTGGAGAGGTGCCTGAGGACTGGAAGAAAGCCAATGTCACGCCAGCCTTCAAAAAGGGCAAGGAGGAGGACCCAGGCCACTATAGGCCCGTCAGCCTCACCTCCATCCCTGAAAGGTGATAGAACAGCTCATTCTGGATGTCATCTCCAGACATATGGAGGAAAAGCAGGTGATCAGGAGTAGGCAGCATGGATTCACCAAGGGTAAATCCTGCTTAACCAATCTGATATCCTTCTATGATGGAATGACTGGCTGGGTGGGTGAGGGGAGAGCAGTGGATGTTGTGTATCTTGACTTCAGCAAGAACATTCTCCTAGATAAGCTCAGGATGCGTGGGCTAGATGAGTGGACAGTGAGGTGGGTTGAGAACTGGCTGAAAGGCGGAGCTCAGAGGGTCGTCACCAGTGGCGTGGAGTCTGRTTGGAGGCCTATGGCTAGTGGCATCCCCCAGGGCTCAGTATTGGGTCCCATCTTGTTCAGTTTATTCATCCCTGGACGAAGGGACAGAGTGCCTCCTCAGCAAGCTTGCTGATGATACCAAGCTGGGAGGAGTGGCTGACACACCTGAGGGCTGTGCTGCCATTCAGAGAGACCTGGACAGGCTGGAGAGCTGGGCGGAGAGGAACCTCATGAGGTTCAACAAAGGCAAGTGCAGGGTCCAACACCTAGGGAGGAATAACCCCAGGCCCCAGTACAAGCTGGGTGCTGACCTTCTGGAGAGCAGCTCTGCAGAGAAGGACCTGGGAATGCTGGTGGATGACAAATTGACTATGAGCCAGCAATGTGCCCTTGTGGCCAGGAAGGCCAATGGTATCCTGGGGTGCATTGGGAAGGCTGCTGGCAGCAGGTGGAGGGAGGTGATCCTGCCCCTCTACTCAGCCCTAGTGAGGCCTCATCTGGAGTGCTGTGTCCAGTTCTGGTCTCCCCAGCACAAGAGAGACATAGAGCTGCTGGAGAGAGTCCAGCACAGGGCTACGAGGATGATCGGGGGCTGGAGCATCTGCCCTCTGAGGAACAGCTGCAAGAGCTAGGCCTGTTTAGCCTGGAGAAGAGAAGACTGAGGGGGGATCTTATCAATGTGGATAAGTACCTGAAGGGAGGGTGTTAAGGGGATGGGGACAAACTCTTTTCCGTTGTCCCATGTGACAGGACAAGAGGCAACGGGCAGAAATTGAAGCACAGGAAGTTCTGCCTGAATGTGAGGGGGAATTTCTTTCCTGTGAGAGTGACAGAGCACTGGAACAGGTTGCCCAGAGAGGCTGTGGAGTCTCCTTCTCTGGAGATCTTCAAGGCCTGACTGGATGCAACCCTGTCTAACATGCAGTAGGTGACCCTGTTTGAGCAGGGAGGTTGGACTAGATGATCTCCAGAGGTCCCTTCCAACCTTACTGGTTCTATGATTAAGATGACAAAAGGCGGGTCCTATAGGTAGGTGCTCTGCTGTGTTTTTTAGCCTTTGCTGTTGTGGTCACTTCATACTCATTGTTCTTCCTCTTTTTTGGCCCCTCTTTATGTTATGGAATCCTTTCACCCTAAGTCTGTTGGACTGTGTCCTTCCCACTCAAGTTTTTTTTCCTTTACAGATTTGGAGAATAGGCATGTCTTCATCTCTTCTCCAGTGTTTAATAAATTGACATTTTTCCTTTTGCCTGTTAGCATCTACTACCCTTTTCTTTGATGCAGTATTTTCATGTCAGCTGCCCTGTAGAATGCTTCAGTGCAGTGAATCCACTAAATAGCTGCTGGGTCTGTCTAGGTGGATTTTGTTAGGTTGCACCTGCTTGTGGGGCTCAATTTTGAGAGAAAGGAAGATCACTAGAGAAGAGGAGAGCTCTGCAACTGAAAGAGAGGAGGCTGGAAAGGTAGTCAGTGCATCTCCTGCAGCGTGTAACATGGACCACTTTTGACGTTGGCAAAACAACCTGAAGATGGTTGAGACAACTGATTTAAAATTGTATTTACTGCTTAGAGTCCTCTTTATAGTTGTGTGCTTTTTGCAAAACAGTAATAATGCTAGGCTATTTATAGAGAAAAATCTTGGTTACAATTAATGTGTTTGCTGCTAGAAAATGAGTAGATGAACCATCTTTTGAGGGAGGAAAGGGAATAATCATGACATGAAAAACAACATGGAAATCAGTGGCTAGTAAATGTGGCCTAAGTACATCTTAATTCAGTGGAGGACAGAATTCAAATAGATAATGAAAGATTTATCTTAACTTTATTGTAATAAAACTTTATGGAATCTGAGTGATCATTGTAATAAATGGGTTCTTAAATTGGTAGGAGCTGTGTCACAAGAGAACCTCTTGACCCACAGATTAGAGTGCTGCTGAGCAACAGATTGGCAGGGATGGTCTTGGTTTTTGTTACCCAAAAAAGAGAGGATATTTTTCCCTTATCTTTTCAGTTGGGTGAGTATTTTGAAAGCTTGAGGCAGGGCTTTGTGGGGTATATACACATTCTTTRTTTTTAGGGCTCCTATGAAAACAAAATAATAGATGAAGATACTGTTAGTGTTTGCATACAAGGTACACTAAGCTATTTTCTCTTTTGAGAGACAGTATCAAAACCTGTCAGAGATGGGTCTGAAGGTTTTTGCAAACTGTACTTTTCTATTTCTGAAAATATTCTTTATATGTAAACTTATTCTGTTCAATGTATTTCACTGTAAGAAGAAATGAATGACTGGCAAACAGTTAATTTTACTAGCTTGTATGTGTAACTGGTTGCACGCTATTGTCTTTTCTTGCATTCAAGGATTAAAAAAATCAGTGATAAGTAGATTTATTAAAGTCTGAATATTTTTGTTCATATATAAAAGTATTGGCATACTAATGAATGGCAACTTCCCAAGCACCTGTAAGAATAAACACAAATAGAATTCCATCAGAGAGAATGATTAGTAACAATGGATAATAAAATAAATGAGTATACTTAGTTTTTTGTAATATGAAGGAATGAAGTATTAGTATATAACTACCTCTGTATTTGAGATCTCTTGAAATATTTGTATTCATGCTTAAAGATTTTATTGTTAAAAATTTAATTTCTCTTTATGGAGAGGTGACACATCTTTGAAAAGGGCAGGATTCTTAGTTTGCTCAATTAAATTTGTGTTAAATGAGGGCAGTTCAAAGCCCTTTTTTAACTAACATCCTCTTAAGTTGTCATGTTATTTTGTTTCATAATGTACTATGATCATGATACTGCATGTTGCATCATGCTTGAACTACAGAACTGTAGGAGAAATAAGGCTGGCAGGATGACCTTTTTACTGTTTCTCAGTAGATAGGAAAAAGCAGACTGGATGTGCTATTAAATCTCTAGGTATATTCCTCCTTGTCAGTTTTTGCTTGAAACCTAGGGAAGCAAATCTGCATACTTGTGGTGTTTTCATGGTGTTGCTTTGAGCAACCTGCTGTTGCAATGCAATGGCAATGAGGGGATAGCTGAACTACTCAGGGCTTTCCTCAGAACTGTGGGCCACTTGAGTGAGATGTGAGGGCACATGGCTGAGGTTATGTCAGTCTTTGGGTTTATCAGACTTTTACTTGGGAGTGTACAAGAAAATACATAAATGAAACTTGAATGGGAGGAAGATAGAAGAACATGGGGAAAGCAGAGCAGACAGGGTTTAGTAGGCTTTATTAAAGACAACAACATTACTATAATACTTTAAGGCCTTGTCATGATATGTAGATTGCTTTTCAAGATCTACAGAAAGTTATCATAAGCCATAAATGTGCGGTCCTTTGGGGCATGCTGTTTTTCTGTTGATTTATTCTACTGATTTTTCTTATTCTTCATCATTCTTCTTTGTGCCATTGTTCTGTAGAATTAACTTACCTGGCCATCCGTCATCTCTGCTGTTTGCCTCCTCTGTTACCCAGCCTCTGCCCCCAGTCTGCTAACTGGTGCATTTAATAGAATGTAGTGTTTACCCCTCTGCTGAAGAGGTACACAAGGGCTGGGAGACAGATAAATCAGTGAATATCTAATGTTCTGAAAGGCCCTGGTATCTAGGCTGAATGAAAGATAYGAGATTTAAGATAGGAATAGGAGCTATGCTGACTTACAAGCAAAGTTTTAAAGCTTCCGAAAATTGAACTTGATACTGGTTGTGCTTATGCAATGCTTATGAACACCTGTTTCTGCATAATAAGATACAATATTTGCTGTGCTGTAAGCACTTTGAAATTCTCCCTAAATGTCTCTGGTCTAAGTTTTTCTCTAATGCTGACTATGGACTAAAACAGCAAGATATTCACTTTAGCCACTTGTTAGATTTGTTTCCTTTACCTCAGTACCCAAATCTCTACTTCTCATTTCTTAATAATAATTAAAATTCAGTGCTTTTGGAACTTCATCTGAACAGGATGATAGACATTGTATCCTTGGATCTCACTGGAATTCTTTTCAACTTTAAAACTGTGCATAGATTTAATGGTCTGACTTGCAAGGTGGCCTGTCAGCGAGCAAAAAGATTTTGCAAACAAGATCATATGTTAATTAAAAAAAAATTGATTAAACTTTTGTGAAACTGCTGAAAATATTTATCCTAGCATAAGTCCGTATTTAAATTTTTAACACACTTAGCTTTTAAGAAAGTTTTGTGGCAAGTTGTGAAGAATGCATTTATGACTTTGAAAGCAAAATTCATTACTATATTCAAACCTAAATTTAAAAAAGAATTTAAAGGAAATATTAGGTAAGCTTAATTCCTTATATTTATGTGATGGATTTTCAGTATGATTAATATGTCCAAATAAACGAATTCTTATGACTAGAGATAGAGTTAAAAGACCAGTATTTCAACATGACAAAGATACTTGTTTCCTTTGATTTGTCTTCTGGACAAGTGTAAAATACTGAGTAGTATTCAGCTCTTGGAGTACCTAAGAAATGCCACTTACTATAAAATCTTTAAGCAGTTTTATATATATATATATTGCAAAAAGAAAAAATAAATAAAAGGTTAAAATTTCACAATGCCTGTGCACTTTATTTTATACAAGCTCTCTAATTAAAAGTAACTAGGGTTAACTTCCAAAGAGAGATTTGGTTCCAGTATGACGGACTCAAGTAATGAATTCTACTTCTTAAAAAAACAAAGACTTTTTTTGTTAAATGCTTTAAAAAGATACAAGCGAGTCATATAATCAAGGTTGTAATTAGTTAAACATTTTGCAATGTCTGTATAAAATCAAGGGGAAAATCCTTTTATCTTTTATAATTTTTTTTGGTTTTCAAAAATAGGAAATCTACTGCTAAAGCCATTGAACTTGTTATAAAATGATTTGCAGAATGTGGCATTGATCTCTGATACATGGCATCTGCAGAATGTTGCATAGAAAGAAAAAAATACAAGGAAACATTTTTTTTTCCAGCCAAAATGATCCAAAGGGGGTATTGCTTTGAACAAATGAAAGGACAGTACAGCTAGAAATCACTGTGGGATCAGAGTGGCACCTCTATTGTTGGACTGTATAATAAATGTTTTATTAGGTCTTGCTGGGTCCTTTTAGAAAGGCAGAACAACCCAGATCATGACTTTCTCCAAAGAACAAGCTGAAAAGATGGAGCTTTACTGGCATGATTGCCTGAGTAATTATATGTTAAGACATCAAAATTCAGTCCTAATTCAGACAAAATGTAAAAAGTATGTGAMATCACAAACTTCTTTTTCACTGAAATGTTGAGCTGTGATAGCAGTTAACTTGAGTCTCGCATTATCTTCCTTTGTCACATGTACTTTTCTCCTCCTTGCATTACATTTTTTTTTCTGCTTTGTTTGCTGTAATAAGATTCTGGGTTGGCTTGCTGAAGCTGTATCTACTGCAAAACCCTTTTGAGCACTGGGTCTTGAAAATAGCCCGTCAAGGAATGCACTTGACCAGGGAATAAATGTGGATGGCACACTATATTACACCTATGTTTTGTTTGCACTTTAATGCTGAGGTTGCAAGTTGAATTTGTACCAAGACATAAAATTAGGATTAGATTTAAAAAACAGCAGCAGCAGGTCCAGTCTTTCACAGTTGACCACCTTTTCACTAAAATGGATCACTGTTAGCATCTTTATCTTCTAAAAGACTATCAAGCAGATTTTTTGCTATAGCTCTTGGAATGTTTTGAAACAACATGATTAAATAAAAGCTATACATGGAGTACTTAAAATCAGTGGTTTGGAGGAGGAGGGGGTCCTTTATGTGTAGCATCGTTAATAAAATGCTTAAAAGATTTTTCTTTGTCATAGGGGATTAAGAACTGACCGGAAACTGAAACCATGTTTAGTTCTTTAATGTTATATATGTTTATTCGAAACCTTTTGAATGCTAGAATTAAGTATTTTCATTAAAGCAGAATTGAAAGCAATAAATTTATTTTTCCAGTATTACTCAAACGTTTAAAATATACATTTTGGAATTTACAATTTCATATAGTCATACAACAGTGAAAGAAATATTTTGACAGCCTCCAGTATTTCTTTAAAATCTACTGTATGTTTTTTTCTAAATGCAATTCGACCATTTATGGCTAGAAGTAATTTTATTGTTTATATAGTAGTTCTGTCAGTTTGTTTGTTGTACTTGATCTGCTTGTATATATTGAAACAGTATTTCTTACCATTACAGAATGAATCCAGAGAGCATATTGTTGCCTTCAACATGTTAAATTACAGAGCATGCAAAAATCTATGGAAGTCTTGTGTAGAGCATCACACGTTTTTTCAGGCAAAGAAATCACTACCTCATGAAAAAAAGATAGTGTCACACTATTGGACCTTAGGGTCTAGAAACCCAGCCAAGTAAGTATTATGAGAAAGCGTATTTTGCATTTTAATAAGGATGGGGTGGGGAAATCCATATCACTGGTGCCTAAAGTTGCAGTACATTCGTGGAGTTCAGTTCTGATCATCTGTGTCACAGACTTCATATAGACTGCTGGACTACTTAGTAAAATAAAACTTTCTGCTTCTGCAGCATGATATCAGTACAATTAAACATTTTTTATAATTACCTAAGAAATTATTTGAATACAAGTATGTTCTAGTGATACTGTTTCAACTCACTGTTTCAGTTTGAGAAACACTAGAAAGTAAAAGTGACGTAGCTAATGAGCAATAAGAATTTGCAGAACAGATTGTGTCTTGGACTGCTTACCCCTTGTGTAATTTACTTAAAGTATTAGGAATTTCGGAGTGAATGATGACAACAATCTGTTAATGAGATGTAGATGAAAAAAAATTGTTTTCATGCAGGTTTTGGAACACTATAGATTTTTAGGTGCTACTAATATTCATTATCTATGTTGCAGTCACTATAAGGACTGCAAATTGTGTTGTCCAACAAAACTATCTTTCGTATGCAGAATAGAATACTGCTTTTCGCAATGTAGGTGAAATAGTTCATACTAGAATTTTCCAAGCTTGCAAGTTAAGTGAGCTAGGACATGCAATTTCACAGAGGTGAGTAAAATTATGTCGCTTATAATAACCTATGCATCTTAACACTATTATAGTTAACATCAGTGATATATGAGGTTTATGGAATTATCAATTTCAGCTTTGAGGGATGCCCAATGCATACCTAAAGAGCGACCTGTTTTTGAGTTAGTGGACTGTAATTGCTGTTTAAATTTCTAGCACAGTGGGATGGCTTCCAACAGTTATTTTTTCACTACTTTCAACTTCTGAATATCTATTAGCTCTAAGTAATAAAGTTTATCTCACTATTCAAAGCATAATAGGAAGTATCAGATTCCCTCTCTGTTTGCTCTGATAGCTGTCAAAAAAAGACAATCACTTTTCTTTTGAATATCACTTTAACTGTAGTATCTGTGGATTCAAGAATATATCTTGTTTCTTCCATATGGGAAATGCAAATAGTTTGGTTTCAAATTCCTTATAAGAAATTTGCAGCTGATGAGGGAGAAACAATGCAGGATCCTAGTGCTGTTTTGAGGTTTTTAAAATAATGAAATGATTTTAGGATGCAGTTTTACCCAAGCTGGTCAAGAAGTTCTGAAAATCAATGAATAAGATAATTGAGCTACCTCTGATTCTATTTGAGAAGGTGCAAAAGGTCATGACTTACTGGCTCTAAGAACATGAACTATTTTGTGTCAGACCAAAGGTCCCTCTATCCCAACATCCTATCTGCAGGTCAGGATTAAATGCGTATTAGAACAAGGCATGCAAGTGAAACTTGTTTTCATAGAGTACTTTCCAGTTGCTTATGACTTAAGGACTTCCTGATCCAGAGGTGATGGCTTTAGATCTTTTTTTTCATGAATATTGCTGAATAGTCATGATACCACTGAACTTTGAACACTTACAGTATCTTGTGACAAGAAGTTTTTGCAACTTTATACATTATGGAAGATCTTCAATTAATTTCCATTCTCTTAGCTAATTAGCTTCATTTAAAGCTTTCTTGGTGCTTCTGTGTGATGGTAGACGAATGTTTGCTTCTTAATTCGTTTGTGACCCTTAGCACTGTCTAAACCTACCCTTGTCATTTTTCTTAGAGATGAAAACTTTTTAGTCTATTTAATTGCTTCGTATACAGAAACATTTTTCATACTTTTGATCATCCTTGTCAGACTCTTTCCAGTTCACCTCTACTTTCCAATCACATGATTGGAGCGTGGTGGTGCCTGGATGAGTTTTTCCTAGTGTTCAAGATACCACTTTGGTGTTGCTTCCTAATTTTTAATTCTCTCATTGACTTCTGCTAGTCATTGAGCTGGTAGTTTTATAATGATACTTAAGATCTAGATCACTGAAGGTGATAATTCAGATCCTGTCACTTTGCTATGTGAAGTTAGATTTGTCCTTTCCAATATGCACCAATTGGGTGATAACCTCATTAAATTTCATCAGTCAGTTTAGTCACTTGATATCATAGAATCAAAAAATCAATAAGGTTGGAAGAGACCTCTGGAGATCATCTAGTCCAACCCCCCTGCTCAAGCAGGGTCACCTACAGCATATTAGACAGGGTTGCATCCAGGCCAGGTTTGAATATCTCCAGAGAAGGAGACTCCACAACCTCCACAACATGGATCTACTGGAGAGAGTCTGTCACAAGGCTACAAAGATGATCAGAGGACTGTAGCATCTGCCCTGTGAGGAACAGTTGTGAGGGCTGGGCTTGTTTAGCCTGGAGAGGAGAAGACTGAGGGGGGATCTTAACAATGTCTACAAATACCTGAAGGGAGGGTGTCAAGGGGCCAGACTCTTTGTGCCTGCTGCCTCTTGTTCTGTTGCTTGGCACCACTGAAAACTGAACCATTCAGTTCCACCTGAATATGAGGAGGAATTTCTTTCCTGTTAGAGTGACAGYCCTGGAACAGGTTGCCCAGAGAAGTTGTGGAGTCTCCTTCTCTGGAGATATTCAAAGCCCACCTGGATGCAACCCTGTCTAACATGCTCTAGGTGACCCTGCTTGAGCAGGAAGGTTGGACTAGATGATCTCCAGAAGTCCCTTCCAATGTCAACCATTCTGTGATTAAGCCTGTAAACAAGACTTCAGAATATAAAGTAAGAGCTGTGGGTTGCTTTTTCTTTCTTGTAAACAAAAAGCGCTACAGTGCAAAGCATATTTGAGGCTTAGTACAGGCATGAAGAACATCCACATCTATGTAAAATTGAGAAATTTCAGCTCTGTAATAAACTCAGGATTTTCATGATCTCTTGCACAACAGAGGCGTACTAGCAACTTCTGAGTTATGCTTTTGACTTTCATGACTTTGTTCTGAAATCTGTTTGCTGTGTAATAGGCTGTAATTAGCAAAGCACTGTGTGATGCAACTCTTACTTCAATACCATATTAGGCCAGTAACATCTGTAAATGTAGTTTGAGTCTGTTTCTAATATGGTTATTTATCTTCGATCATCTTTACAGTGAGGGCAGAGGATATGAGAGTTTTGTAACTATTTTCTTTGCCAAAGGGACATCCTTGCTCCTCACTGGTATGTAATATGGAGCTTAATATCTTTTTCAAGATAACCGTGTAGCGTTTCCACCTCTGTTAATAGCTTCTTTATATACTGGCAGTTATATACAGGCATAAGTATGGGACAGACCAGAAGTCCTTTTAGGCTAACATCTAGTTGTCTGTAGTGACCAAAGGGAAATGCGCAAGGAAGTKTTTTCAAGAGGCAAGAGAATGTAATTTTTTCCCCACATACTGTATCTCAGCCACTCGTTATTTACAGCTCAAGACTTAGTGAGGCAAAGGTGGTTTCTCTAACTAACAAATTGCGTTTCCCTGATAAGAAATCCCATAACCATACACTTGAGGATGAGCAGCTTATCTCTAGGCTTGCCCTGTAGAATGCCATGTGAAAAAATTTGTATAAAACTATCTATTTAGACTTGGATCAACTTCAAAAATTTATTTCATTCTGTATAATTCTGTTGGTAAGTCTTCTGTTGCTTTTCTAGCTGAGGTTCTGGTTTTGATGCCACTCTTGTGTTGCCTGCTTCTTGTGACAAGAAACAGACTTGGGGAATGTAATTTCCCTTTGCATGTCAAATCTCTCTGATGGTTTATTCCTGTAAGTAACACACTACCCACATGCAGCTTCCTTCTGGAAATGGAAAATCGATTTTGATTGCTGAGGCAGCAAATAGATGGTTAAAATACTCGTGTTCAGTTTAGTTGTTAGTGAATTGTTACCTCATTATGAATTTTGACAGGAAAGGTTTAGAATATTTTGTGTGTATTTGAATCACGTTTATCAGGCACACAGTTTAGTGCTGACAGAACATGCTGAATTTCCTGTTTTTTCCCCTCTATTTTCTTAAACACAATTGGCTTAAAAATAACTCTCAGAAAGGGTTATTTTTACCCAGGTCACCTTTGTAATTACCGTTATAGCAGGGACTAACGAACAGTTTTATTGCCGGAAGCGAAGGGCAGCAAATGGTTCTGAGAGAAGCACAAGGGAGTTCTTTAAACCATCTTTCCTACCAAGCCTAGTTGTGTCAAGCTATAAAGATCTCTTAACTACATCCTCACAGTGAAACTTTCTCAGGCACTAGTCTATGCTGTGAATTCGTGCTTTTATGTAACTTCTGCAAATGAGATGAAGGTCATTAGTGGCTTCTGATTGGTATTTGTTGTGAAGGTCACAGATCACCTTTTGGATGATGATAGATTCTCTAGTAGCTGAGACCCACAGCCCTATCTATGGAGGAGACATGGCAGCCCTAGAGTTAACCTAATGCTAACCAGGAACTGAATTTACTGGCTTAGGTTTGTTAATAAGCAGGTCTTCAGCTGTTGGAGCAAAGCCTGAGCAAGTCACTGTGCTAATATGAATACAATCTTTTTTTTTTTTTTTGTCCTCATAGGTGACAAGCCTATTTGTTATCTTAAGTGTTTCATGCACTGATGTAAGCACTAGTCATGGACTCATTATTAGGAAGTTTTTAAGAGAAAACAGTTGCAAATTTAACAATGAAATTGAATCCCCATTTATGTCTCAAGCTGGAGAGATAGTGGAAAATAATTTCAGCTTTTCTCTCATAGCTTCTTGGCAACTGAATGCAGTCCTGACCTGGTTGGTTTCATAATGATATAACACATCTTGATTAAATTCTTTACTGTATCTCTTAAATAGGCTGCTTTCTCCTTATGCAAGAAATAAGCACACTTAAGTACACTTCATCTTAAAAGGCTTCCATCAGTAAACTCACCTGTATAATTTTGTCAATTTCCAAGTAATTAATTTTTTATCAAATATAAAAGACTGTAATCAATCAATTTATTCTAATTCAGCATTAACTGTTTTGCTATTTTCTACTAGCCACTAGAACTCTTGTCAGTCTGAGATTCAGGCCAGAGCTATTAGAGTGCACATGGCCTTAGTTTCAGTAATAATGTGAGCAAATCAAATTGTGCAAAATGGGTAATAGCCATGGGTTCTGAAGAAGATTAGTCTAAGAATTCAGCTACTGGAATTCAGGAAATCCTTGCTTTCCAATCATGTAACATTAAGATAGCTTTTTGTTCGTTTCAAATGCAGCAAATTTGTATTTCTCAATAGCAAACTTAACATTGCCTATGTTTGGAACTAATCCAAATCACACTCATTACCTCTGTATAATTGTCAGATTCCCTTATTGTTCTAGCAACTTTGTAGTATTGTAGGAATATCTGTCTTCACAACTTGCTCTTAAATGCACATCACCATTGCAATGGTTACTGAAGAGAGAATTTTCTTCTGATCCTGCTTGACTCCTTGACACAAAGTATATTAAGAGCATATGAGGCTTTCTTCTGAAAGGAAGAAAAATTAATAGCTGTGTGACCAACTACTGTTTAAAAATCTATTTTTTTAAAAAAAGAAATCTCCCACAGAAAATAAAAAAACGCTTTCACACAGTGCTGAGAATGAGGAACTTGGTTGTGTTAATATGTCAGTATTGTTTTAAGTGTTATTATTTAATAGCTACAACTTGAACTGGAATATGTCTTGGTATGTATATGTTCCATTATGTAATATCTGAAGAGATGTTTGAGTTAAACTCCTGAAAGCATTGCCTAGATTGCTAGCCTTAGCTCTACATAATTCCCACTGGTTTAGAGGACATCATATGTAAATAAACGTTAGAGAATTGGCCTGTTATGTGTTAGGCTTAAGGTGATAAAATTACTACCTTTAATAAAAGCAGTATCAGTATTTAAAATTGTGGCTTATTATAGCTAATAATTGGACTGTGCTTGATTTGCAAATGAGTTTGATTTGCAAAATAAGGAAATAAAAAACTTGCAATTTGGGTATGAATTTCTAAATTATGAACATACTGCTGATATGAAGAGAATGTATCATGTTTTTCTTCTTGTGGATTCTATGAAGCCTTTTCAGTTGTTTAGGCTATGAAAGGTTAAGTATGAAGTATGAAATTGACTTCAAGCATATTTGATTTCATTTTAAGTTTTCTATGCAGAAAAATTCACATCAGGTTTTTATTTTTATTTCTATTTCTTTTCAGATCTGTAAACAGCCAGTACTGCAGAAAAGTTATAGGTGGGATGGTTTGGAACCCATCTATGAGGAGATCCTTATCTGTTGAGCATCTAGAGACCAAAAGCCTTCCTTCTCGATCGCCTCCTGTTACCCCTAATTGGTAAATCGAGTTTCAGCCTTTTCCTTACCTTCCAGACTACTATCTTCTCTAATTATGTTCCTTAGCAGACTAATTATGTAATATATACATATGTCTTTAAAGATTATTAATATTTTGATAATATATATGATAGAACAACAGTGAGTTGTTATCTCAACTTTAGCAAGCTTTGACACTGTCTGCCATGCTATTCTTGTATCATACTGGGTTACAGTCTGGATGGACCAACATACAAGTGGGTAAAAAATGTGATTGGATGATTTGGCTCAGGTGATTTAATGGGTTGTACTTTGCCTGGGAGCCAGTAACAAGTGGAGTACTGCTAGGGTCTGTCTTGGGACCTGTGCTGTTTAACATCTTTATCAATGACCTGGAGGAGGCAATAGAATGCTTACTCATATAGTTTGCAGATGGCACCAGACTGTAGGTGGGGAGCAGGCAATAAGCTTGAGGACAGGACTGCTGTCCAAAGGGACCTTGATAGTCTAGATAAATGGGCCAACGGGAACCTTATAAAAYTGAAAGACGTTCAAAGTCCTGAGAAAGAAGAATGCCTTGCAGCGGTACTAAGTGGGGAGCAATTCTGCAGAAAAAAACACTTGGGAATATTGGTTATGCAGCAAGATGAACATGAACTATCAGTGTGTCCTGGCAGCAAAGACAACCAGCGACAACCTGACTGCATTATCAGGAGTGTAGCCTGATCAAGCATCAAGGTTTATACCCCTTTACTGGGTGTTTATTACCCCCAGCACTTGTTAGACTTCATCTAGAATACAGCATTACATTATGCCTTCCCACTTCTCCCCAATATGAGAAAGGCATTGACAAAACCTGAGTAAGTTCAGCAGAGAGCCACCAACTACCACCAAGTGCTGGAGCACTTGCCCTGTGAGGAGGGCTGAAGGAACTGGGCTTGTCCAGCTTGAAGACAGGGCTCCAGAGCAGTATTTACAACGAAGGTTTTGAGAGGAGGAAGCCAGACTCTTCATAGTGGTGTGTGATAGAAGACAGTAGTCAGCAGGCATTTTCTGAAACAAGAGCAGCTTAGACTACACATAAGGAAAATCTTCCTCACTTTAAGGGCAGTCATACCAAGTTGCCCTGGTTGTTCAAGAGAGGTTGTGCAAGCCTGCATCTTTGGAGGTTTTCAAGACCTGACTAGGTAAAACCATGAGCAGCCCAATCTGACCTCATCTGTGAGCCTGCTGTGAGCACAAGAATTGGACTAGATGATCTCAATAGGTCCCTTCCAACCTGAATTATCCTATGATTTTAACTTTAAGAGGTGTGCATATTGTTTTAGAGGTTTAATGTAGTGAACTTGTATGTATGTTCATATATATACACACCATACAAAATGTTTAAAATTTGCTTATTTAAAATGATGTATTTGTTGTTCAAAGTGAGCTCTATTGGCATCTCATGAGGATTTGGGGACGTAAATTTTTGAAAAAGTGTTCCAAGGGGTTCTGACCTACCAACTGATGTTCCTTTTTTTTTTTTTTTTCCCTAAGGCGGAGTCCTAGACTGCGTCATGAGATTCGTAAACCGCGACATTCATCTGTAGATAACCTTACAAATGAAATTACCTATATTACTGAAACAGAGGATGTTTTTTATACGTACAAGGGCTCTCCAACATCAAAGGATAGTGATTCGGAATTTTCACAGAACCGTAGTCCGCAGAGGAGGTAAGGGCTTCTGCAAAACAAGTCATTGCTCGTTTTGATTTAAATAAGAACAGCTGTAGTATAAAAGCAAAGTAGGTGATAATCAAGAGCTTAAATAGTTTTATGTTTGGCATAAGCTTAATTTTGATGAATAGCTAAGCTACAGCTGCTGTGATACAAACTGACATTAAAAAACAGCTAACCCCTCACTTCGAAAAAGCCTTAGTAGAATGAGAAGTTTCAAGACTTACTTCTTCACATCTGTAAAATCCTGTCTCCCACTAGCTTATGCAACCCTTTTCTATCACAAGCTTCTGCTATTCTTCTTGGGAGGCCTTACCGAAATCCTTAGAGTTCACTTATATACCCAGTTCAGAAATAATAGATGCATTAAGTCCTTGTCCAACAAAGTCATTAACTGATCAGTCTCAAAAACGGAATGGAGCTACTTCAAAATTTTCAGCTGCAGAGAATACCATGTATTCTTTGTGATGTTATGAAGGGAAAATGGCTTCTGGTGATCCCTAGTAATTGTAGGGCGAAGTGTGCTTTGAGAAACAATGTATTAATGGAAGGTGATGTGAATCACCTACCTCAGTAACAGTGAATATACACATGCATGCAGACGTGTGCCCTATTACTAGCTGTAGCTTTAAACTGAATTTAAATGTGTTTCATTGCTTTTTCAAGATGGAAGTATCGTTACTATCTTGCAGCAAAAAGGTCATGCATACTTGGAATTTGTCATTCTGTTCTCTGAAATTTTATGTTTTTCTAGGCTTCTGCCTGGATGTCAGGTGAACATTAGGACTAGCAGTATCAGTAATGGCTAAAATAATATGTAAATGTGATGTTTCAATATGTTATGAATAGTTATAGATAGGAAGTCTTGTCTTTCCTGTGTTTTAAGATTTATGGCCGAATTATACATACTCAGAAGTATCTTGTGAATAGGAATTGCCGGGAGACTATGAGAGCGGAAGATGTAGAAAGAAAACAAAGTTGCTACTCAGTGTGCTGTGTAGACTGTGTCCTGCCTTTGTTCTTCTATTCCAGTTAATATATTGCTGTTTTTCTTTTATTTTCCTTCTTTTCTTCTCCTGCAGTTTCTTCCTTCCTGTTTCACCTTTTCTATGCCAAATGAGAGGGAGTGGGAAAGCTTGTTTTATGGTATTTCTCAGACAGTAAAAATAGGATGTTCTCAATTTGAAAACAGCACATTTTAGTTTTTTTCTGACCACTAAGTGGTTGTACTGTATCTGAGTTGTATCACTGTGGAGATGATTACTGTTATTACCTTACATAAACCTAGTTTTACACGAGTCTCATCTCCAGCATTTTCCTGATTTCTTGATATGTTTAAGTGTCTAATGCTATGCAGATAACTGAAAAACTGTTTGCAGTATTTATTTAATTTATTTAAATTAAAGGCATGTGTTTGGGGAGGAGTAGAATGAATGATCCTTTAGCTGTTAGATTTTTGTGAAATAAAGTGGTCATAAATACTACTTTAGCAATTAAGCTGATATAGTAACCATACAGATCGAAAGAATGTTACTTCTCTACACTGAAGTTTTCAAGAGTTTATATTAGTACATATTCCAATTTATCATATTCCATTATCTGTCATTACTTAGCTCTACTCCCTCTACTGAAAGATGTAGAGTAAAATCCAGTATGTATCTGTAGACAAAAATCTTTCTTTCACTGAATGCTTTATTGAAAGAAGAAAACTGAATCTCTCAGCTGAATCTGTTCTGTTAGGGAAAAAAAGTAACTTGTATGTCTTCAGAGTTAAAAACTGACGAGCATTTATCCTAGACTCTTGGCTTAAATCAAGAATATTTAGATATTAAATATAAAACATTTCACAGTGTACTGGTAAGCCTTTTAAAGCTGTGTTAGCATTTTTGTTCTGCTGGTCTCTGATAGATGTGAATTGACATAATTGAAGCGTGGGTAAATACTGAAATTGCAAATCTTTTTCCTTAAAGGAGGGCTGAGAGTTCTGCTAATATAGTTTGTTTTAGGTGGTGTAGATGGGTGTTTTTTTTACCATTTAACTTGTTATTTGAGATTACCACAAAGGCCCTAGTTAATGCTGATTGTCATTAATGGATATCTTTGATATGAAAAAATTCTGAAACAACAGTGGAAGGTTGCTAGTGAACAATTGAAAGATGCTCACATTTAATGCCTGAATTATGTCTCATATCAAAATTTTAAGTATATTCATGCAATAGTATATTTATGTCGCTTTTAGTTTAATCTATTTTCAGATCAGACCTGTGCAAGGTGTGGTTAGCACAGACTATAGCTCTGCTCTATTTTTTCAGGTTGCCATGAACATTTGATGGGTGGGGAGAAAGGGGATGGTATTGTTTTCACCTGTTTCACTTCAGGCCCAGGGTAGTGTCTTAAGTTCTTTTCACCAAATGAACAAGTCAAAACTGTGATATACTATGGTAGTACTGTGGTGGTGGGGTTTGTTTGTTTTTAAGATGTACAGATAAAATTCATATGACAAAACTCGTGTACTTAAGGCATATTTTGAATTTTGGTGGATATTGGAATTTTAAAGCTAATGTTGATAGCAGAACACATGCACCTGTGCTTATTTCCCTGTAAATATTTTCTCCTGATAATACCAGGCAGAATTATTATCTTAATATCTGATTTTCTTCCCTACTGTGTTTAATCATTTAAGGAAATCAGTTTGTCTTTTGTTCTAGAAAACAGTACACATTTTATAGAAGAAGTTAATGAGAACGGTTGTTATATTTTAGTTTGGAAGAGCTTAAACTGTATCAATTAAGTTTATCTTTCTTTGTTTCTCTAAATACATAGCACTGTATCAATACATCATCACTTAGAGCTGTATTTCCTTTTAAATACTTTATGTATTGGTACTGGAGACAGGGGCCAAGAATATTTTGTTATTTGATAATTGTACTCTTTATCTGAAGAACACGATGGTGGTTTTAAATTATGTACTTTGTGTGAACATTCTACCTTCTAACTGAACTTTAGGAGGTACATCATACAGGCTGTGATTTTTTTGAAAAAATGGAGAAAAAAGGAAGAAGGAAACTTAAAAATTAGAGTAAATTGTAGGTATATCTACACTACAGAAGACCAGGGTAAGCTTGTGAGTTCTTTGTTGCTGTGGCTAGGCTGCTTCTGCTGCCCAAATTATCTAAGGAACTCCATGTTCAAATACAATTTGTAGCCCAGATGAGATCAAAGGATAGAGTTTTTTCTCAAATTAGACCTTATAGAAATGATTGGGGCCATTTATTACGTGTGGATTATAACCAAGAAATTGCTCTAATCCCAAATTAAAAATTATTAAATACAGAGCTTTGTTCACAGGGAATGAATAGGTTTGCCTGTCTAAGCCAGGTCATCTCAAGTCGCAGCTTACAAAAATGGTCACCAAAGACAGTGCTGGAGAGCACTTAAAGAAGACTTTAGTCCAGGGTTTTCCAGCCTTTGTGAAGCAAGCTTTACTGTCACTTTTCTCTTCGATGCCATGCTGTTATCCATCTCATCTGGCTATTACAGCTGTTGAAAAATTAACATGATCAAACCCATGGAGTTCACATTGGACCATCTGAAGTTTAATAGACTGCTTTGCATGTCTTGCCACACCTCTTACTATTGCTGTGTCTCACTAGTTCCGAACAGGTAATATAGTCTGTCTTCTGACGATATGTTGAATTCACTGTGTCCAAACCAGTCTTGAAAGTTCTTTAGATTTTTTTTTAACTTACTTGTCCCATACCTACATATGTACATACCTGCTACTACTATTATTTTGTCTTTTTAAAATGAATTTGAAAATAATGTCCATGTAAAACATATTAATTAGTAAGTATACTTGTTCGGTGAATGTTTTCATTAAAATTGTCTTTCCCTGGTCTTCAGCTTCACTGAAGCATTGCTGCTACGTACTACATTTATTCTATCAGGTTACATATCTTCAGAAGTTCTTAAACATTGAGTACATTATGGAGGAGTTATGAATATGAAGGCTTGTGGCCTTTCCTTTAATATAAAGAATAAATTATTTTATGCTGATAAAATTTTCCTGAAGTTATCTCCTCTGAAAAGCTGTTTTAACTGGGGGGAGTTAGGGAAGCAGCTCAATGATGTTTGTATCTTACCAGCAGGCTACTTGGCATCAACCCATCCTGACCATCTACTGTCCTGATAGTTTGTATCTTAAAATAGAGAAGCTTGCTTTTGTCAGAAGCATTTTCCTTTTAATGTAACAGATTACAAATAACTAGCAGTGATTTTAAAGACAGGCAGATGAAGATGTGCAGGGAATTATTCTTGTTATCATTTTTCCTTTTTTAACCTGGTTTGGTGGTTGAAGACTACAGCTATTGCAGTCTTCCTTCCTAACGGTCCTGCTACAGCTTCCACATCTGGAATGTAGAAGAGTGGATCATTGCTGTTGAATTCCCTCCATGACATTAACACGCTATATTCACTACCATGTCATATGAGGTCAAAAGGCTACAGTAAAAATTCAGTAGAATGTCATATTAAATGATATAATGTTGCTTAAAGACCAGTTTAGGAAATTCCAAAATCTCAGATGTAAGCAGTAACCTTCAATTTTAAGTTGACTTTAACTGGAGTATTAGGCTGATTACATTTTGGAATTGTGTAAACTGTAATTGTGCATACTTGACCTTGTATCTGATGTTGGTAATTTTTATCCTGAAAAACTGCACTGCCCATCCGCAATGCCAGATCTGTTTCTCAGCTTTGACATCTTTTAAGAAAGATACTTAACTATTTCTCTGATGTATAGGAGATACCATTTTAGGGTCCAGTAATCAGTGGTTAGGACCACTGTTAGGACATTGTAGGACCCTTGGCTACCATGCCACTAGAAAAACAGAACAACTTTTGAAAGCAGTAATACACACTACCTTAAAGTAAGTAAGTAAAAACCAAAATAACCGAATATGCATATTTGGTTATCTACAAGTTTTTATTTTACATTAAAAATCTGTGGATTTAGATTAATAATAGTTAGATTAATAGACTAAATAACACTAGATTTGTAGATTTAATGTTTTGATAATACAGAAATTAAACACTTAACCTTAAAATGATGAGGTCTAAGGCTTGCCAAGAAGTAAGTAAAGGCAAGTAAACAGGAGTATTTAAGGAGCTTAGAACTTTATTCTCCCTCCATGTTCCTTTCCTCCCTTTCTCACTGTACTGGTATTTCCTTAAAATCCCTGGTGCATGACATATAGGTATATGTGTACTATGACATATAGATGTTGCCACTTGCAATGAAATGAGATAGAACATTGTTCTGTTTCATGCTGTTAACTACAGAGAATCCAGCCACAGGAAGCTGCATGTCATTTTAGCCAGCAACTATGAAACATGAAGAGTGTCCTTGACTCATTTCATGCCTGTAGATTTAAGTTTTTAATCCAGGTTTCTTGGAAGACCATGCATTGTTACGAACACCTACGCTTGCCCCTTAACTGAATGTTGTATCATCATTCAAGTAAGCTGGTGCTTCTTTCAGAAACAAGCAAATAARGGGTGTTACAGAAACAAGTGAGTTTTTCCATGGTCCAAAGTATTTTTATTCACGTTAACTTCTCTGAGACCAATCTTTCCATTGTAGGAGGAGTAGAGTTTATTTTGGGGCTTGTAAATTCAGGTTCTATGGGTTTATGCTTTTAATGTGTTTATAACATATATGTGTTGTGTTATGTTGTATAACATGTTACATAATATAAATGTATTAAATATTCATGTAGCATAACAGAATCACTTGGAGCATTAGACTAGGTGTTACTTGTTCTTTTAATGCTTTTTTTATTTCATGCTTTTTTGAACACACTTTTCTGAGTGGAGAGAGTTCTTGTTAATAAGAATATATGGTTTTAGACAAGGGCATGTATTAGCTACTCTTTTAAAGAAAAAATGAAAACTAAATTCTTGGCTTGAAAAGTAACTGTATAAAACTACATGGAGGTCTTTGTCAGTTAAACTGTATTTGATTTCTCCTGCTTACGTGTAACGAAATAAAGTGACGTCTATTTGATTTGGAATAGCAGACTCTATAGGAACATAGGTGTGTGTGTGTGGTGTTTTTTTTTTTTTTTTTTTTTTAGAATAGACTCTAGTGTAACAGAAAAATTTATAGCTAAAGTTTTGTGTTTAATCTGTGTTTCAAAAAGATCATTGTAAACCACAATTCAAGGAGAAGAGGTACAGGATCACTCAGTAAGCAAAACTGACAGATGAGGGCCTTATGGATCTAGTATTTTTATTTAAACACATGCTCTTAGTTAATCAGAGATAAATATAGTTGGTTATTCATAGATGTGAGCATATGATGTAGGAGGAGAGATTGAAGGTGGGGGAATAGAATTTTTTTGCCTTCTACTGCCAACAGAGGGTTATAGAGAAGCTGGAGGCAGACCATTCTTCAAGGTACATGGCCCAGGTTGCAGAAGGGGACTTGCTAACAAGATACAAGATGGGGGAAAAAAAATCACAGTGAGATTGGTTAGGTCCTGGTAGAGGCTGACAGAAAGGTTTTACAAAATTCTGTGCCTTTCATGTGAGCTCCTTGTCATCATTCATGTACTTCAGTCTTTCTGGAGGAAAATGACCTTTCGGTACTAGACAATACATCTCAGAACAGTTTTGTTTCATGTCTCTTAACCTTATCTTTCTATCACTTGCCATTTTCACCACCCTTATCAGCTGCAATGTGCTTAAACTTCTGAGACTTGTCTATAGTCTTTTTAATTTTTTAGTTCATATTGGAATAAATGTAGAAATAAAAAGCTTTTGATGGACCTTGATTTGAGATGTTATACTATAAATCTGTTACTCCCTTCATGAAAATTTCCATTTTTTTGTCCTCCTTTGATTCCATTTCTATACCTGTTTAATTAAAAAAAACCCTTGTCTTTAACTAGACAGTATAAAATGCAATTGAATTCTGTCCAAGCCATTGTGAAATGAAGATCAACCATGTGAAAAAAGGTAGGAATACAACAACTTCAGAAATCATGACTTCAAATTATTATTGAAGTGTTTTTCTTTTTTGTGTTCTTGCTCAACCCATTTCTTCCTTTTTTTTAAGAATATTACTAATAGACTTTTATGAGACTTACTGTGCTCTTCATAAAATATACTGTTTTCACATATGATTTGCTTACATGTATACCTTTTATATATATATATATATATACACATATATATGTATATCCTTATGCAAATGTTTTTCCTCACCAGTTAAAAAAAATCCCTTTCCATCCAAAAGGAGTGATCTAATGTCTAACTTTGGGGTATAACTGACAATTGAAATAATGTTAATTTACATTTCTTGTTTTACAAGATTCACAAATTACAATTTCTTGTAATTGCACGTCATCTTTTTCATCTGTTGTTAGTGCTTGAGCATTTACCCTCACTGGAATATACGGTAATCTTTTTCCGCCTTCCTTCCTCAGCCTCTTCCCTTTGCTCCATTTTATATGGAACAGTTTTTTGATAAACATAGCTAAATTCCACATGTATTCTTACTTAATGCTTCATTCACTTCATTCTGTGAATTATCAGTTTGAGCTGGCCTTTGCACAGCTTTGTTTCCCAATTATCTTTGTCTCCTGCATGCATTTTGCCCTCAAATCTGAAATAGTGAGCTCAGTGTGTTAAGAATTTTTTCACTGCTGTGTCTCTGGCAATAATTTTTCATGCCTTACTTAATATAAGCACCTTTTAATAAACACCAAGTTGCTTAGTTTTTGTTTGTTTGCCACTACACACAGTAAACCTGATTTCCTTGTAGAGGTTACGTTATAGGAAATGCCATGTTGGTTCCTAACTAAACAGGGACTTCTGGCATTTGTTAAAGGCAGAAGAAATTTAATGGATTGACTTTTCTTATAAAATGTCCAGTATTGACATGCTTGACAGTAATACCACTGGTGGTATTATTGTGAATGTTAGCATTTAGCTGCTTTCAGTAATGATAGTCMTGTCTTGAAGGACTTTTTCAGATGGTCTGCAGCAAGGGAAGGGTATTGTTCTGATTTGTGCTCCATGAGCTTTTCCAAGGAAATTTTACAGTGTTCTTGGGCTAGAACTATAATTATTCTTCTTTTTCTTTTTTTTTTTTTTTTTAATGACTTTAATATGAAAGGCAAGTCTGTGATAAAGCAAATTTTACAGCAAATTGAACGGTTGCAGGATCTTAGAATGCATGAAACTTTCATGGAAAAAGTAGTCTCTATGGTAAACTGGGGTATAGTCAGTAGAGGAAGCCCAGAGTAATTGAGAGCCCTTTTATGGGTGACGGCAACAGCTTACTAGTGTACACATTTGGAATTTGTAGAAAAATAACTGAAAGCTTATTGTATATCAAAAAACCTGCAAGTTCTTCTCTAGTGCAGCTCTAAGTATGCAGTCAAAGAGTGTACGTGGCTTTCTTTATGCAATTGTTCTCTATAGAAACGTTGAACAGAAGACATTCTGTATATAAATTTCTCTAAAAGGCAGCAGAATTATGTTCTTGTAGATAGATATTTTACTGAATTGCTATTTGCTAGTTAGGTGCTAGCTAGCTTAATTGCTAAATGCTAATTTAAATGATGAGATCTCAGAAAAGATATAATGGAAACACTGGCACGCTCTCGACAACCTTGCAGGTGTGATGACAAAAAAAGCTTTAAGAACTTCAAGAACACCACACGGGCAAGCCCCGGTTGTACAGATGTTTCCTTCAGTTGTTTGTGAAGGGAGAGTGGGGGTTGCTACTGTTCTATTGTTTGTTACCCCTTTTCTCTTGGGATTTTACTCTGCTTTAGTTTATCCTCATCGGTTCTTAGAACAGCAGAATTCTTGTAGGGTATTCCAGACTGGGAAGGAGAGGTCTTAAGACCTGGCAGACCAGGAGAATCAGATAGTACGGCAAGCTGTTTTATTGTAAAGATTAGCAGTGACAGAGCAATCCCTAGTGAGTGGAAGATTGAAATGGCATTGTTTTCAATATAGTGTGGAGAAAGCAAGAGAAACTACCTGCAGTTTTAAAGTGCTTGCATATTAGCTGAACCAATGGCAAGTTTGCTCTCCTTGCAAGGAAGGCCTCTGTTTCTTGATGAAAAGATTGGTTGGTCAGTCTGGTAAGTGTTCTCTTCTACCGATTTAAAATACGATGCTTGTGGCATGCTGTGAAATAAGGAAGGTGAATATGTTAGTAAAAATTTAGAATAAGGTCTATACCTTATAAAGTGCAAGAAAAGGTGATCGTTTTTGTGTTTGTAGTACTTGTTCATGTCAGTGAGTAACTAAATACTAAAAGTACTATTTGAGTTGTGAAGATCAAAGTTGCTGCAGCTATAGCATGCTATGCTACTAAGTGACCGTTGTTGCTCGTTACTTCAAGGGTTGAATTTGGTAATTTTCCAGGTTAAGTTTTTGGTTATCTTTTTACAATTTAGAAGGTTACAGAATGAATCAGTAACTCTTTCAGAGCTAATGTGAATAAATGGAACTGCAATAATTCAATACATACTCTCGGCAAATACTACTAACAATATATATCCCACACTTGGATCTCCAGAAGTATTATTGAGATAATTGAGAATTTGTTTTACATTTATACACAGTATATGAACAGAACTCTGAACTGTTTTTTGTCTCAAATGATCTCTTGCTCTACACTGGAGGGGGATATTATAGTAAAATAAGAGTGTATTTAGTTGTATCTCAGTTTGATAGTGTATAAAACTTTGTGGAAGCTTTCAAAATGATTAACTTGGAGCAACTTGAATTCTACATAAAACTTGTCAATAATTATAGCTCTGCTGTGACAAAACATAGAAAGGATGTACAATGTGATTATTCTTTCCCTCACTAGGAAATCAATTAGCTTAAACTAAAAATAAATTTTAGTTGTTCTTATTTTTAGCCTGACTTCCTAAGGAAATAAGGGTTATGTCCTTGCCCTGCCCCTCCATTCCCACTTAAGAAAATCCAGTCATTTGCAGTCAAATCTAATGGAGTGGTTTTTTCAAAGATGAAAAGTTTTTGCAAAGTTTAATAAAATCAGTGACTAAGCAGCCAAAAGTTTCAATCTTCCCCCTGCCTGAGAAATTACAATATGAGCTCAGGTGGTGTCTCTTGCATTTGTGGTGTTGGCTGGTCAGGCAGCATATGGGTATAGATTGCTAAAGGAGCTTTGGCATGCTGGTACCTAGGGAGTGAAAATGCTGCAGGGTTTTCCAACTAGGGGAAATGGAGAGACTTGTAGGAAAGTGGGAGGGAATGTCAATGGAGTCGCAAGGGGACGTGACTGCAGCAAAGAAGGAAGAAGTTTAGTTTTAATAATAACACAAACGACCCCCACCTTCCCCCCCCCAAAAAAAAAAAAAAAAAAAACTTAGCTTCCATAAATTCTTAGGAAATCAAGCTTCACTAGCTCTGCCTCTCACAAATCAAGGGAACTGAACACATATAAGGGAACTAAACTAGAACAATGCTAACTTTTTTTTTTTTTTTTTTTAACTGAAGTATTGGTGAAAGATAGTATGCAGTATTGAAGCTGTTTTACAGGACAGTAATTTAAAAAGTGAACTGTATAGGGAGTTGCCTCCTAATTTGACAGTTCAGGAACTCTATATCCAAATCAAACTACTACGTGTTTGTATTTTTCCAGGATAGGCTTATATATATCATTCAGTATTTTTGGTCACTGCTTACCAGAGTGGGACCTGGAGGACTTTTGCCCCTTATAAATTTATAAAGCTATCCTATCTCCCTTAAACTTTACTTTGTTTTGCAAGCAAAGTATCTGTTTGTTGTTTACCTCCTGTTTTACTTGATGTGACATAGTGTAATTCACTGTTTGAATTGATTTCTATTTAAGGTATATGAATACTTTAAAAAACACTGTTGTATGCTGAAACATTTTATGTGTTTTTTCCATATGTAACTGTTAATTTTTGGAATGAATTTGCCATATGGACRACAAAAAAAAGAATATATAAATACAAAGACTGTAACAAGAACTCATTCCATGCATGACCTTACAGCTAGTCTTTATTACTGGATTACATGTTTAAAACAAACAATAACGGACAGTAGTTAAGTATTATCCATTGAGTAAAAAGAGTGCTTAAGGTTTTAGGTTTTATAAGAAAAGGAGCGTGACACTTCTGACAGAACACGTTACCAAAAAAAAAAAAAAAAAAAAGGCACCTGATAATGTATGAAGCTAGATTACTAAATCCATGCACAAAGCTAGATTACTGAACTCCTGAACTCACTGGAGAAAAATACAAACTTGAGGCAAATATTGTTTTGCTATATATGCTTTCATCAAGTAAACAAGCGTTACATGACACTAAGTTACACAGCGTGCTACCTAGACACTAGGTTGCTTTGTCTTTTTTGTTTTGGGGTTTATTTTTTTTATTCCTTTAAAAAGGAGGCATCTGGTGACATAGTTTTGGGGCTGTTACTCTTGGACTGCATAGGAACAGACCAGTTCCCATGATTTTTTAAAATGATTTAAAATTTGTGTGTCTTCTGTCTGTATGATGTTAAAATAAATTCTGCCTGCATTTCTTTTTCTGAGATAGAAAGTAGGAGATATTTTATAGTTATTGTGTTTATTGAGATTGATCTACTGGACATATAAGTTGCATATACAGAATGCATAAGTCAAAGTTAATAAAGTCATTAATCATTCTTCAGTATATTTTTTGACTAGGATTTAAGGTTTGAACATTAGAAAAAAACATTTGTTTTCACTCCACTTGTTTGGTGGTGTGATGTCTGCACTGTTGTTCAAAAATGGTGTAGCTCCTTTTAGGATAGCTATTTGACTGTTCTCTTTTCTCAGTACCTTTCAGGGATTGGCTGGGGGAAGCAGCTTCTAGTCTCAGCCTTTAATCGGGGCTGTAGCTACATGAAATTATAGGATACAAGGAGATGATGATATGCACTAAAAATGGCTTTAAAGAAATTGAAGTTACTTTCTAGTAATAAATGTCACATTTTACATTTTATTAGTGGACCAGTTTTTGCATATTTCTGAGTGAGCCATCTATGACATCCATAGCATCTTTGCCAACACTGGTTGCTTCTGTTTCCAGCTGCTATAGTGTATTTCAGTTTTTCAATGGAATACAGTTGAATAAGCTACAACTTCAATTCCATAAGTCCCAGACCTGCTGATTTTTGGAGGCTATGAGAGTCTTCTCACAAAGTATCACTCTGTTTGTCCTATTTCTTGGCAACTGTCCTAAGCATCAGCTGTTTGTTTCTTTTGAAAACAGGATACTGGATTAGATGGACAGCCTGGTAGCATCCTAATTCTTGCATTCATTGTTTTGTTTTGTTTTTGTTCTTTTGCATTTAAGCAATAGTTTTCTTGGGCACAATTTTCTTAATACTTATGTAGATTCCTTCACTGCTACATAATGAGCAAAGAAGAGAGTGTCTTACTGTCAGATACTGGGTGTGAACATTGTTTTGATAATGCTTTGGGAATCTATTATTATCAGCCATGCTGCTTTGCAAA
Source organism: Rhea americana (assembly GCF_003343005.1). Taxonomy (NCBI): domain Eukaryota; kingdom Metazoa; phylum Chordata; class Aves; order Rheiformes; family Rheidae; genus Rhea; species Rhea americana. The sequence continues at coordinate 41,326 of NW_028186480.1, read as the reverse complement.
GAACCTTAATTAACTGCCCTTCTTCTGTGCTAGATTGTCCTCATCTATGTTACCACTTCCCTTTTGGTTATGCTTTGTCCTCGAATTCTCTGTGTCAGCATCTGTTCTGCTCTTGTGTTGTGAGATTAACTACAGGACACTGCGCTTCTGAAGCAGCCTATGCTAATTTCCCATTAGCTGTACATAAAGACACTGCCATGTTTTGGTTTTTGTAAAATACAGTCAGTGACATCTGCAGTCATTATCATCCACACTTAAAACTCTTTTTCAAGTGATGTAGAATATCCTGTTAAATAACTGTGCCACTGCAAACTCTTGCATATTTAAGTTGAAGTGGCAGATGTGTATTGTCTGTAGTTGGCCTTCTGCCAAAAGTGGAAGCRAACTGTTAGATTTGCTCTGTGGTTTTTGTTGGGTATTTCACAAAGTCCATAACTATGACTCAGACTTTTAGCATAGGATTAAGTATTCTTTGATTTACTATAAGCACATATTTTATGTTTTACACAGGCATTTTTTAATTAGAGTTTATTTGTAATTTTCTTAAAGATTTAACTTATGTTCATTTACTGCTTTTCAACAGGTCGTCTGAACAGGAATCACCAAAGTGAGTTTTATTTAAACTTTCTACTATGAGGTCTTTAGCTTTAAGATATGTAATAAAATACATAACTTGAACTGAATTTTTAAAATAGTGGTCTGGTATGATTAGAAGGCAAATGTATAAACCAATGAAGTTTGTAAAGCTTTTTGAAAAATTAAGACTTGGGATCATGATGTGGCAAGTCCAAGTCTTAACATGCCCCTGACCACTGTTAACAGAAAAGTTGCTTTTTAAACTGTTCACTAGAACCTTCTGTAGAAGTTTAATGATGCTAAAATCCATTGATACCTTTATCTGGTAACACTTTAGTGCCACAGAGCATTTACTGAAATGATTTGTCACGCTTGTATTTTTTTTTCCACACTAGAGAATCATTGTGTACTGTAATCCAATGTTGTAAGTGAAAATGTTTAAAAATTATATCCTGGAAAAATATATTAGCATGATATATTTACATATGCAGTATTGCTGCTTACTTAACAAGGGATCATAAAAAGTCTTGGAAACTACTAGATCAAAAACAATTCTGAAGGGATAATTCTGTATTTGAAGTGTTGTTATAGTTCTCTACTTCAAAGTAATTTCAAATTGAGAGAACCAAGTGAACAATATCTCCTGAACACTGAAAATTTTCTGTAATAACTGAATTATTTTCTGTAATAACTGAAAATTCTACAAATGTTGCACAGAACACTTAATTCACATCGTCAAGTATGTGTAGTAAACTGAACATCAGAAGTATTATTGCAAAAATAACTTTGCACTGTGTGCGGTGCACTGTGACCCTTCAGAATGTTTTGTAGTCATGCTCAGATTTCTACAAACCRAGAAGTGAGTACGTGCATTATTAGTTTGCTGCATTGGTTGTCCTATTTGTTAAGCCTAAGTTATGTTCTTCRTTGGCAGCTAGCAGCGGCCACTGAGAATCATTCAGAAAGGCTCACATATGTCATTATACATTTGACTATTATAAGAGAAGGGACAAATATTTGAACTTACAGATTTTAATGCCAGTACTTATTTGTGTGTATTTCTGCTACCTTGACCCTATGAGAATTTAATGTCACTTTTAGGAATGGTGAAGAATTTTATTGAATATGAACTGTGTACGTACTGTAATACACAACTGAGAGCATGCGTACTTCTAAGAAACAAATACACCTCGTTGCAATGCTGAGTCGTCATTAGCAGTGCAGAGTATTCTTGCCAAGTGTACTGCCACTGAGCGTAATGATCTGAGATGCAAGTGAAAGGTCTGTCTGCATTGGTGTAATATGGGTGGTCAGGACCGTACACACAGCTTTGTCATTGGTATGAGACTGTATCTGAGCTTTCCCAAAATCAGAACATATTCATAAGGTATTATGTAGTATGTATGAAGATGAAGCAGTTAGTATGTATGGTATCTCTGAGTTTGATCCAATTAAAGAGGAGTTTAGTTGTGTTAGAGATCTGCCTTCCTTCCTCTTCAGAAATGTGCATACAGCAAAAGCAAACATTGCTACCAGGCAGCTAGCCAATTCTAAGATTTGAGGGATTCATTTACCTGTTTTTTTCTTTATTTCACGGATTTTAAGATTGTATGATTACATCATATACAGAATATACATCATATACACAATACAGAATATATTAACTGCCGTTAAACCCTTTATTTCATTTCTTATTTGTTGGACAATTTACTATGTTTTTTCTGCATGTTACCTCCTTTCAGAGGGTTAGTGTTGAGATAGCACCCGTAAGAAGAATGAAGAACATGCTGGGACTTTGCAAGAATTAGAGTGGAATCACTGCATATGTTTTTTTTCGTGCATAGTGTTGGCAAGTGAAGTACCATTCCCTGGGCTTCGTCTGGTTTCCTTCACGTTACTGTGATTTCTTGTACCATTGCAGCRGTATCTTTCACTTCTAACATCCAGTTGTTTTTCTAATGTTTCTACTTATCTAGTTTTATTTTGTCCAGTTTTGAATGTCCACTGATCAAATGATACATGGTTAGATTATCCTCTAGATTTGCTATTTTGCACCATGAGAAGTGGTTTTAAATCAGAAGGATAAAGCTGACTTCTTTTCTAGCTAGGTAGTACATATACAGGCTTTTACTCTGTTTAAAACTCTGGATAACAATACCTTTTTAACATTAATCTTTTTAAAATTTTTTTTTTTTTTTTTTTTTTAATGAAGGAATGTATTGGGAAATAGTCCAGCTCAGAATTCTTTAACCCATACCTCACCTAAAGCCTTGTCTTCATCTCCCAATGGAGTTGGTAACCTTCCGGGCCTGTACCCGTTGGAAGGAGTGGATAAGCAGTTCCTAGAAACTTATGACAACATTACAAAAACGAGCTTAACAGAAGATTCCAGTCAATACTACTGTGATAAGGTATGTTTAACTGCATTCTTTCAAACTCAAAACTAGTATTAAAAGTAGCTTTGAACTGTAGATTATGTACCCGCATAAATTGTGGCTGTATTGCAGAATTAAAATGTTTTACACATTAATAAGAATGTATCTTTTCTTATTACTTGGATTTAACYGATGCTGTGTACCCAATATGATGGGCAAGTTTGCAAACTGCACTGGTTCACATAGAGTCCAGGTTTTCAGAAGCATCTGCAAGTGAAGTTCCTAATGGAATGAAAAATTCTTACATGATTAAGTCCTATCTATATGTGTCTGTGGTAAGATCAGATAACTCAAACTGCTATATGTCTCAATAGCAAGCACAATTCTGCTCTACCCCCAACATTTCCTCTTTAGGACTGCTTAAAAAAAAAAAAAAAAAGTACTTAAAATGCTGAGGTGACTAGAGAGCAGCTGTTCTCTGCTAGTTTATAGTACCCTGTTATTTCTCCCCATTTTTTCCAGCCACAGTACTGCTGTACGGTGGCCTGCAGCTTACTAACCTGCATTCTCAGTAGCTGTTGCCAGATTTTACCTACTCTGGCCTGTGATCTCCTGCAGAAAGTAATAATCTTCTCCTTTATAGAGGAAGAACTGGAAAGTAGTTGCTTCATAGTCCTCACAATAAAAGTTCTTCAAATGTAGTTTCTTTTTAAGTCATCTTTAGCAAAGACAAAATGCTGAAAACTTCAGCTGGAGGTGTCAACTGAGGAAGCTGAGGATAACAGGGTTAGGACAGARAAATCGTTTAACGCGCTGACCATGATATATATTGCTGCTTTTAGAATAATAAGGAAAAAAGGTTACAATAGCGAGTATACTCTGTAACCTTAGGTTCTTCCTTTTTTTAAACACATTTACTCATAGTGTTCATCCAGAACATATGTAAATTTGGATACACTATATTTTAATTTGCTGCTATTTTATTTTAAACATTAGGGAAGTGTGTATGTGTGTGTGTATATATATATATATATATATGTATATATAATTACAGAATGAACTAATTGAGGGAGACTTACTTTTGGTGCGTATCACACCAGATGAAGATGGGAAGTTTGGATTTAATCTAAAGGTAAAACAGCAGTCTTTTATGATCTCATGCCTTGGCATATTATTTTCATTTTTAATGTGATGTTTTGGGGAAGGTGGTATATCCTGCAGAGGTTTCTTATGAATCAAAAATTTTTAAAAGTGGCAGGCTGATCCTTAAATGATAAAGCCACATTTACCAACGTTAAGTCTCTACTAGTTCTGTGTTTTTTATTTGTGTGTACTTAGGGCACGATGCATTTCCAAAGTAGACTGCCTATTTAGCTGCTTAAATATAAACTTGGAAGCCTAATTTAAGGCATCAACTTATGGAAAATTGGGCCTCAGTGTTATAAAACAAGTTAAATAGGTTGTGCTATCCTATTGAATATATCGGTTAAAAAAACACACTAGAAAAGTGAAAATCAATTTATGAAGAAAATGGAAATAAATGTTGATAGGTCATCCCCTATACATTTTTGGCAAGCCTTCTCTGAAATTCCATTTAAGTAGCCAGAGTAGCCTGAAGTATCAATAATATCAATAAAATCAAGAGCTGAATTTGGTAGTTTAGTCTTCTCACCTTCGTCATTTATTGGTCGGGCAGTGACAGAACTTTAATTAGTGATAGATAGAGGGATTAAGGCAGTATATCCTACCTGATTCCTTGCAGGTTGAGCACACTATCTAAGAATGTTATTTGCCTTGTGAGGTTAAATGCCTAATTAGGCTTGGTGGGTAGGGTTGTAATAAATGCTGCATTACGTTTGTTTATTGTCTGCTGGTTAAAATGTATGGACAAGCAGACATTGAGCATCCACACTGGCTCTCACTTTTCTCACTTTCTCACTGGAAATCAATAATTGGTAGATTCAAAAGGAAATAGCCTGACACTTACTGATGAAAATTCAGTCTTACTGACCCTTTCTGTAATGACAGAGCATGGGCCTCATGTAATACAAGCAATCATGTATTTTTGTTTTTAAATGCTGTCTACACTTACARTATTTTCAGTCATTATTTACTTGACATTCTTCTAGGGTGGTGTAGATCAAAAAATGCCATTAGTGGTTTCACGAATAACTCCAGGATCACCTGTAAGTAAATCCATATGATTTTTGTCTCTTCCTTTGCTACTTCCTTCTACTCTGTTAGCCTTTATAGATAGGAACTTAGTAACCCTCAACCAGTGCAAGATAGCAGCTGAGCTGTTCTCTTCAGAAATCAATTTCGTCATTGSTTTCTTAAATCACAAAGGAAAATATCAAGCATTGTTAGCCAAGCAAGATACCAGTAGAAAGTATGGTCTAGTTAAGCTTCCCTTTGTCCTCCCAAAAAACACATCACGAATTGGAAAACATTTGAAGAAGGGGAGCAGGCACAACTGAAGGTTTAGAACAGTGTTCATAACATAAATGAGTAGTCTGGGCATCTGCAGCCTAGAAAAAAGAAACTGTTTAAGGGAGAAGTAGTAGAGATCTGCCTGATTAGGACTATTGTGAAAAAGGTGGGGGGGGGTTTCAGTACAAGAACAAGGGGCTATCAGATTAAGTCAGTGAAAATGAGATTGCAAATAAATAAAAAGTAGTAGTGCTTCATGCATCAAATAGACCTGTTAAACTCCTTAGAAAGGATGCTGTGGGTAAGAAAGCTCTACATGGGGTCAGGAGAGGATTTGACAAATACTTGGGAGAAAAATCTGTTGAAGGTTACTGAGTAGGCAAACCACAGCAGGTTAAGGAAGCCCTTGAATCTAAAATCAGTTATAGGTATTCCTTGCAGGAGTACTCTCCTGTCCTGTTTGCACTGTACTCATTTTGCTTATGSCTACCACTGGAGATAGATTTCTGGGCTGGGTGGAACATTAACCTGAATTTTTTTTTACTCATCTTCTTTCAAAGTATGTTTCTCAACTCTCATAAAATACTCGTAGTGTGAACTTGATAGAAATATTCCTGACTTAATTCTAAAAATCTGGTGTGCTCATTTGGTAAATGGTCACAGGAATGATACCTAAATGTCATGATGTGAATTGCAGTAAACAGATAGTGCGTGAGAAATTTTCTGTCCCGTTTATGATTTGTGGCTTGACATATTTATTTGGATGGAAGCGTAATGGGAAATTATCATTATAACTTAAATTCCCTAAGTGAAAATTAAAATGTCTCAAGTTCAGCCTAGCTAATTTCTTAAAGGTGATTTGAGATGATGTAGAAGAAGATTATGTAAAAGAAGCAGATTGATTCCACAATCAGCTGAAGAAAGGCTTGCAGAAGCAACAGTTTCCTTGCGGCAGATTCATATTGTCTTCTGAGAAGCATTGATCTGTGTGTGTTTGTYGGAAAGGGAGTGGGAGTTGCTAAATTTCTAAATTTCTAACTTACACACCTCATTTAAGCATCTGCAGTTAGTAGGCATAGGCATAGACCCCAGTAACCAAACAGCTCTCTAGCCTGCTAAGCTACCGAGCAAGTTACCAAAGGTCAGAAAATACGTTGGGGATTGTTACCTAATACATTTAACTCAACAGCAATGCTGTAGAAATCACTTCATGGTGCAGCAAGGAGAARAAAGATAAATACTTTAATTTTTAGAGTGTAGCAGTATCAACACTGGTTATATTGTTTTCTGTAAACTAAAATTCATCTGGTCTTGACTGTTTAGTGAAATGTAGCTGACACTTGAAAGTCCAAGTTTAGTGGAATGTGGAATGCAGTTTGAGGTATTTTAGCTACACAGAACCTCAGTGTTACTATTCCTTCATTTTGTTTGCTCTTATTTTAACTTGCTCTCTGTTTATTCATTACCTTGCAAATTGCCATCAGGGACACTATTCAATATATGCTAATATTACTTCTTAGGTTTGTAAGTAATTTTTTCTTTTCTCAAAAAGATGTCTCTCTTTGGGTGAGAGGAGGACAACAAATCTATACATGAAAATAAGGCTGTATTTTCCTTTCCATGTCATAATGTCTTTTTAAAGTCTCCTTCCAAAACAGCAACATTCTAGAATACTGGAAAGATTTAGGGAGAGGACAGAATAGGAAAAGCAGATGGGAGAATGTGTAAATCTAAGAAGCAAAAACGTTTATTGGATACATTATATTTTTTTAATGGAAATCTAATACTGATTTTTCCCCCCACAAGTAATATTAATATCCTAAGGTGATAAAATAGTCATCGTGGCTGTGATTAGTAGAGTTTCTGATCRAAAAATAGTATGCATACTTCTTGGAGCCAAGAAGGAAGTGATTAGCATAAAATGAAACATAAGGGTGTGTCAGTAGAATAGGAAGCCTTTGGCATAATTGTATGGAAAAGCTTGATATCTGAAAAATCTACAAATTATACTTAAATGGAAGGAATTAATTCCCTTTCAAGATGTATTTTATACAGTTGGATGATTCAAGCAAGAGATGTTTAAGACATTAACATGTCACGTTAACACAGCTTCTTTGAGCATAGATGTTCATCTCTCCCTCTAATAAAGAATAACAGCCAGCAACCAGCCAAGAAATTTAAATTTAACACAAATATAGGTGATCCTGAAACCTTTCCTTCTGTATTCTTGTTGATTTCTTAATGCTCTCAGACTGGTCTGATAAGATCTGTATGACTGATGTGGTCTATCTTTTCTATAGTCTATATTTATATTTTAAAATATGACTAACAATAACAGGTCAGAGTAATAAATCAGCTGTTCACAGTTGCATTCTTCAATGTTACCTTCAGAAAAAATACCAACTATGGTATGTCCTCTTCTGAGGAGCTGTGAATACTCAGCTAAATCTATGTTCATGAATGTCATGGYTATTTTAAATTCCTTTCTTCCTCTATTTGTATTTCTTTGTTTTTGTTCATCGCTTTTATCTTCCCTATTTTTCATTATTTTCTTTTTGTCTGTCTTTAGAATAAGGTGGGGGAAACTGTTTCTTGTGCTTTTTAAGCAGCTTTTCTGTTTGGATTTTTTCTTCTTGCGTATGTCCTTTTTGCTTTTTTCCTTTTTTTTCTTTTCTTTTTTTGACTCATGCACATTACATATTTTCTTTCCACTTTTATGCCAAACACAATAGTTCCTGACTTTTCTTCCTCTTCATACCTTCTCTTCTAATTTTTTTTTCTGTATTTTTTCTCCTGTTGGTTCTGTCATCACCTCTCCTTTCTGTCATCTCCCTTTTGTTACTTGGTGATATAGCACCTCACTGATAAACTTACCTCAGAAGGTATCCATGCTTTCAGTAAGGCATAACTAGGATCAGGAGGAGAGGGTTAATCAATAACTCCTTGTTCACATTTTGTTTTTTGATAGACCACATTGGATAAATAAAGTTCAGAAAACCTGTGCTACTGTTAAAGTTGGGAAGCAATTGTGAATTTAGTATAGTAGGCTGTAATGCATCATATCTTATTCATATAAAGCAAGTAAAATGGAGTGTTTGTCTAAGTATATCACTCCTGCATAGCTGAGTGTTTCCTAGACAAAATAAAAATCAGAATAGCAGTGAAAATAAAATCATCATGCTATGTGGCACTCTTCAAAGGTTGTAGAATCTTGCTTGCTGATAGTCTGACAATCAATGACTTGAATTACTTTGCATTGGTCTTGAGCAAAGTATACTAAAAAGCATGACAGAAGAAAAAAAAGCCAAGCATATCCTTGAGGTTAGCAGCTCATCTAACCCAGCACAAGAAGATACCAGCAATATGTATTTCAATTTGAAATGAGGGCAACTCCTCAAAGTGAGTTTGGAGAATGTCATGTTATGAAGATTATATTCAATTTCCAAATATGATTTTGTAACTTTTCTGTTACTTTTCAATACTTCATAAAAATTGAAGCTTGTTTTCTAAATAAATTTGTATTATTTTATGTACCCATAGTCCTTTCTCAAGAAGTTCATTTGCAAATAGGTTTAACTATTGGCTTTTCATACTCAGTCTGAAATGTAAGTCTTTAAAAGCAATCTGATGATGACTAGTTGATTACAAACAAATCTTTTTATAGCTATCAAGATGCTGTCTGAATTTTCTCATCTTCATTTGGATGCTTTGAAACCATTAAGACAGCTTTAGATCTGAATTCTTTGATAAAACTTGTGATATAGAGGATGAAACTGTCAGGCTAACTCTGAAGACTTTGCTTACATGATGTGTTTAATAGTATAATTTGTTCCTCCTTACATGACTGGATAGAATGACATTAATGTTTCTTTGGTCTTCAAACAGGCTGATAACTGCATTCCAAAACTGAATGAAGGTGATCAGATAGTGTTAATTAACGGCAGAGATATCTCAGAGCACACACATGACCAGGTGGTAATGTTTATAAAAGCCAGCAGAGAATCTCACACAAGAGAGCTTGCACTTTTAGTCAGGCGGAAAGGTAACTGGATTAATTTTATTTACTTTTAATGTATTTGAGAATGTTACACTCATGCTTCGTTTTATTCCCTCTTCTGTTTTATATGAATGTATTCTCAGTGCACTGGGACTTGGTCTGTGCTAAAAAGTAGATCCTTGCATTTGAATTCCTAACATAAATTGTTTTAACAGTAGCCTCTTACTATTACAACAAAGAATTTATCAAGTTAGAATTTCTCCTTAGTTTAAACTTTATTTACACTTATGAAGGAAGATTTAATTAATCCTTAGTTGTATGTTTGTAAATACCAATGGTTTATTCCACAGCACAGTAAAAGGTGAAATAGATCAAATGGATCAAATTATTTTTTTTTTCATTCTTTCATTTCATTAGATCTTATGAGCTTGATGACCTGTGCTAGCTATTCACCAAGCTGCTGTCAGCAAACAAGAAACAGTCTTTGATGTATGTAGGATCTTCAGGCTTTGTAGTTTAAATGGAGTTTTGTTCAGGCCTCACATATCATTCAGAGGACATCATTTTAACTTCTGAGTTACTGATATACTGGCTATGGATGCCTTAAGGGAGCTGGAACTCACAGCCCAACAGCCTGTCTTCAGGGACCCATCCTGCTCTCTCATGCTTGCTCTGTACTTAAATGTAAGCAGGTTCTCAGGAGCTTTTGGAAGCTGTGAAACTTCTGGTTTATAATTTTCTTTCTAAGAGCTGTAATAGACCTTAACTGACACACGTGCTTACGGAAGGGTTTTACATGGATTTTCTGATTATACTGAGTTAGAAATCTGCAGTGATTATGCATCACTAGAGATCAGGAGGAAAGAAAATGATCCAAATGTTACGGTCCTCTGCAAGATTTACTTTATTTTAGATTTTTTAGGCTTCTAGGAAGACATATGGGCTCTCGATCTTGTTTTCTCCAAACACAGTCCTGCTCCAAGATGCCAGGCCTCTTTACTGGCACTTTGCAGTATTTGGTTTTTCATTAACTTTACTATTCCTGTGCCTACTTGCAGACAGAAGTGTCTGCTCTTTACTAAAAGCAACCTATGGTCCCATGTCAGTCACTTGAGTAAGCATGAGTGTGAATAGCTCCCTRTTTTTTGTAGTCTGGCAGGTGTAAGCTATTTTGATTGCTGCAGAGAACATCTGTAGATGGACATCTTCTGTGATATGATGGCTTTCACAGAGAGCCAGTGGTTCCACTCAGTTTGTAAGTTCAGAACATTATGTTCTAAAACTTCTCAGGCAAAAATTATTTGTTTTTCACTGTGGGTGGACATTGCGAGCCATTAGCCTGTTGGGCAGTTTGTTCAGTAAGACTGCAGCAAGAAACTCCTCATGCTTGGATGTCAGCTTTTGCCTTCATAGATTCCTTGGAGCTCCTTTTTTTGTAAAGGCTGCAAGGGCCTTCTACAGTAGCTTAGTCCATACAAAAATGCTGTTGAATCCCTTGCTGATACTTGCTTTTTGTAGTCTACTCCAGGCCTCCTCTTTGTAAACTTTGTCCTTACAATCTGGTAAATTTTAGTGAAAATGTGTTGCAAGCACACTAATGCTGTATGTAGAGAATCTTAATTTTCTATATGTGTTCCAGTAGTGAAACAGTTTGTGGAGCCCAGATCAGAAGATGAAGCTGATTCCCAGAATCTTCCAGAATCTCTTCTTCCTAACTGTTCCGAATATGGTGATACGCTGGAGGAGTCTATGGAACAGCTAAAGAAAGGGCTGGAAAGTGGGACAGTCCTTATTCAGTTTGAGGTAGGTAGGTAACATTCAATTCTCAAATGCCATTAATACAGACCAATAGCTGTAACCAACAAGTAACGTAAGGACTTAAATATGTTGGAATTTTTATTGGTTGTATTGAGTCTTATCTCAGAAAAGCAAATGTATGACTTGTCCATCAAGTAGGTGCCCTTTAGGTAGGGGAGAGTAAGTTTCCGGTCTTGCATAAAACTTAATCTATTTAGAAGAATTTGTTTTAATTTACAGATTTCTAGCTCAAGTACCCAAAGTACCCAGGAGTGCCATAGAACTGACTAATAAAATGTTTACTTAGTTTATTAACTAGTTTCACTGTTAGCATAAGAAATTGGAAAAGATAATTTTGGATTGCCTGTCTAGTGGAGAGGTAGTACAATGTAAGTGTGTTTGTGTTCCTTTTGCTGTTGAGAGTTCAAATGTTTATAGTAACTTTAGAGACCCCAATTGTAGGACTAGAAGAAAGCCAATGTCACTCCAGTCYTCAAAAAGAGCAAGAAGGAGGATCCAGGCAACTACAGGCCAGTCAGCCTCACCTCCATCCCTGGAAAGGTGATGGAACAGCTTGTTCTGGACATCATCTCTAAGCATGTGGAGGAAAAGAATATGATCAGGAGTAGTCAGCCTGGATTCACCMAGGGGAAACACACTTAACCAATCTGATATCCTTCTCTGATGGAATGACTGGCTGGGTAGATGAGGGGGAACAGTGCATATTGTCTACCTTGACTTCAGCAAGCTTTTGACRTTGTCTCCCGTAACATCTTCTTAGGCAAGCTCAGGAAGTACAGGTTAGATGAGTGGACAGTGGACTAAGAACTCTCTGAAAGGCAGAAATCAGAAGGTTGTGATCAGTCTGTATCTAGTGGAGTTCCCCAGGGGTGTCAGTACTGGGTCCCATCCTGTTCAACTTCACCAATGACCTGGATGAGGGGACAGAGTGCCTCCTCAGCAAGTTTGCTGATGATACCAAGCTGGGAGGAGTGGCTGACACACCTGAGGGCTGTGCTGCCATTCAGAGAGACCTGGACTGGCTGGAGAGGAACCTCATGAGGTTCAACAAGGGCAAGTGCAGAGCCCTGCACCTAGGGARAAGTAATCCTATGCCCCAGTACAAGCTAGGGGCTGACCTGCTGGAAAGCTGCTCTGCAGGGTGTGGGAATCCTGATGGACAAGAAGTTGACCATGAGCCAGCAATGTGCCCTTGTGGCCAGGAAGGCCAGTGGTCTGCTGGAGTGCCTTAGGAAGAGTGTTGCCAGGAGGTGGAGGGAGGTGATCCTGCCCCTCTACTCAGCCCTGGGGAGGCCTCACTTGGAGTGCTGTGTCCAGTTCTGGGCTGCCCAGTACAAGAGAGWCCTGGAGCTACTGGAGAGAGTCCAGTATAGAGCTACGAGGATGATCAAAGGGCTGGAGCACCTGCCCTATGAGGAAAGAGTGCAAAGGAGGGTGTCAAGAGGATGGGGCCAGACTCTTCAGTGGTGCCAAACAACAGGACAAGAGGCAACAGGCACAAACTGAAACACAGGAAAAACTGAACACTGCCTGAATATAAAGAAGAATTTCTTTCCTGTGAGAATGACAGAGCACTGGACCAGGTTGCCCAGAGAGGTTGCAGAGTCTCCTTCTCTGGAGATACTCAGACCTGGCCTGGATGCGACATGTGCCTGTGCAACATGCTCTAGGTGACCCTGCTTGAGCAGCGGGGTTGGACTAGATGATCTCCAGAGGTCCCTTCCAACCTCAATCATTCTGTGATTCTGTTAGAGCTTATTAGCACTGTATCATAAGATATGGAGTAATCTTTTCCTGAACCTGAAAACTTGTAGGAAAGCAATGCATTTTTTTCAGTTTTGATATTTTTCTTTTGTTAAAAATACCATAAGATTTAAAGGCAGTGGCTGAAGAATGTTTGATTTATTGTATAATCACTTATTTTATGACATTTGTTCTGATTCCAAGAAGACTTCTGAGAGTTAAGATTCTTTTTTTTTTTTTTTTTTTTTTTTTTTTTTTTTTTTTTTTTTTTTTTTTTTTTTAAGCATTTTGAACTTTTGAACTTCATGGTTCATATCAGCTTTCCAAAAACCATAGTGTTTGCAATCTGTGATAACAATATTTTAACTACTGAAACAGTAACTTCCAAAAATATGAAGTAATACTTCTCTAAATTCTGGGAACTTTTTAAGGAAATCTTCTATGTGGTTACTATTATAGATGAATTCAATTGTTATTACTGGATTAATCTATAGTAATTCTCTAACCCTTTTGAAACTGTAATATCACTTAATGTAAAAACCCTATATAAACATCTTTACTGTCAGTTTTGGGATGAGGAGTTGTTTACAAAATCACTAATAAATTTAACCTTAGGAATAAGGCTTAGCCTTTTTTTAGTATCTTAGCTGCTAACTCATTTTAAAATTCATATTTTGATGGATACATCGGATAAATTAAGTGACAGCTTAGTGGCCTTCTTTCTTTGCATTAATTGGTATTTTAGTGTTCCTCAGTAGCAGAGAGCATTGAGTATAGCCTCATCACTGTTGGTAACTCCCAAACTCTCCATTTATATTAGTAAAATAATAACTAATTAGGCAGTGTACTTCATATCAAGTTTTTCCAGAATATCTTCCTCCTCTGTTTTATTTCCATCCAAGCAGAATTTAAGAAGTCTATGGCAAATTAATTTTAACCACACAACAATAATGAAAGCCCAGCATTGTGATCTTAATATTAAATTGTTCTTTCATTTCTTCCACAAAACCTAGAAATCTCAACTTGGTTCTGTGAGTTTAAATTTGAGATCTAACTGCTAGGTGGTGTTTGGTTAACAAAATTAAGGTCTTCCCCAGATGACTTCTTCCCTTGTTTATGCTGTTCAGGCTGAAAAATGTGTAGTGAGCTGTGATGCTGAGTGTTAGGGTTCTATAAACCTTACAGTGGAAAAATGGAATAACCTTCTTGTGTGTCATTCTTTCTCCCTTAACCTAAATAGAATATATTTTTTAACCTTTTGTTGTTTTTGCTCTATTTTGGGTGTGGAACCATGTTCTAAATCCTCACTGCACTGTAGGATGTAATAAACTCTTTAAAAGATATAATAAATTCTTTTAAGTGTTCAGTGAAGTAATTAACTCTGGCATGACCTAGTTAATAATAGAATTGTAAGTGCCTTCCATCTCAATGTAATACAGTAAAAAAAAAATCTATTATATCATTGCATTTCTTTAATTTTTTTCCAGTACCTTCTGTTGTCTTATACAATGCTCTTCGTGCATTTAGCCATTAGAACTTATTTTTGGTTATACACTTTCATGTCCACATTTACTCCAGATAAAGTTGGTAAGGTCGAGTTTGCCCCAAAAGGAAGACAGTTATCTACTAAGAGACTACGATTTATTGAAGCTTTGTTTTTTTGAAATACTTGCAAAGTTGAGTGTGATGGTTTTAGTCCAGAGMGTCAAAGTTTATTTGAATTTTTTTTGTTACTATTGCCTCTCTGAAACATTACTGTGTTACTTTTTTTTTTTTCCCTTTTCGTGTCTTTTGTTGCTTGCTTCTTCCACTTCAATTCTCAGTTTCCCTTCTCGCCCATAATTTTATGGTATGTGTTGTAATAAAAAGTAAGGCTTGGAGGGAAACAGTTGCTTTATAGCAATAACTCACAAGTTTCCTTGCCTTCCTCCCTCCCCCAACAAAATTCATTTAGAGATGATGATGATGGTCTAGCTAGCAATAATAGAAATTCTTTTCATGTTTAAAATGAAAGAATTCTCTGGTTAAATTTGCAGAGGGAAATGATTAAAGAAAATAATTTACAATTTTTTTCTGTCTTCATGTGAATCTGTTTCACTTTTGTATAGCATAACTATATTCCTTTTTTTTTTAACCTTTTTTCATTCTATATTACAGCAACTGTATAGAAAAAAGCCAGGGTTGACTGTTACATGTGCAAAGGTACCTCAGAATATGGACAAAAATCGATACAAAGATGTTCTACCTTGTAAGTATTAAATAAACACTGCCTTTTTTGTTTTGGCCTATAAATGATAGTTTATAGAACTGTTATACTGAACTTTTGAACTTTCTGATTAAAGATTCCATTACGTAGAAGGGTTATATAACTGTTCATTTTATAAAAGGTGATCTATTTTGCTGTGTACTCTGCTGTTCGTATGTGTGTGCAATACCTGTGTATGACTTAAAGGCATAATAAAGCATGCACCTCAGCTATTAATTTGATTCTGTCTTTGTTTTTTGTGTGCAGATGATGCCACAAGGATAATATTGCAGGGAGATGAAGATTACATTAATGCAAATTATGTGAATGTAAGTCAGAGACCTCCATATGCATAATTTCTATATTACAATAGCAGATTAAACTTGGCCTTTTTAAGAGATAAGGGACTTGCTCTTGATTTTTTGGGAGATTCATAAGCAGTGTAAAAGATCATGTCCTTCACATGAAATAAGTCATCCATCCTGACAGACAGCAGATTAAAGCACCTGAAATCCATTAGGATATGCACAGGGTCTTTAACCAATAAAAATTGTTTATATTTTCATATACTGCATCACATAATTTGGTGGAATTTAATATTTATCTGCTTATGCAGACCTGAGAAAATGGGTAACATTCCAACCTGAGAAAATGAAAACACTGAAAAACGCTTTTAAAACTAAGCTTAAATCTTTATGTTATTGTTAAGGAAGATTACTTTCAGTTTTTCCTTGTGGTAGCCAGTAATCATGAATTCATTTCATGAAGTGGTTAAATCTCTTTTGTATCTTTTTCTTAGTTACTGAAAGTTTTCATGTTGAAGCACAGCCTTGTAGAATAAAAATACTTCAGCTTTGAGTGGTTCTCATTCTAGATACGTTTTTTGATGTGTATTTTTTCCCATAGTCTTTTATTTTATATTTAAAATGTCTTCAAATTTGCTTGTTGGTTTTGAATATTTAGGACCAGTCTTTTCCTAAATGCAGATGAAATTRTCATTTTGATCAAATTCAGATCAATAGCTCCTTCTGTAGAATGTTTTTCTCTTTATTTTGCAAATGCTTAGATTTTTCTCATATAATTCAAAATGAAGCCTTTCCCTCTAGAATCACTTACGGTTTACAAGCCATGCTATGATGGGTTCAGATGAGAAACCAGAGAATCAGATTGCCATAATCATGTGTAGGCTGCAAGGCAGGGAAGAAGAGAGGGAATAGGGAGATGAATATATGTTTGTGCATCAGGTTCGTATGTTACACACCTAAACCATAGAATGAGTTATTAACTTACTATGTCTAGTACCAGGTAATACGCAACTGCTAGTGTACCTTTGCTATGCTTTGCAGCTATTCCTTATTTAAATATTAAAGAATTTAGATTGCTTTTCAGTTTAAGATTTTCAAGTCGCTGTTAATCAACCTTTCCTAGCTCAAGATGAGGAATTGTAGTATCTATAATATTTCTTCCTATGTACCTTCTTGTTCTCTTAAGGAGTGCTTAGGCTAGCTTTGTAGATACTTCACTGTAAAATTAAATGCTAAATTGGGAGTTTCTAGAATAAGATCAGATAGAGGGAGTCTCTTGACCAAAGTACCAAAGCAAGAAATCTGAATAGCGTGAAGTCACCATGCTAACAGTCATTGTCATCTGTTTCTGTAATTTAATGTGGTAATGAAGTGGGTTTTTTTGTTTTTTTTTTTTTGTTTTTTTTTAGATAAATATCTTGGGTCAGTGCAATGTAGGAGGGCTTTTTTAGAAATGAATTGCATGTTTCTGCATTTAATATATAATGTACATGTAAAAGGAATAAACATCAAGCACACTTAGCCTTAAAACAAAGAGGGAAATGCCAACATGGGATGGACAAGTGTGAACTGGACTGTACTAAGCTAAGTGGTACAGTGTGGGAGGTGGATCATTTCAGTGGAGTCATCACTGCCACCTTCCATATATCAATACCTGACTTTCTTCATGCTAGAGGGACACTTCATTTCAATGCAAATCAATTCAAATTATTTCAATTCAAATACAAGCTGCTTGTTTTTAAGGGAACAAAAGCAGTAATTGATGCCACATCCAGATACAACTAGAATTACAACCGAGCAAAGATGTGCAGGTTACAGGATACCCAGCTGTTGGCAGTAGTATTCAAAAGAGATGTGGGGTTTTTTTTGGTTTATTTTCAACTGGAAAGGCTAAATTGGGGAAACTGGAAAAAGATTTTTGTCCTCTACGTGATATCAGTAGCCTAACATTGGACTTGAATCATTATCTTTGCAATTAAATAGATATCCTTTTTCTGGGAAATCTTAAAGTTTTTGTACTGTGTTTGTTATTTTAAAGATGATTTCCACTTGAGCTGGAAATACTACTTTTTTACGGAACTGTAAAGTAAAAAAAGACGTGCACAAGTACAAAGTTGCAKCTTACACTTTTTGATGTTTTAAATTAATAATTTTTCAGGGATTATCAAATTATGACCTGATAATCTTATTACTCAGCTTGCTTGCTTAATATTTTCTCAGCTTCCTATGTATGAAAGAAATGCTGAATAAATAATAGCACTTCGTTAGTGAGAGCAAACTTTGCATAGCACTTTGCTCTTCTCTTTACAGATGGAAATTCCCACTGTTGGTGTTATGAACAGATACATTGCTACTCAAGGACCTCTTCCACACACATGTGCGCATTTCTGGCAGGTAGTCTGGGATCACAAGCTATCGCTGATCATTATGTTAACAACTCTCACTGAACGAGGGCGGGTGAGTATATTCAGATACTGTGTATACTGAAGAACTATACTGTATCTTTAAGCTTCTTTTCCACTGTTATGATTAAATAACCACCAAAAAGGCTAGCTTCTTGTGTTGAATCATTTCTCTGAAAGCCAGGCTTTCTGAATTACTTACGGGAACAGATACTTCCTGTTTGATTTGTTTTGCTATGCTGCTTTAAAAACAAACTAGCTGTTTGATAAATGGAAATCACTATGTTGGCTCCAGTATTGCTGGTCAACCAAGCACTACATGCTACTGTGCCACTGTGGTGGTCAGAGTTTAGTCTACTTAATTTTATTTGTTGTAGGTTCTCTTCCCTAAAATTACTTTGATATTTCTGTTAATACTGTTCACATAAATTCTCGCATTCCATTGATTTCAGTATAATACAGGGAAAATTAAAGCAATGTCTGTATTCTTTTGTGTTTRGATTTAATACATCTTATAGTATTAAAAGGAAGTTGTTAAATTATTGGCATATGTAAAGTGATTGCTTTAAAAATTTTGGACTCTAAAATCAACAATTTTTAAAATGAGAAGAAATTAATGACTTCCATATGTTATCACTGTAGTCTTTATCTGTACTTCCTATGTGATCTATCCTACACTACCAAATTTATCTTGCATCTCAGTCAAAAAATAATAGTTTTGGAAAGCAGGATATTTGAGAGTGAATATTTGAAGCCCTAGGTGGCATAATATTTGAGACGTAATCAGCATTACTTCAAGTGGAAAAAAAAAGAAAAGGTAACTTGTTAATAAAATTTATGTAAGATGCATGGAAAAAACAATATAACAGGTTCTACCTGTGGTTAGATTACATAGTTATTCACAGCATTAGAGATTACAGAACATCCTCTGGCATCCCCTCATCTTTCCTCTGTATTGCAGTGGAAATAGCTTCCTGCTTTCTTTTTCTTGTGTTGAGGGYATATGGGTAAATACTTCTCTATAATGTGCCCAGTGAGTGGGAACCTTCAAGATAAGTTGCTGCTAACCTCTAATTGTCATGTTTTTTGCGCTTATGCAACGCACTTCCTTGCACTCCCAGCTTTCATTACTTTCTATTTTCTGGCCAGTTTGTAGTGAATTTTAATGGATAGCAAAAGATTTACATTCTTGATAGAGTAACCCCACTGCCAAATGTCAAGCTTTCTCCCAAACTCTGGAGGCTAAAATAGTCTAGAATATCTCTTTTGAATGATGTTACAAGATCTGCATCACAGCAGAAGAAACTTTTTTCTGATAATGTTCTTTTTAGAGATGGCTGCACTATTTTGCCTTAAATTTAAAGGAGAAATTATTTCAGATAGACAACTGTAGTAAAATTTTCAGGCATAATGGTCAAAATTTGGAAACTGAGCCCTAAAGTAGGAAGAATGAAAAAATGTTAACATTTTAAAATTTCCAGCTTCAACTACTGTGTTAGTTCAAAAACGTTACTTGTACAAGCAGTGTCATTACATGGATAAAGATTCCAAATTAATGAAAGATGAAATATGAGCAGATTGGGAAAACCAATTTGGGGCTGCAGGGTTGTTTGTTTTGGGGCTTTTGTTTTGTGTGTGTTTTTTTTTTTTATTAGCTAATAAAAGTTATTAAAATATGCAAGCAGTAGAGAGGACAGTTGTATCTCAACTGTTCTATCATTGTGTGTGGGAGTGCACATGTACACCCCTAAAAGAAAGCTCGGTTAGTTTCAAGGACGTTGCCTGAGGAGTTGTTTCAGGATTGGTTCATATGATTCCCTTGCATTTTCCTATAGCTCAGCTAGATTTTTTTTTTTTTTTTTTTTTTTTTTTTTTTTTTTTAATAAGTACTGTGGATGTGTACTTGGAAACTAATTTGTATTTAACATGATGATGAAAATACTATTAGAATGAAATTTTAGTTCCTCTGATGTGTAAACTTGTGCTGGCTTCAGTAGACAAGGATTTTGTTGAACTAGTATCTCACTGGAGCAGTTCCTACTCAAGTCCAGTGTATTCTGCAATGTTTCGTGTTTTGATTAGATGGGAAGCAAGTCTTCTGTCATCAGCACTACTCTAAGCTTACCTTTGAAAATCAGTAATAAACATTGGCATACTTGCTTCCACAAAAGAAGTTGCATTATATACTGACTGGATGTGTGCCTATCTATCCTGTTTTTAGAAGCTCAGCCACAAAAGGAAAGACAGAAAAGGAAACATACTCTTTCCTTCAACTGTGGGACTGCAGGGTTGGAATAGGGGTAAAGACTGGTTCTCACCTCTGCTTGTTTGTTCTTGCCAATGTACAGCACTTTGGCTCTACTGAAGTCTCCCACTTCTCTTTAGAAATAGAGTACTTAAAACACTAATAGCTCAACTAGTTACTGACAAGCCCAACACAAAGCAACCCAATTSCTTCAACCTTTCTTCTGCTTGTGTCAAGTTCTCCAATGCATTAGTTAGCTTGATGGTCTGCCACTTGACCTTCCCCAGATTTTTCAAGTCTTTTCTACACTGACATATGTATTTTATTTTTTCTGCCTCAGTTCTTTACAGGCCAGTACCAGGCCCTGTGTGCTGCTGGTGGTTGAGCACCACTGAGCTGAGTTGTGCCACAGTGCCTGATAGGGCAGTGCTTTTCATGTGCTGTTGTCAGTTGTTGTGAGGTGACTTGTTGCGAGAGTTTGTATCTGCTGAGAGAAAACCTGGACTCACCTATATTGCTCTGTTTACATAGTGTCTGGTAGCATTTACCTATTAGCAACTGATATCTTTTGACTACTTCATAAAACTGTATACCAGTCTCAGGTTGAGCTTTCCAATGCAGTGTTGTGCAATGCATAGTAGTTCTGATACTGAGTTCGGTGTTTGTGGCTGAATGTGAATTAGAAATGTGTTCACTTGACTCTGCCATACTTTTCAAATCAAGCCATTTCAGTAGAGCAGTAAAGAGAAGTGGATGCCAGAAAGATTGTTGATTTTAAAGTGTAAATCCTCTAAAAAGTGAGAGAAGAGCTAGACTGGTCTGCCTGCATATATAGACAACCTGTAGAGACAACCTGGATTTTCTTAGCTGCTGGAAATTTGAGTCAGGGAACGAGAAATTAAGTCTTGGCTGCTAACTCCAGAAAGAGCACAAGGTGAGTTTGTCAGCATGATTGGTTGTAGTCTTAGTGTAAAGGGTCTCTGTTAGGGTTCTGATTCTGAATGAGAGAAAATAGAAGAAAATTCTGATTGTGCAGTATATTACATAAGGGGAAACAAGTAGGGATATGCCTAAGGAGGAGTGTATGACTGAAGTGGTAGATTAGGAAAAGCTATCTTGGTAGTGGTGCTTCTGTGATGATACTGGTGGGTCAAGATCACGTTTCTCAAAGCCAATAAAGGGATGTTCTTGTAGTTGAACGAAAACTTCTCCTTCTATTATTTCTCTCTCCCTTTCCTTTCAGAGGAAAGGGTTGTTCTCATTTGAAATAGCTGTCCTGACACATCTCATCCAAAYGAAAAATTGGCAACTTCTTTAAAAATGCCCTTTCGGAATATGTATTAAGTATTTTTTCCTGAGCAATCATGATCAGGGCTTTTCAACTGATTGAAATGGGTGGTAAAAGCATTCCTACCAGAACACAGAAACAACAATTGCAGATCACTAGTGTATCACAAATTTTCACAGAAAGGAGTGTTCCCTTCTCTGTCCACACCTGTTGATACACCTGTCCCATTTAACAGGGCTTCTTAACACTTCTGGAATTGTATGTAATGGTTGAAGGGATGCATTAGTTAATTGTAAGACTTCCTTGTACTTAATTGCGTGCACATAAGCACCCACTAAAATTAATGGCATTAATGTCACCAAGCCTGCACACTATATATATATACTATATATATATATATATACTATATATATAGTTCTGTCATTCGCTGTCAAAGAATAGCTCACTTTTATTATATTCAAATATGCATATACATAATAGCGCGTCTTGTTTTGGGGTGGTATCATTGTTCACATGAGATTTCAAAGTAGCACTTAAATATCTGAAGCCCAACTTGTATTTTTTTGAAACAGGTTTCACCAACTTAAGAGTTGTTTTGCAAAAGGATTTGGCAAAATATTTTTGAACCAACAAAAACATAGATTTGATTTTTCTTTTTTTCCCCCAGAGGTTAAACAGCAAATGTTGCCCTTTGAGGTTATAAGTCAATAGTGGTGGTGTTACACATGTTAAAAAAAAGAAGTCACTGTTTCATAAAAATCTAAGAATAATTTAAGGTTAGAAGGGATTTCTGGAGGTAATGAGTCAAATCCTCTCCTCAAAGCAGGGCCAGCTTTTGAAGTTTATTAAGTTGCACAGGATGGTGTCAGTAGAGTTTTGATTATTTCCATGAATAGAGATTCCATAATGTGTTAAGACAGCTTGTTTTAGTGTTTGACCAATCCTTAATGAAACTGTTTTTCCCGTATCTAATCATAATTGCCTACTTTGCACCTTTTGTCAGTCACCACTTGTCATTTCAGTGTGCACCTCCAAGAAAAGCCTGGCTCTGTCTTCATTATGACCTGCTATTAAGTATCTGAAGAGAGTAATAAATTCCCCACCCCACACACACTCTTCTTAAGATACTACAAATCCACCTCTTTCTCATCCTACATTATATTTCAAATAGTTTTGTTCTGAAATGGCTGTGAAGTAGTACCAGACATACAGCTTTCACTTGTATCCAATTTACTTGAATTTTTTATTTTAAATGGCTAAAACACAAGTTTGTGCAGAATTTGGTCTGTGGTGTCATGTGAATTTCCAATCTGAATGGAAAGGCCTCATCAACAAACCATCGTAGTTCTTGTGCTGTTCTTTGAATTGTCTGAAGCATAACATAGGAGGGGAAAGTTAGGATATGGAAGTGTCTGTTTCAGTTCTTGAGCTGTGCTTAATTCTGCTTTGTTTCTACAGACCAAATGTCATCAGTATTGGCCTGATCCCCCAGATGTAATGGAATATGGCAACTTCCGTGTCAGATGCCAGTCTGAAGATTGTACAATTGCATATGTTGTTAGAGAAATGGTGATTACAAATGTTAAGGTAAATGCCTCTTGTCTTTATCTATATCTTCAGCAAGCTGAATGAATATGAATATATGTATGTGTGTGTGTATAAATGGCTAGATACAGACTTTGTGTGTGTATATGCATGTGTATACATGTATACACTTTTTTATTTTTAAAAATACCAATCAATTAAAAAAATGCCAATAGTGTAATTGTTTTTTCAGTGTTTTCTCAAAAGCATACTTTGAGTGAACTGTAAGTTTGTTAGCTCTTTAAAATTCTAGGAATAAACCCCTCATATATCACTGTCTGTTGTTGTACAGTTCTAGAATACAGTAAGTATCCATTATGCTATGCAGACACTGTAATAAGAAGTTTATTGCTTTATCATATACTGTTTTGTGATCACTGACTCTTCGCAAATATTTAGATTTAGCTAGCAGGAAAGTGAATTGTAATATTATAGTTTCGAGAGAAGATGCAGAATCTCACCAGGTCATTGTCATCATCTTTAGTGAGATTTTTGAAGAGAAACCTTTATATATCTCAGTTTGAATGTCCTCAATTTATGTAAGATACTTGCGTTCTTTAGTTGTTAATATTTTATGCTAGTAAAAATTATAAAGTGAAGTGAATTATGCAGAACGTTTCTTAAAATATGAGCTTGTATTGTGAAATTTGTTTGAATCACATCCAGGCTATCAAAAATGGAGTTTAGGGGGTGAGGTTTGGCTTCTGTTCCCAAGTTGTCCTACATTTCTTAAATGATTTTTCTCCATTTCTTTTACAAAAATCTGTGGTTGCAGAATGTCTTCTGAAAAGATGAAGGCTTTGTGCCGTCATAAGATCTCTGTGTAAGAAATCACTGTGTGCTGACAAAATGCTAATTTAGAGTTCCAGTACTAGTCAGGGCCCCACTCCTCTTTATAACTTTGTGCAATTCATTACTGTGTAATTGAGCAGATTTTAGAGATGCTAGAATTACTACTAGTAATTAAAAAGAAAGTTTTGGAACGTGACATTTTTAGTTGTTGTTCTTACACCAGGATGAAAATCCTTTAGTCTCATGAATTTGTAACTGAATCTATCACTTGATGGTGCATCCAATGTTTGTCTTAATATGATTCAGATTTCTTTTGTAGTCATAACCATGAGAGATGCTGGTGCTTGTTATATTCAAACGTCTTTCAACTATGATGGTTTACATTGTCTCCATTGCTAGTTATGGCCCTCAGGTCAAGGAACAGTAATGATTTCAGTTCTGGCTTTCTGACAATTAGCTTGGAAATGATACATTTGAATGTCAGAACAAAAGTAGTATATATTAAAACAGTACTCCAAAGAATACAGAGAAAAACTTTTGTTCCCTGACACTCAATTTACTTTTTCTAACTTTTAATTTAGATCCTCCTCAGTTACTGTTTCTCATAAATGTGTGCTTTTGTTTTGGAATAGTATTTCTGGGTTAGTATGTATCAAATAGTTAAATAATTTTTGAATAAGTTTACCAGTGACTGTACTTAGAGTATGTGTGTTTTATTTCAGGTGTCTATTTATTGGCATGTGATAAAGAAAAATTCTAGTGAGAACAAGGCAGTTGGTCTTTTTCACACAAGTTAATTCCTTTTGAGATGAAGATTGTGCAAGAACTTGGTGTGCCTTTCTTTACATGTTTGTAGATGTCAAAATCACAAATGAAGATCTCAAACTCTGTGAATTCTCATACTAGTAAACTGTTGAGAACGCTTTTTCTAGTGGGAGGGCGTATGCTTGCATAGATTTTGTCTTCATTGACAAAATGGCATGATTTTTAATGTATGGTAAAGCTAGTCCTGAGTTGTGATGTTCAGTGGGGGATTCAGCTTGCTTGCTTGTTTGTCTTTTCAGGGAAAACAAGATTATACACTTAAGTAGAGTGTCAATACTCAGGAGAATATTAAGCATCTAGCTGCTCCATAAAGTAAAAAATATGGCCCTAAAAATTGAAAACACAGTGCATCTGGTGTTTCATGCTGAAATAAGAACCTGTGTAGTTTGTTAAACATGGTGAAAGAACTCGCTGTGATATTGAAGTATCTCCTAGTTTTACTTATCATTTGAGTTGCTTTCTTTTTTTTTTTTTTTTTTTTTTTTTTGTGTTTCTTTTTTTTTTTTTTTTTTAGACTTTTTTTTTGGGGGGGGGGGGGGGTGGGGGGGAGTGAGGGGAGAGGGATGGGGGAGGGAGTCAGTTCCTGTGATTAGGAGTAGACTTTGCAAAGCTTTCTATGTACTACCTCCTGCAAATGTTGTTATATTCTTAGATGCCAGGAAAAGTCATCTGAAATCAAACTAGGATTTTATTATTCCCTGAACTAATATGAGCATAATTGCATTGGTCTTTATGAAGGCAAGCAGCCTTTAATAGCAAAAGTGATAAAGTTCTGAAGTTTCACAAGAGACTATTTCTTTTGGGAAAGCATATTTTTGGAAAATTTTCCTGTGCATTAAAGTGCACAGATTTCATATCTGCCTTTAGAGAAAACCAGCTCATAAGAGAATTTTGAGAAATGAAGCCTTTTTTCATGTATATTCAGAAGACTTGAAGAACAACGAACTTCTAGGATTTTTCTGACCCAGTTTATCGTATTGCTTCTTTACCCATAATTGAAGATCAACTAATGGTTGCAAATCAGTGAAAGTCTCATGAAATGAAATATAGATTAACTTTCTACCTAGCCTTTTCAAAACCAAGAGTGAAATCTATTCTATAGCAGAAATGAAAGAAAAGCATTACATTTAAAGGAAATAATAAAATAAAATAACAAAAGCTTCAGAACATTTCAAGGACCAGAACAGACAGACCAAAGGAAAGAAATTGCGTAGTGCAAGTGCTGGAGTCATCACATTGTACATTTTTTCTTTTTTTAAAAGAGAAAGAATAAAGATAAATACTTTTTTTAATCATTGACAGAATAGAATGGGAAGCCTGAAGAAAACTTTAATTCCATTTTCTTCAAAATTATTGCCTTGCAGCGTATCATTGATGCCCAGTTTCATCCAAGTATATTTTGAATAATTTTTTTTGCTGTTTTCCCCTGTTTTTAAGCAAGCGTGTTTGTTGATTTGAGTGGTGTGTGACTAGGACTCAGTCATGGAACATACAATAGCTGGGGAGTCGTACTTGCTAAAGCGTTATTCACAGAGCCTGAAGTCACAGAGCTCTTCTGAGTCTGAAGAATTATCAGAAGAAAATACTGCAGGCTTTTTCTCATTCTGCCACATCTTATATTAGTTGTTTCCCAAATGCTCTGTCATTTTTCCATCTGACTTGTTTTATTAACTAAAATTAGTCATTCAACCAAAAATAAAAGAATTCAAGATGATTTAATTTCATCTTGTAAAACAAGTTGTACCATTGCTATAATACAAAATGAACACCAGAAGAGAGCACTAACACCTTATAAATAATCCAAGTGAGCATGATTAATTACAACAATTCCTTGTGTCATAATATGGACTGTTTAGTGTGATGATGCAGACTAACAATGCAAATGGAGGCAGGTTGGGAGAGAAAGTTCTTTTTAATTTAAAAGCTCTCACTTTTCAGGACATCACAATTATGGGGAAGATGGTTTGAAGAAAAAAAGAAATAAATAGATGCAGCAATTCAAACCAATTAAAAATTAAGCATAAGCATAAATAAAGATTATTGCTGTTTGCTAAAGAGATGTAAAATTGCAAGATTAAGATGACCTTTTTCTTTTTTAAGTATGAGCAATATACACACGTTCTGAGGACTCTGCTAAACTGATATTAGATCAGTCAAAGGCAGCAATGTAAATGACTACACTGCCCGCACTTTGTTATAAACAGCTGAAAATCGGTCTTTGATTTTTGACAGAGCTTAACTGTCTGGGCTGAGGCTTTCCATGCTGGGTTTTTTTTCTTCCAAGATATGTTTTGTACAACAATTTGAGAGAAATGTTGATTTTTTGCTCATGTTACCTTAAATTGYTTCACTGGAACTCTTGCTTCTACGCATTGAACAAGACTCTATTTTCTCTTTCCAAAGAATTCCACATAAATTTGGCTAGCTCACCTTGGCTGTTTTTGAGCAAAATCCAGGATGTTAGCTTAACCCATAATGAAGTCATCTTGAATTTGCACAGGAATGATAGGTACAAGTATGTATTTTTCTCTAGCTGACATCTTTGTAGCAACAGTAAACATTACTGGAAGGACAGTGACAAATAGCTTGGGACAGATATGATGTCTTGCACCTCCACAGCTGCCTGCAAAGTAAATGTGGGTCAATGCCCTGAAGTAGCTAAATACTGATCAGATGGCTAATGATAAATTGGGGCAAATGACACAGCGCAGAACTGTCACTAAAAGCTGTAAGTTATTCAAACTTTTTTGGATCCACCATTTGGAAATATGAAACATGCACTTACAATTGWAACCAGCCCATGTGAAGTGCAAAAAATGTTAAATATTTCTGGAGCATCAAAATGTAAAATGTCAAATTAGGCGAACATAACTGGACAAYGAACAATTTTTGATGTCTGCTTTCTGTCTTTTTATACTTAAAATGGGAATAGTGAAGCCAGATTTTATAATAAATTCTACATTTATCWGTCATTAGGATGCTACAGTAATGACTGTTATTGAAAACATCAATGGGAAATATATACCTTGTGGTAAGGAGTTGAGCCAACTTCTGGGTAGTAATAATTGGGAGAGCCATTTTGAATGGATAATTCTGAGAAGCCACTTCATTTTGCATTGCTAGATGTGTACAAAGAAAGAAGATCTGGTAGAAATAGCATTTTAAGAAATAAGTATGGCTATATTCAACGACCATTTTAGTAGAACATGTACATTTCGGCTAACTATGAGCCCAGTAACCATAATCCTAGGTGCCCTTTTAAGTTATGAGTGCTAGGTTATAGTAACCGTACTGGTCTTGTAATGCAAATTATTTCCGTGTGTGATAATGTACGGTGTATTTCCAAATGCAAGAACTATCTATCATTGAGTATAAATGAGTTAGACTTTAAAAAATAAAAATAAAAAAAAGGAAGAAACCTGTTACTGATAATAAATGTCTAGACTGTCATAGTAATGTTTTTGTTTCTTCTGCATAAAATACAGAAGTATTAGAATTACAAAGAATTAATTCTAACATATACCAATATATTTAGTGTCTGCAAGAGAGATTTGGCTTACTAGGAGAAAGAGGTATTTTAAAATACTTAAGGCAATTTGTAAAATTAATGATGTGGTGATCAAGTATTAAGAATATGAATCATCTCAGAGAAGCTCAGTCAGAGGAATCAAAACTGATTATATTAAAACAGAAATAACTGGAAAAACTATACCGAAGCTTGAGGAACACTTAGAATATTCTAACAAAGTAGATTTGTCTCTGGGAATGAATCGCACGTATAACAGAAAATTGAAGATGATCACACCAAAAAAAGCAGTTTGGAAGCCTAACAGCATAATCTTATAGTATGCTCTTACTCTAAAGAGGTCTTATGAGACATGCTCAGGGTCTGTTTTTAGGAAGCAAAGTATGAGCTGTGTTATGCATTTTCATGTCTCTGAAGGCAAATATGAATTTCCACAATTACTTTGACTGGAATAAACTCATTTCCTAGGATCCTTTCCTCAGTGCATAGGCAGTAGAGATTGTCTTCTGTATCTTAGTCTGGTCACTGTGGGTGAGACCTCTTTGTCGAACAGAAGAGGAAGGAAATAAATTGGAAACACCTAAATCAGATCAAATATTTCAGTAGTTGTATGTTTAAAAACCAAAACAGAAACAAAACTCTGAAAGTCAATAGCAATGTGAAAGCATTCTTGTGTGGACCAGTAGGGAGAAAGCTGGCTTTTACATTGTGATTGATTAATAAGCTAATGTGAAGATAAAGGAGAGGAATGTGTTATTTCAATAGGGTGTTAAATGTGAAGTCTAGCAATGGGCATCAGTAAAGCCCAGCTAATAACTGTTACCAGGCATGTGGAAGGAATCAAGGAACAATGGGAGGAGGCTCCTGCAGTGCACAGGTGATAACTACTTGTCATAGGTGGTGGAGGAGCCTACCAGGAAGGAGGTGTCCTGCCGGCTCTTGTCCTAAACAACAGAGAGGGAGTGGTTAGAGATATGAAGGTTGAGAGCAGTCTTGACTGCAGTGACCACGAGATGGTGGAGTTCAGGATCCTGCATGGAGGAAGCAAGGCAGTAAGCAGGATTGCAGCCCTGGACTTCAGGAGAGCGGACTTTGGGCTCTTCAGAGGCCTGCTTGGAGGAATCTCACAGGTTAAGACCCGAGAAGGAAAGGGGTTCTGGGAGAGCTGGCTAGTATTCAAGGAACACTTCCTCCAAGAAGCAGTGCATCCCTATGAGTGAGAAGTGCAGCAAAAGGGGCAGGAGACCTGCATGGGTGAGCAAGGAGCTCTTGGCCAAATTCAGACAGAAGAAGAAAGTCCACAGAATGTGGACAGGCTACTTGGGAGGATTATAGGAATGCAGTCAGAGTATGTAGAGATGCGYTGAGGAAGGCTAAGGCCCAATTGGAATTGAGTCTGGCAAGGGATGTTAAGAACAGGAAATCTTCAAATCCATCAGCAGCAAGAGGAAGACTAGGGAAAACGTGAGCCCGCTGCTGAATGAGGCGAGGACCCTGGTGACAAAGGCTACAGAGAAGGCGGAATTACTGAATGCCTTTGCTTCAGTCTTCACCGCTGAGGGCAGTCCTCATAAATCCTGCAGCCTGGATGTGAGGGAAAAAGTCCGGAGAAGGGAAGACTTTCCTTTGGTTGAGGAGGATAGTATTAGAGACCTTCTGGGCAAGCTTGACATCCACAGATCCATGRGCCCARATGGGATGCACCCATGGGTACTGAGGGAGCTGGCGGATGTTGTTGCCAGGCTGCTCTCCGTCATCTCTGGAGATATTCAAGGCCCGCCTGGATGCAGCCCTGTCTAACATGCTCTAGGTGACCCTGCTTGAGCAGGGGGGCGTTGGACTAGATGATCTCCAGAGGTCCTTTCCAACCTTACCGATTCTGTGACTCATCTCGGACAGAAGAGTGACACGTCTTCACGCAGTGATGCAGCAGAGCTCAAGAGTGTCTTTGTTTTTTTTTTTCCCTGCACTGATCTATGATTATATCTATAACATAGAAGTTGAGACTAATTTGAATTCAAGGATGTTTAACTTTGATTATGAAATCACTCAATATAGAGCTAACTGAAAGAACTTCTGTGAAATTGCCTTCTGAAGTATAATTGCATGGAGAGTTCTCTATKCAGCAGAATCTTTCGTCTAATTAAATTGTATTAATAAAGACAAAAGTCCTTTTATAAGTGCTACAGAAATCATACATACCTATGTATTGTTCTGTCTCAGAAACCATAGTTAGCAAATGCTGTGAAAGCAACTTTGTGTTATTTTGTAACTATATCTGTAAGTGCACATTTAGAACACATCTGCAGCTGGGCTTCCTTGAGAGACTTAATGGGATGGCAGCATGAGATGAAAAGGCAGTCAGATTTGTTTTATGGGAAGGCTTAAGATACTGCGGGAAATGAGCAAGCATCTTGCTGCTTTCAGGGTTGAACCAGTATGCCAGCATAGTGTTCCTAAGTGCTGTAAATGGGTGTGTGTGTGTGTGTGTGTACACATATGTGTGTGAATGTATATTTTCCCATTTCTGATGAAATATAAAAACAAGACCATGCTGTTGAGGGGTGACGCTTCCTTCAAGGAGGAGAATATGTAGCCCCAAGGCCCTGTTATTTTATCTTTGTTATGAATATTTCTTCTGTATTTTACAACAGCTGCTTCTTCCAGCCTGTTCAAAAATTGTGTAATACTGTTATGCACAGGTTCTGTATCGTTTTACTTCAGGTGAATCATTGATACCGAGGTCAGAACTCAATAAATTAAAAAAAATGAAAGTCTGCTTAGATAAAAGAAGTTAAAATTTGATGCCTCACTAATTAATATATATGTGTGTGTGTATGTGCCTTTGGTACGTTTTCTAAGAATTACATGTTTATAGTTTTCTCTAAATTGAAATTTTCTTTGTCATATGCATCTCACTATGTATCATGTTTGCAAAATAGGCTTACTGTGAAAATGGCTCATTTCTCTTGAGTCATAACACTGAACACTTTTTCACAACCTTGTTGTATTTTAGACAGAACAACAGCATGCAGTCACCCATCTCCAGTATGTTGCTTGGCCTGACCATGGTGTTCCTGATGACTCWATGGACTTCTTAGAGTTTGTGACCTGTATGAGGCCAAAGAGAGTAAAGAACGAGCCAGTCCTTGTTCATTGCAGGTACTTGTGGTTTAAAAGTTTGGTGTAGATTKTGTTCAGCCTTAGAATAAGATTTTGCTTTGAAAGGTGTCTCTACAAGGCGGCAGGATTCCTTGAACCAGATGAAAATTTTAACCCCAGAACACTAGTGTTCATTGGTGGAGATACAAGCTCTAGTGTTGTATCTAAAGGACAAATTTCTTTTTTCTTCCTTTCTTTTGCTACCTTTTGCTACCTTTGCTACCAATTTTGAAATTGCTGTGTTAGATAATTATTACAGAAGTGATCGTTGGTAATATAGTAAAGACGTTTCTCTGCATTTTCATATTCTGATACCTCTGTAATCTCATTGTGTGTGGTATTGCAAAGTTGTTCTGCTGTTCAGGTAGCTGTCAAAAAGTCAATTAGCTCTTACCTTTTTTTAATCAAAATTWTAAAAGCAGTATATTTAGACTTGCAGGCAGTTGTAACTTAAAACATTTAATTTAAGTGGTTCTTTTAGTTTTATTTACATATTTTTTTCTTTGTGATCATTGGCAGGAAATATTACTGAAGTTGCTTTAGGAGTAGACTTAGTTCTCTGCTTTAATCTTTTAAAGTTCTCCCTCTTGTTTCTAAGGCTATTTAGCTTCATAATATTAAGATTGCGATATGAATCTGGTACCTTGCAGAAACTTAGATTACTTTCATGTTCCATTTCACAGTGCTGGAATTGGTCGCACTGGTGTTCTGGTCACTATGGAAACAGCCCTGTGCTTAATTGAAAGAAACCAACCTGTTTATCCACTGGATATTGTACGAAAAATGCGAGACCAGCGAGCTATGATGGTCCAAACATCAGTAAGTGAAGGAGAGGAGTTCTGTATGTGTACTGCATTTGTCCAATTGTAGCAACAGATACATAGATTTCTAAAATGGTATAGTTTAGGTCTTCAGTTACCGTTATACTTCATGCTGCTTACAATCGCTGTAACACAGTTTAATGTAATCTGGCAGAAAAGGCTCTTTGCTTCTAAGGTGTATATTTAACTTGTAAATGTTTCCTACCTGGGCATTAAAAGATTTCTATACTTTGTAAGTAATTTCTGTATACAAAATCAGACTTATCCAAACCATCGGTTCTTTAGTCTAAATAATATGCAAGAAGTTAAGATAACACTTTGATTTTTGTTGTTTCTAGAGAGACTTGTAGGTAGTCTTAAATCACATATAAAGTTTTTGTGCTGTGATTTGAAGAGAGGAAGTGGCTTTTCAAGAGTTAGGAGAAGAAATTTAATAGAAACAATATATTAATTGTACCACTGCTCCAGTTTGGAAGAATGAAGGGCAAGAGTGAAATTCAGAAGAAGCTGGCAAAACTCAGTAACTGAAATAAAGTAGAAGGGGATGTAAGACTGAGATGGTTCAAAGACAGTTTTTGAGATTGTAAGGGGCAGTTTTGTATCAGCTTTGGAAATGAGCATTTTGCCACTAGGATGAGGGGTGAAAACTTCCACTTTCTTGGGGAGAAGTTGGGTAACACAGAACACTGTGTGAGTTATTTCAGAGAGCTAAATATGCAAGGACATATGGAAGTAAAAGGGTTTAGACCCACAAAATCTACAGTTGCATCTGTCATTCTTGTCTCTGATCTTCAAAAGAAAATGCCTCTGTTTSCACTTGAGCAAAGGAAGGAAGAAGTTAATGACTGCAGGAGTTAGTAGCGTGGTTGATCAGGAAAAAAAAACTTGCATTGAAAGAATATTATCAAAGAGCATGAAACAGTCAGAAATTATGGTTACTTGTGTAACTGGACTGTCCTGTGAGTAGGATTGTTCATGCACGTTGCTGGGACTCTTGTCACTTATTGCAGTATACTGAGGGCGCTGTCTGGAAGTGAATCAAGACTGTATGGTTAAGGAGGGAGTTGTCTGGATAGTTCTGAGCCCATTTCTTACAGAAATGGAAGTTGCTGAGCTTGTGAGGGTGCCATGAGATGAGAAAGACTGGCCTCAAGATTAAGGAAGCTGAATGTTTCCATCTGGAATTGTCCTCATCTGTCCCCTTCAGCTTCTAAAATGAAGTGAGCAGGTTCACTGGAGGTGATTGTGTTTTTGAGAGCCTGAAGTGAAGTTCAGCTTGCCAGMAGGCTGAGTACCTCCTATGTACAACAGAAATCAGTGGAAATGTTCCTTAAACATAGTTTGTTTGACATAACAGAAGAATACAGAGTATAGCAATAAACACACTGCAAATTGGACTGTGAGTGTGGAAAACTGGACAGGTAAAATCAGATTCTTCTTTACCTTGCTTGCTGTATCATTAGGTGTATGCAGTGCACTTGGTCACTACTACACACTGCAGGTCACTAGCAGTACAATTTGCAGAAGGACAGTATGTAGCAGTAGTACTGTGAAAGTAAATTCACTGGTTATTTTTGAAATCTGCAGATAGTGCTGTGAGAAAAAGCAAAGCCTGTGAGTAGAGCTGGCATATTGTGCTGTAAGTGAGGCGCAGGGAGCAAGCAGGGAATGTGTGAAAGCAGAATACTAAAGAGCTGTACTTAAACAAATCTATCCTGAGTGCCCTTTTGCGTTCCCATGCCACCATTTCAGCTAGCCCCACTGCTCCTATTCTGTGTTCAGCCTAGCGCAGCTGGGAAGAGCCATTAGGGAKTGTTCAACTGAGGCAGCCTGGCTTGAAGCACATTCAGCTGCTCTGTGGGGCTTGTGCAGGTGCTCCTTGTCTGAGGAGATGATACACAGAGCCAGATGCATGTTGTGAGCTAAGATTAGTCAGTCTGTGCTCAGTAAGAATATGCTCATCAGAGCTCTTAACAGGTCCCTTTAGTGTCTACTATTAATCACGTGGAAGTTGTAATTTTCAAAAACTTGTAATTTGGTCAAACTGGGGCCATCAGGAACAGCAAAACAAAAGCTGTGACCAAAAATGAAGCTACAGCAACCTTTGCCTAGCTGTATAGCCCTTCATTTGGAGTTAAAATARATAAATAAAATAACTATGCTCCATTAAAGAGAAATTACTAAATAATATGGAAGGGAGTGCAGTAGGACATATGTAATAAAACCAGTTATCAATGGAGTGAGCAGTAAGAACAGAGGCAACAGCAGCAAAGAAAACAAGTAGTCAGAGGCTGAGTCAGAGGAAGCAACGCTAAGCGTTCATTTTGATTTGCTCAGTAATCTGATCACACAAAGAAGTTAACAAAAGCAATAAGCAGAGAGCTAAACATCACAGTTGGCTTGTTCAGGCAATAGAAATATGCATGCCAATAACAATGAAGAGAAAAGTCAAGATAATTAAGAAATATAGACAAAAGAACAGAATAATATTGGAGGTGGGAGTAATTGAGTGAAAGATGGAAAGAAAAGGCAGGAAATTGAGATGCTGAAAATAAATTTCCATCCCCACATTTTCCTTAAGTTTTTCTATACTGAAGAGAACATAAAATGCAGATTATGGACAAGAATAGCATTCTAACTACAAGTATTTATATGCAATGTAAGGTCCTTCATAGTACAAGCATCATTTTTTAGCCCTGTCCTTTGGGAGATACTGGGATAATGTTGTTTCCAGATACACCTGGTCAGTTAATGAAAGTTGACATCAAAGGACAACTGGGAGAATATTTCAAAGATGTAAAAAAAGGATTTTTAAAAGTTGTAAGACCCTGGAGATGAAAGAATCTGGAGAAAGGAAGATTTTCCTTTAGTCAATGAGAATTAGATTAGAGATCATTCAGGCAAGCTTCACACCCACAAATCCATGGGCCTGTTTTTTTTCTGTTTTTTTTTTTTTTTTTTTTTTTTTTTTTTTTTGGGGGGTGCTTTTTTCTTTTTTTTTTTTTTTTTTTCCCAAAAATGTGTTGCTGCACTTCTCCAAATATGTAGCTTTTAGATTTTGAGAAAGGTGTTCATTTTTGGTCTTGAACAGTCGAAAGTACTTTCTGAGAGCAGGAGACATGCCTTAATCATTGTTGTAAGTTAGTGGTGTGAAGTACGGCTCTATAATCAATACTTTAACTAATCAACATTTTTGTTTTTTCTTATATAGAGTCAATACAAATTTGTTTGTGAAGCAATTCTTCGTGTTTACAAAGAAGGATTAGTTCGACCACTGGATTCCAATTCCAGTTAGCACAACAGTGAAGGATGATTTCTTTTCCCCTAAAAAGACTTTTTTTTTTAATAAAGCAGGAGCTTGTTTCTCAAAGCAACTAGAATGTACTAGAAGCCCATGAGACAACAGACAAGCACATCTGAACTGTGGCACTTTAAATTTCTCAAGATTGCTAATCATGTACAGTATAAAGAAATCCTGTAGATAAATATGAGAGCAATTGTGTATAATATGCTTTATTCATGTAGATAACATAAACAATCAATCATGGAAACCTTGATGCATATCTTATCTTTTGCTGCCTTAAAACAACCTTAACTTTAGAAGTTACAAAGGTCCTGATGTTTCTTTTTAAAATTCAAAAAGAAAACCAGTAGTATTGAAATTATCCAGTTTAAGAAAGTACTTAATATCTTTGTATTGTATGGAAGGTCATGGAAGTTAATGGTAATTTTCATATTTGGACATTAAATATTCATGGAAATGTAACCTTAGCTTCTAAAAGGCTGAAGAGCTTCAAAGGCTAATGCGTAACTACTGTACATTGGTAGATGGAGAAATTAAATAGTCAGGTCCCTTAAATCTATTAGTGAGTATGCCAGCTGTTATAATATGCTTCTTAGAAATCACATCTACTGTATGTGATGTACAAAATAATGCTGCATTTAAGCATTTATGCAGATGGTACAGTCTACATCTTCTGTTTATTACATTAGCTACTGTACTCCTATTCTTCTATTTCTGCTGCCTTTCCCCTTTATACTTGTATTCACTGCTGTTTCTATTTATGAACAGAAAGCATTTTAACTGAAAATGAGATTGAATTCTCTTTTGCCTTTGTTTCCGTGTGTATTTATGAGTTTTTTGAATGTAAATGGTTAATGCACACAAGTACAAGACTGACTTATTGTATATGCAAAGTAGCCTAATCCAGTACTGGAAGAAGAAATTACTACTGAATCCATTAAATATGTTGCTGCTAATTCAGGGTGTGAAGCTTACGAGGGCACAGGTGTTACTAGTATTGAGATGGTGATAAAATGTTAACTTGCTGCCTTTTAGCAGAAGCTGAGTTCTGGCTACCCAGTGAAACACAACTCCCTTTTGCAAAAATTCTGTGGATTTGCTGCGTTTCTTTCCTTTATGGAAATAAAGCTGAATTCACATAAATTCAGGGAAAGAGAGGATGAATTTGTACATTGGTAAATAGTTCACCCTAAGGTACACTGGTCTCCATTTCATTTCAAATGGGAGAATTGGACTTTCTGAACAATATAACCATGTTTGTGTGATGTTAATTTATTTTGTGTGTGTTTTGATTACCSTAGGATAAATCTTCATTTTTGTGTTTTAAAAATATATTCTGACAGATTGTTTAAAACTGTTATTTAAAGATTTATCCTAAATAAGGAAAAAAAATTATAGGGCATATTATCCAGATGTTTATATATGTATAAAAGAAAAAATAGATAATTTTCTTGTTAGATATATACATATATATATATATATATATATACACACACACACACACACACCTACCTTCAGATATATTTTTTGAATTATTGTTTATATTATGGATATAGTCATTTATATCTGAGTTTCATTACTGAAACTGCTACAGCTGTACAGCATGCATCTCTAATGTTACCAGAAGGTTGTGTTTTTGTTTTTTTGAGGAGAGCTGAAAAGTGAATGTAGGTTATGCTAAATTGCAGATCCTTTTCTTCTGCAGACTTGGTCCTTTCTTCAAGGTTACTTTATTAGTTATAGGAGGAAAAAAGAAAGTATCTGGTTACTATTTATTTATCAAAAGAGTTTTGCTAATTGAAACACAAGTGTTAATCGGCAGCCTAGAAAGCTTCTGTAGATTGAAAGGTGAGTAGTTATGTGTTCATTCAAATATATTGCATTCCAGATTTTATTTACCTGAAGTCTTTGTCATATATTGGATCTTTATCCTCATGCTTAATTGGGCATGGACTGGAAGGCAAGAGACTATAATTCTGACTCTTTAACTTTCTGAATTACAGCTCTTTTTAACTTTCTGAATTGCATCACATCACACAATCTCCCTGTGCCTCTGTTATTCCAAATGTAAAATGATACCGGGCATGCATATTTTGTTTGGAAAGCTTTTTTTGAAAAAATATGGAATATGTTGTACAAGTGCATGCTGTCTACTGTTATTTGAGAGAATATTGAGAAAACCTAGAGGCTTTTTCCACATGAGAAATAGTGGGTACTGAAAAATCTGTGCCTGCTGACTGGTTGCTTAACAAAAGCTCTCTGTTACAATGAGTGTCCTTTTCTATTAAAGCATTTTTTTTGAAGTTGTGCTGCACCTAGGTCTCAAAATCATAGCTTGTAGTTGGCAGGATTTGTAAATTAATAGTTTGTCAAGAACTGTAAAAGGTAAGGAGAAAAAAAACATGGGAATAGTAAGAAAAAACTTAGAGCATCTCATTTTCCATGTTTTTCTTTCATAAAACTACTTGATTAAACTTTTGGTTTATTTCTGTTGAAGGTAACTGATATATTCTTACTACTATTTATGTGTGTATATGTATGCACTCATGTCTTGAGTATATATTTACAAAAGTGTTGTAAAATATCAGTATATAACTCATCTCAATGTACATAACATAGGTTACTGTACATAACAAGTGAAACCTGTTAGTATATGTGTGTTTAAATGATGATAATATTCTGACAATAAATGCTGCTCTTGATCTCATAACCTTAGAATAGATGGTTTCAGTATTGCTATTTTTAAATTTTCATTTGGATTTTAATGACTTGTTTGCAATTACTAGCCGTTGATACTCCATTTAAAGTTATAAAAATAGTGCTCTTTAATATTAGAATTTAAATAGACAAGTATCCTCTCTATTATGTCCATCCTTATTTCAGTCTTGCTGGGTTTTGCACATGTAACTGGTAGGGTCCTTATAGGGGGGAGAAGAGGATTTTGTCTTTTCTGTTGTGTGTGTTATCTTTGCACTGATTGATGTATGCCTTAGATTTGATCTTGCAATGAAAGCATAATTGTGAAAACATCTTAATGCCAGTTTCTGTTTCCACAAGATTTGGGAAATTAAAAAGGTACAGAGCTGCTTGATTTTTGTAGGAGTTAAAACTCCTAATACACAAAATATTTCACTACCAGGATATTGATAAGAAAAAGTGCTATAAAGTCAGGGTTCTGTATAACCTCTATGAATGTTTTAACCTCATTTTTGCCTGTGCTTCTGTGATCATGACAATAAGTATTTAAAATGCCTAGCATGGGGGAGGATAAAGAGGGAGCAATAAGCCTTTGAGGTTTTGACCACTGTGAAATTCACTAGCACTTACTCTTCAGAATTGAACAAATTTTAGCTAAGTGGCTTTGTTTGCTACAAAAGTAACTAAAATGTCTTTCAACGCATCTTCAGTAATATCACAGGGGAGGGCTTTTTTGAGGTAGGGGTAGGAAGAGCAGATCTTACAGATCTTACTGAAAATAAGTGGTGCCATAACGCATGAATGCCTTTCATGTAACTGGATATGTAAAATCTAAAGCATTAAAATACAACAATAGTTTGGGGGATGAAAAAAGGAAAATCAGGAAAATTATTCTGTAATTCAGGATATTCTTCTCAACCTTTTCTTCAGGTGTTGATACAAAACTACTAAATTTTATGTAATCAAAATTTAGATAAAGGTTCTGCAATATCTTTTAATATACACATTTTCTTAGCAGTTCATTCTTTTCCTCTCCTTTTTCTACTATGCAGTATCTGGTAAAAATATTTCAAAAGAACCTATAGCTCTGAAATACCCAATCAGATGTGCGTTTACTTTAATACAAGCACAATACACTGATCTGCAGTGATGGTTCTTCCTTGTAAATAGTGTTCTTAGATGTCAAACTGTAAATGCATAAATGCTCTGCTGATTAAAAATGTTGAAAATGGGCATGCATGGTTCATATTTGATCCATTAAAATTTAATCATGGTTCTTTCAAATACCTTAAATGCAGCATTCAAGTGCAAACTTATTTCACTCATTCACATAAAGCCCTTCTGGAATGAATGTGCGCTAGGAAATGTTTATAATTCAATTGGTAACCTACAATTAGTCTACTTGTTTAAAAGCATTTATTAATTGAAACTATACTGAAGGAAAGGTTTTGCCATAAAACATTTTGTTCAAAGGCAGTTGAAAGCCAAGTGAATGACTGGTTCATTATAATAAAACATAATGTTTTGATGACATATATTCTCTTGCATTTAAGTACTGACAGTGATAGTGTTAAGCCACCTCAGATGACTATTTTAACAATAGCATTATATTAACAGTGTAAATGTAGCAATTTAATCCACTATGATTTAGTTTTACTGTACTTTAACATATTTAACTTTTCTAATCGTGCAGTAGCTCTGCAGTAGCCAACTTCAAATAACAGTATCCACAGTCACTGAAATTTGTTGTTTTCTAAAAACAGGTTTATTTTAATGAAAAGGGGCTAGTAGTGCCTAACATTCATAGACTTCATTATCAGCTCAGGCTAACCATGTGAGAGTACTGATATAATTTGACCACTTGAGCAGCAATTGTTGAGGACCAAGAATATAATGGAAAAAAACAAATTGTGTGGACAATTGATATTTTTAGGCTGTAGTAAAGACACTAAAGTCGTCTTAGGAGATAAATTTGGGAATGAGGAGTAGAATGTGTCTTTGAGTTAGCCTAATTTTATTGCAGACTACTCGGAGAAGAGTATTGGTGTGTGCATTATTTCTGAGTTTAACAGAAGTTTTTGAATTTTTCATAAAGTTCTTATTCAAAATATTAAAGCATTGATTTTAATAGATATTGGCGAAACACTTCAGTTTACTGTTAGTTTTTCAACTTCTGTTTCCTTGGTTTTCATGATTTCATTTCTTGAGTTGTTATTGTCTTACCTTATAAAACATTTTCAGGTTTCCCACAATTGTAAAACTAGCTTTATTGTAGACAACTAAGCAACATTGCTGTTGCTTTAAACATAATGTTACTTATACCTAATGAAGATGCAGTGTGTTCTTCAGACCAGCCTGAACTGAGTTTGTATGTGGATATTAATGCTGTTAACAGTGATAAAAGTTCTTAAGCTATTTTGGAAAAGCATCGAGGTGACCTGTCAGGGCAGATAAGATCTAATTTAAAAAAATATTTTATGGAGGAAAATATTTTAATAGGTGTGGTAGGAGCAGGAAATGGAGGAAGACTTTTTTTTTTTTTTCCCTTTGCAGAACACTGTTCTAAATGCATCATTTATTTTGGAGCAATTTCTTTAGTAAAAAGTGCTACTGTTAATGGGATTTCATTTCTGTCAAACTGACCCAGAAAGAGAATAACAACTTGTTTCTCATTTTTTGTTTTGTGTTTTCAAACAACATTAAACAAAACTGAAATATTTTCCTTCTAAAAATGATTTTGGTTGTTTTCATTTTGTTCTTCTGTAATGTATATAGAATTTCATGTGACTGGAGAATTAGTGAAGTTGTTGCACATCCGGAGAGGAAACAGTTGCTTTGCTGGAGTAATTAAAGTTGTTACCTAACATCAGTTACCAATTAAAACTACAGTAGTCTAGCATTGTATTTTGGTCAACTTTTGCAGAATGACTATTTTTTAAATATAAAGTTTTCTTTGGAGCTAGCATCATCAAGCCTTATACAAGAGCAGAATTCATGCTTTAAAAAAAAATCAAAAATTTTAAGCCAGGGCTATTTACTAAAAATCTATGCAAATTATACTTGTGCTTTTTGCAAGGAAAAAAATAGTTTCTCTCTTTAAAACAAACAAACAAACAAAAAAAAAAAAAACACAAGCACCTGAAGGGAATATCTTCTTTGCTGTGCCTGCATCTTATGTAGACATATACAAA
>NW_028186479.1:6724217-6753423 GCF_003343005.1 Rhea americana | reverse complement strand
ATCCAGTATGGCCATGAACATACAAACATTTAACTGCATGTGTGTCATTTATTTCAGATTTTAAAAATTAATGATTGGACATAGTGGAAGTAAAATACCAGTGGGTAACAATTTCAGTTTGTCTTTCAAAAAAGTTATGGGGGGGGGGTACAAACAAACATTTCTTTATTAAAAATCAATAAATATTGATAGAGAGTTTGGGGGGGGGCAACAAGGTAATGAATTTGACTTAATTAAAAGCTTCCAAGTCATATCAGGGAATGAAGAAGTTTAATAAGCTTCTTCTGAGCTCTTACAACAGTTAAGTCTTGAGTAGGTCTTGAAATAGGACCATGAAATAATACCAGGACATTTTCAGTGTCACTGTCAACTTATTCATGGTTCCCAAGACCTACTCTACACAAAGCCAAGCAGCATTATGGTATTTAGGGGTGGATCTCTGGTAGAAGTAAGCTGCCATGACAATATTATCACAAGCGTCAGTTAATTAATTCAATTTTATAACATGAAAGGACTGCTGGGAAATTCCAGTAATTATGATATGGTTTACAAAGAAAAGGTTTTATTTATCACTGTATCTACCCCTTACACCTATTAAAATCAGTAGAAATATTTCCATTCTAAGTTAAAGAAGGATCAAGTCCTCCATGATAACTGTCTTAATATTTCTCATCAGAAGAAAAGCTTAAACCCCACAGGAAAATAAAAAGTATTAGTGCTCTGGTATGGACTCGCACAGTTCTCACACTATAGTTATCAGGAAGCACACAAAGCCAAGCTCTCCTGATGAAGTTGATTTTCACTCCATCAGAGCAGAGTCTTTGCATTCAAAATTGCCATTTCAACTCATACTAAAATTCAAAAGGGTAATTACAGATTAATGCCAGAGCAGACCAGCTTGATAAATGCAGTTATGATTGAGCAGAGAGAAATAAAGGTCTTCATACCCTCAGGTGGTAGAGATTAGTGTACATCACAGAAAAATGACTGTGTAGAAAACAACTACCCAGAAAAAAAAAATCACAATTACTTGAGCCCAGCCATATACTTCAAGTCTTCCTGATAAGAAAAATAAGGCTATTAGAGTATTTTGTCTGAGTAAGAGGTGTTCACTGGAGTCTAGTGGAATAATCACATTTTCAGCTGTAAACTAAAGAGTTCTTAGAGTAAGAAGAAAACTAACAAGCAGAAAGTGAGGCAAAATACAGGTTTCCACACACACTACATACGGAAACCAGGATTAATAGCTTGGCTGGGTGCAGAGGCAGGGAAGAGGAAAGTCATTCTCACACAGAAGTAGAAAATAAAACCATGCCAGTGGCTGCTTTGCTGCAAAAGCTGAAGAATCCACTTTCATTGAGATAACAGCATCTCCACAGACCAGCTTCAGGTGCTCAAAGGTCTGCTGACGCTCACTGCTTGGGAACCACTGTTGTATACTGTCTAGAGATCAAGAAAAGCAAAACATCTCCTTTGCTCCTCCTTCCTCTATGCTGTCCTTTCAAGACCTCCCCTCCCACACACACACTTTCTGGCTTTTCAAGTGTCACTCCAGAGTGAAGTTACTGCTCTTGGGAAGTAAAGTTGTAAGGACAGGTTTAATTATTTATGTTTAATTCCACTGTTAATTTGCCTCCTCCAAATTGGTCACCAAGACATTAGCAGTTGCCAAGGAAGAATAGGTAGGGTGCCTGGGTTTGTTCTCAGGTTAGAAACAACTCAACATCAGAGGAAGAGGAGGAAAAGGAGCCACTAGAGGGCATGAAAAACCTTTAGTATCCTTGGCCAATCTGCCTTTCCTGCCCAACAGGAAAAGGCAAATCATGTCGGAGATCATGCTCCCCCAACACACAAAAACAATCAGATGGAAAAAAACCAAAGTTTTTACACAATCCTATTTTTTCTGCCTTATGAATCCCTCTGCACTGAAAACCTAACCTGAAACCAGACAAAACTCACTCACCTGTAGTGAGTTATAGAGCAGAGTTTTGCAAGTCTAAAATAAAGTAAATTCTATTCCTTATTCTATTGAAGCTTTATTTAATAATAACTATTAAATCTGATCAAACAAATGATTTAGGGGTTTGCCACTATTCAGAAACTCTCACTTTGGGGTAAATAGTTTGAACTCTGCCAAGGAAACAAAGCAAACAGTTTTAATTCTTCTTGGACCATTTCTTGCAACTTTTACACTTGCGTTTCAGTACTAGCATGAGATCTAGATTCTTTGCAGAGAATTTTGAACAAAGTTATAATCAATACCTACACATTTCATTTTGCCCGGTACATCTGTTACGAATCCTAATCCTTATATCAACCCCTCTCTCCCATTGTACCGCCACCAATAAATTTCTTTAAACATATAGACAGAATACTAGATGTAAAACAGCCTATATGGAAATAGAATTATTGAAAATTACTGAATGCAGAATTCTAAAGGAAATCTTAGACTGCAGGTCAGAAAATATCGGCCTACATCTGATATCAGCTTCTTTCAGTTACTATAATGCTAAACTAAGCTGGAAAGTTCAGACAATTTTTGAGGAGTTTTCACTTGGATATTTCAAGGGCACAGGTCATTTCTGAAATCCAGACATGTCTGTGATTAATTGATTTTCTTCTTCTTTATGTCTATAAAGCATGGTATCCCCATACTTAGAAAAGCACATCTCTCAAGATGCTCCACACAGGAAACAAAGGCTCCTGTAACTTTTGAGGACTGGACCATCCCATTTATCAAACCAAAATATTTAAGCCCTTGTATTTTAAGATTAAAGTTTCACCAACAGAGACAACTCACCAGTAA
This sequence comes from Rhea americana, assembly GCF_003343005.1. NCBI lineage: Eukaryota > Metazoa > Chordata > Aves > Rheiformes > Rheidae > Rhea > Rhea americana. Next base: position 6,750,617 of record NW_028186479.1, on the reverse strand, counting down.
AGACAAATACCAGATTAATCAATTCTTAAGTTGGTGTTCTTGCTGAAATGCTCGATTAAAATTAATTTGTATTGTCAAAGCCTGGAAACTTGAAATGAGCACAAATAAGCACCAAGATGTCTGTTACCAGAACTGCAAATCAGGATGGAATAGCACCAGAAGATAACTCCCTCCCTGCCCCACAGCTGGTAAGCTCCTATTTCACATATTGACAAGAACCACACACTAACCCATAAAAAAAGGATGTGTAAAAGTTGTCAAAACAAGGTAGTATCAGTTTAAAAAAAAAAACAACAACAACAAAAAAAACCACTGCCAAGTTGCTATCTTCTCATCTCTTTAACCTCTAAGTTGCACACACGACTCATCTGACATAAGATCAATCCAAAGCTCTGTTAGACAAAGTTGACCCAGCATTTTATTCAGGAACAAGTACAGTGCTGACAATTCTGAGTGACAGTTCTGTAATAGCAACCATGCTTCTTAAATTTATTTTTGACTTTAGAATACATGATGAATGATTTCTTACAGCTAATTTTAAAGGTCAAACTATTGAAACACAGGCTATTTTACATGTAAATTCTCCATACAGTGCTCTGAGAAACTGAAATGACATTTTTAAAAGAGGCTAAAAAGAATTTATAGTGTACAAATTCAGAGTTACGAATCAAGTACAGTAACACTTAAGTCATCACTTAAAGTGGCTAAAGGGGCTGCTAGGATTTTTTGAACCATGAAAATCTCCATTCTGTGACTTGCATCTGCAAAATTACAGCAAAAGCATAAACACCCCTGTCTGGAAGAGATTTCAGAATACCAGAGCTTATTTTTCTCCAAAAATGTAGTTTGCATCACTACTTGCCTCAGAGGTGGACATTCCTTTGACAGCATTCAAATCAGATCCTGAACAAAAAGTGTTTCCTGCACCACAGATGATAAGGCCTTTACCGCTCTTCCAGCTTTCCAATTCAGTTACCCTTTCCTGGAGTTCTAGCATCATAGTGCCTGTCATAAAGGGGAGAAGCAAAATTTTTAAGAGGATGTGATTATCAGCATTGTATTTTACAATACATTTTCACTACCAAAAACAAGTTATCACTGATAAGTGATGAGCTTAAAAATACAAGACAGCACAAGAACTGGCATACATTTTTATCCTCAAAGATGCACTTCCTGGAATTCTGAAAAGTATTCTACAAAGTTTGTGCTATCCACAAAAAGCAAGCATGCAAGGAATCCAGCATAAACTCTAGCTGCTTTACTTTTGTTTGCAATTGCATGCATTCATGCCACATGAACGTATATGTGCCCATTCATGGATAGGTCTATCCATCTTACGACAACCTTTATGTTATCTTCATTTCACCCTGCCCAAAGGGCTGGCAAAGCACAGAAAACAGTCATGTACCAGTTGGATTCAAAGTACAACCAGTCAGCTTTAATAAAGATTCCTAAAAAAAAAAAAAAAAGCTGAAAAACAAACCCTGTTGGAGGCCTAAGACAAAAGTACCCATTCAAAAAAAAAAAAAAAAAAAACAAAACTAGAATACTGTTTAGAAGATCTTTGGTAAGCAAGACTTGATTGAGACTTCCCCACTCACACTTCAAGATGAAAGCATCAGATATTGCTTTCATGTCAAAACATATTTAGCAGATTCAAGAGGCTAACCTTAGCTACAGATGTTTCATCCGCTCATATTATCAATTTAGTGTTTAATACAGACAGAAATTAGGGGAAAAAAATCCTTAGGTTCTCTGCCTTTCACTTGAGGCTATCAGTACAAAGATGTATTCAGGTACTTTCTTGCAGAAGAGGCAACAGAGGTCATACAATATTAGCATATTTAGACATTACACTTTTGAACCAAAGTCTGATCACTAACTACAAAAAGTAAGCCTTGGAGTAAAGTATCTGAAATAGATATTACAAGTTAACTACTGTCAAGTTACCTTATGTTGAGGAGTCTAAACAATTCAGATAATCAGATACACTGCTTTGTACCACAATACCTTCAGAACAAGTCTTCCAACACTTCACTAGAAAGTCAGCCAGTAACACTGTCCTGCCCATCTTTCACCAGGATAGTTACTTTGCCTAAAAGAGACTGAAAGTCACATGCAAAAGTTCCTGCCAAGGAGCTTTAAGAATTTTGTGTTAATACAGTACGGTCTCTAAAGTTACAGTTAATACAGTTTGTCACACAGCAAGTTAAGAGGCTCAGAACTTGCAACGCATGTTGTGAGTGCTGAACGAGTCCTGATTGTCTGCATAGTTTCTCAAAGTTTTATCAGGCCAAATGAAGTATGATCATCAAGATAAGCAAGGTCAGTCTAGATTTTCCTGCCAGCGCATTCAATCTACCAAAGTCACAGAACAAGTTTTACTGTAACCAACTGCACAGTCACCACAACCCATGTGTTACCAGCTTTAACTTTGAATTAACATGAGTGATTTTGATTACTGCTGTATTTGCACAACTGTCTAGATATCAGACAATATTTTGCAAAAACATCTTTATCTATGAATTTCAGACAGCACACAGACTTAAGCTGACAATGCTGAAGCTTGCAATAGCTGCCTCTTCTGTCTCACTCTTGCTGCTTCCCTCTTCATACCTCAGAATATCCTCAGATTAGTTTAGAACACCACCAGTTTAACTAACTTTTTCCTCTTTTCACCAGTATTTACTTTCTGAAGTATTCTGAAGAGTCTGATATGAGCTTTTGGTAATGCTAAGTCATGAACGACCAATATCTATTTACAAAAAAACCTTACGTCTGAAGGGCAACTAAGTTTCAGGCCCAAGATTTGATAAACTATTTACCAAAACATCATGTAGCCATAATACAATGCCAGTGTACATAGGAAACTATACATTAACCAAGCAAGACAGCCTGTTTATTACTTAGGCAAGGAAAAAAAAAAAAAAAAGCTTATTTACTGAGGATGTAACAACACTGGATTTGAAGATTTGAAGAACTAGCTGACTTTTAGATTAAGTCTTCACTTGAGTTAAACCTTTGCTTTTAGAATCTATTTAACACTGTCCTTTCATTTGGCTTTAAAAAAAAAAAAAAATTCTCCCTGGTACTCTGAAAAGCAGCCACACAGACCAACAGGAACATTCCCAAGCATATCGGTTTACACTTAATTCTAGTTACCTGAACTAACAGCCAAGCAAATAGGATATTTCTTTAGAACAATCAGAGTAACTGTACATTTAATGTTATTCCACATACAATAGCTGAATTTAGAGAGACTCAAAGCCTTGCCTGAACATCTAAGTAGTTTTATTTTCAACAGCACTAGCCATCACACAACTGACAGTCAGATGATATCTACAGCTGTCAGCACCTTTTAATTAAAAAAGTGAAAGCAAATTATTAACATTCGGTTCCTGGAGTTGTCAGTTACTTGAAATTCACATTATAACCTAGCTCACTGAACACTAGTGAGTTTTATCTTTTGTGCTGTTTTAAAGCTTTACAGTAGCAGTTTTGTCAGGAGCAAAATCACAACTGATAAAGCAACTTCAGTGTCTGAACTTAGAATCAAGAACACCCTTTTACYCTTTCAGGTAATTTTCTAGTCTATGCCTTTCCTATATTCTCAGCACAAAGATCCTGTTTTCCTAAAACCCCTCCTTGATTTCCTTCCATCGACCTCAGCATACCAGCCCAGCCTCTTTCCATTCACCACTTGCATACTTTGGGGGATGGGAGGACCACAGATGTCTGGAATATACAGAGTGTCAGAACAATGGCTGTTCCATGAGAAAGAAATCAAGAAGTAGCTGATTGCAAAGATTAACATTGCTATCCATAGTCACAAACTGGTGATACTGCCTTCACAGCCTGTATTTTCTTCCCCAAACTCTACTGAAAACACCTCTTCCCAGAAATAATAGATTCAGAGGGAGACTGCAGGAGGTCTTACATCAAGTTTTAGTTAGATAAGAGTTTAAGATTTTGCTGGATTTTAAGAAATCAACCTGTCCCAGGAGAAACCCATCATGCACAAAAGACACCTCAGCTAAGGTGAGGAGGAAAAACACACTGAAACTCCCTGCTCCAGAGTCAGAAATAAGTTTCCAGTAACAGCAAGTTGCTTCACACAGCTCAGAAATGCTTTGGTTTAGGAGGCTGGAGGGTCTCCCTTCCTTCTCCTACTCGGTCAGCTACGGGTATGCACTTCCCTCTGCAACAAGGGAGCCCCTACACCACGTTAAATCATTCTCTACAAGTCTCTGGCAATGCGGGTGTTAAAAACTTAATTTGATTGCTCCCAGCTTCAGGGAGCTTCATTTCGAAGACATCCAGAAGGAGCACTGCCTCTCCAGCCAACATGCACGCAACTACGACAGAAAACCCACAAGACAACAGATTAGTTATCTACCTCTCACTGCAGTGACGGTGATTAGTTAATTATACTAGGTACASATAAATCCGTCCCTCTTCTACTGTGGTTCAGAGCTCGCTGGGAATTCAGTACCTCCCCCACCCCCCCAAAAAAAAAAGAAAAAAAAAGTGGAAAAAAAATCGGTACGAACCTACTCCGACCTCGGCCGCAAACGCAGCGGGGAGCAGAGGCACATCGAGACCCGGACCGCAGAGTCTCGCCTCCTCCTACAGACCCGTGCAACTGCCCCCTCGCCCAGGACGAGCTTCCCAAGAGACACCTCGGGAGCCGCAGCTGCCGCCTCCTGCGAGCACGCAGCTGTCCGGACCTCCCCAAACAAGAGCCCTTCTCCTCCTTTCCTGCCTCCCCCCCACCTCCCTCCCACCCAGGCAGCGCCCCCCGCCCCGCACCCTTCCCGCCTCAGCGCCGGGCACACCCTGGACCCCCAACGGCCGCCGCACGCGGCGCCCACCGAGGGGGAGGTCGCCCCGGGCTCGCCCTAAGGTCCCGCCGCGGAAAGTGGCACTAACGTCGCARGCGGGCGAGAGCGCAGGGTCCCCCCGGGCTCCGGCTGCTGCTGCTGCCGCCCGGGCGATCCCGGTCCGGTCCGTCTTCCCTCTTTTTTTTTTTGTTTTGTTTTTCCTCCGCCTCCCCCCCTTCTCTTCGCTCGGCTCTTTGCTGGCGGCGGCGCCCCCGCCGCTGCCTCCCGGGTGGCGACTGTGCGGGGCGGCGGCGGTGTTAGTCCCCCTTCGCCCCGGGCGCCGCGGCTGCTGCTGCTCCCACCGCCGCACCGAGCGAGAGGCTTAAAATGGCGGCGCTCACAAGGAGGTTCTTATAGCGAGCGCCGGGCTCGGCTGTATCCTGCCGCCGCGGCCGGGCCCAGCGCGCAGCATTCCACAGGCTCCCGACGCACAGGGCAGGGGGAGGAGAAATAGTGCCCGGCTCCCAGGGCGGAGGGAGACAGAGAGCAGCAGCGGCGAGAAGCGGCTCCGTGCGGGGGGAGGCCGCSGCGGCGGCGGCGGCGCGGCGGGGGGAGGCAGGGCGGCGGCAGCGAGGTCGGAGCTGGGGGTCGGGCGGGGAGGCAGCGGACCCCGGCGGTGGGGGAGCGGGGTGCGAGCTCGAGGTGGCGGGTGAAGTTGGCAAAATAAGCTGAATTTACTGGGGGGCGAGGCATGCGCGGGGAGTGTGATCGCCCGCTTTCGCTTGGCCTTTGGGTTTTTTTTATTTATGAAATAATTTAATTACATTTTTTGGGGGGGAGGGGAGGGGATAGACGCGGCACTAACTCTACCGAAACTCGTGTTTTCCCCGCGCCGAGTGCGGGAGGCTCGCGGGCCGCGTTAACGTGCGCAAGCGGCCTGCCGCGCGGCCGCGGAGCTGCTGCCGGCCCCGGGCCGTTGGGAGCCGTTGGGGCCGTTGGGGCGAGCTCGGGGAAGGTGGCGGCGGCGGCGGCGCCCGCTCACGTCGGCGGAAACGCGCTCTGCTCTGCCCTTATAAATATTTGTCAGGAAGCAGTTGCCAAAGAAAGTATGTTGTTATGCAATTTATTTATTTTTTATGGAAGAAACAGGCTTTCCTCCAACCTGCCCCCCCCATCCTCTGCCTGCCTCTTGTCTTTTTAGTGAGTCGTAAAAAACAGGAAAATATTATGAATTGCACAAAGGCTTTTTTTTTCACGGCGTGTGGAGCCTTGTAAAGGCACGTATGTGGTTGCCTCTTCCTTGGCATGCACGGGCTTGCACAGCAAAATGTTTTACAGACTTTTTGCATGTGCCGTCTTGCACTGGCAAAGCGTGTTTAACATACCACAAAAAGCACACCTCTGTGTGAAACAAGGACCTCATATACCAGTGTGTTTAAATAAAACATCCATTGCTAGTGAAAGATGGATTTTTTTTTTTTTTTTTTTTTTTTTTTTTACAGTATAGATCAGCTTTGGCAGTAGCGGATGTTGGGGGTTTAATACTTGGTCTCATGCTGGAGGGCTTCATGCAGCAGCTAGGGGTTGGGGAAGGAGATGCTGCTCTGGGGAGATGCATGGTTCACAGAGAGGCCACCTGTATACCTGGTTTTCCACAGATAATGCCATTTTAAACAGACTCTGAATTTCTACTCAGAAAGTTGCACTTTTTTTCTTATTTGTTGATTTATTTAGTAATGTGTAGTCTTAGACTAGAGGACTTCTTTGAAAGTGCTACTTGATTTTCACATCAAYTGCTTTATTACACTAGCACTTTTTGAACATGAGACTTTTCCYTGCTCAAATAAAATAAAATAAAGTTGTAGAGCTTGCTGCGCACAAAGCACTCTAAAACGCTCCCTGATACAGCAGTGGACTGGGGCACATGCTCTCCCCTGCCTGGCATGGGGTACCCATATGAAGCTGCAAACCACTGGGGCCAGTGCAGGGGTGCTGAGGCTKGAGGACCTGTCACTAGTGAAGGGCTACTGGGAACGCAGCGTGCTTATTTAAAAAACACACACGCACAAAACAACCCCACACAACCCATTGACCCTCAATTCCCCCCACAAAAAAAAAAAAAAAAAAAAAAAAAAAAAAAAAAAAAGAAAAAAAAGAAAAAAAGAAAAAAAAAGGAAAGAAAACCACCCAAATCCCACGATAACTCCTCACTCTTCTTTGCCTTTGCAGCACATGTAGCATGTAGCAGTCACCCACCTGCGAGCCTCGCAGTACACTGGGCAACCACAAGCCCTCACTAGGACGAAGTACTCCTAGAATAACCCTGAAGTTAGAGGGTCAAGAATTAAAGCTTTCCGTGTCATGCTGTTTTCTGTTAGGATGGTTGCCCGCTTTGGATATGCTGGCTGAAAGGAGAGCAAGAAGGAGGAGAACCAGCAGCAAGAGTAGGCAAAGCAAATGCTGCTGGATCAGGGCCTGCAGGCTGCAAATGCTGATCAGCTTCCAGGGGAATTGCAGGGTGTGTTTGCATGGTGCAGAAGTGTGCTGCTGTGAGCAGCAGGACCTTGCCATCCTTGACACGAAAACTTTGATTCTGCTTACATGAGTCCGAGAAAGCATTCTTGGAGATTGGTTTGGTGCATGAAAAAAAAAGAAAAAGAAAAAAGATGCGTGGAGGAGAAGAGCTACATTCTTTGTGCATCTCCCTTTCCCAGCTGCTTTCCTGTATGACCTTGGGAAAATCATATCTGCCTTGATTTCACCCTCTGTAAAATGGGGATAATAATAATGACAGATCCCTCCTTTTAGATTGCTGGATCAAAGATGCTATATAAGTTCAAAGTGCTGTTTCTATAGGGTATTATTGCCAAATTCACTATCAGCAATTCCATTGGGTACTTGATAACAACAGTAGAATCAAACGCCCTTGATGCATTGCATGGTCCCAGATACCTTTCAGAGCCTCTTTGTGTGCCATCCCACCCCCTGAGGTCTGCAAGGATGGGGCTTTTGGAGCCTGGATTTTGCAGAAGCAGGAGGGGTACAGTCCGTGTCTTTGCTTCTGGCCCCTGAAGTATGGACCGCTTTTGTTTTTCACTTGACGAGGACTGCTGGAACTAGCCCATTTAAAAACAGGTTTAAAACACAACTTTATATATGTATATATATATATAAAAATTTGATAAGGCCTTTAGCACATAATGCTAAGTTCTTGTTGATTTTGAGTTGTTTTGCATGGTTTGTTGTAATTTTAATCTGTATTGTTTTATTGCAAAGTKGTTAGAATGCTTTCAGATCTAGGCATGATGCTAACAGAAATTGGTTCATTTTACCTTTGCAATTTTTAGCTCTTAGGTACCTAACCATTTTCTAAAATACCACCTTTTTAAGAGACTACCCCAGGAAAGCTAACACCTTAATATCTGGAACTGTTGCAGCTGTGATTAACTTATGAAATGTATTTTAGAAACATTTTGTAACTGAAAGAACAGTATTATGTTTCTAAATTTTCTAAAAKACAATGTGATATGATCCAATGTGAAAATGAGAAGAGTAAATGTTATATTGGATATTACAGTGCAGGGCTTCCAGGAATGAATTCACAAAAATCCAGTTATTTTTCTTCTGCTGCTTTTCTTTCTTTCCCCCCSAAGAAGCATCCACTCTGTAGATGCAGCTTCAAAAGTTTCTTTGGAGCTCTTTTATACATTAATAGGTTTGTTTTGGTGACTATTTGCTAGATGACTATGCCACAGACATATTTTTTTCAAAAGGTCAAGCAGTATTTTAACGTGTCCATTGTGTATCACTGCAGTAAGAAATCCTCAGGGCAAAGGAAAGCTTCATGGTTAAATTTTAAAGGATAATGATTTAAATCTTTTTGTTAGCCTCTTTTTTACATCCTTAGCACTGCTTTTGGAGTCAGCTTTTAACACCGTAGAAAGCAGGAAGAACTGCTTAATTAAAAATAACAAACAGCTAAAGGTAAACTTAGCTGGTCGCCTTTCCTTCTGAAATTCTGGCATTTAGCTGTGTTTTTAAGGAACGTAGTAACAAATGAATAGGAATGGCACTAATATAAGGACGAAGCACAATTACCAATTACGGAAACATCTAAGGCTCTGGGCCTGAATCTTTGATTTCCCATATGGATCTTAAAAACATATGCATAATTGGCTTCTAACTGTGCATAATCTAGGAACATATTCAAGAATCAATTACAGATATTTTTTAAGACACTGACTAAATATATATTCACTTGTCAGCAACAAAACACATCATTCTGATCCTCTCAAGAAAAATCTTCCAGCAAAGAAAAGTTGTAATGTATTTAGTAAGTCATATATTTTTACTTTTAAACAGGAGTGAAGGGGAAAATAGAGGAGATGCTTGCAGTATTTAAGCATTCTTTGTGCTACAAAACTAATCAATTTAACTTCTGCCGCATACTTGGGAACTACGGTTTATTAATGCAAGTCAGAAACTTTGCTATGTTAAAGCAAATAACAAACAGCTATGCCACTCAGGCTCAATTTTAATAAAAAACGTGTTCATTATGGACAAAGGAAAGAGTTTACCAGACTTAAAATCCTGGTGAGATTTGACTTTTCTCAAAAAACTATGGAATAAAATTGTGCCAGTGTGTAGCTTTAGGTCATTTTGAATAGAAGGGAGACAGTAACAATTATTAATAAATTAGTATAGAAGATACTGATCAAAACATCTTGTTAACTGGTTGGAATGAGATAAATTAGAGTACTCTGTAAACATTGTTGCAAACACCAGAAATAAAATTGTACTTGGCCAACAATTTGATTAAAAACAAAGTTATTCTTTTTCTTTATGTTTCTATTTTGAATATATGCAATATACCTTAGTGTTTCTCTCTTTAATTAAGTACATGTGAATGCCTGAATTCACTGTATTGCAGTTTATATATCAGGTATGTTTCAGAAACTGAAAAAAGTTTCCAGCTGATTTAGCAGCTGAGGCATTACTCATCAGAATATCTGATTACTGGCATATTAAGCAGCAGACACAGTGGAACAGAATAAACATGAAGCACTGCATCTCCCAAATACATATATTTTAATTACTGCTAACCAAATGAATAAATATCAGGATGACTTTATATTTAAAATCTATTGCATGATGAAGATAAACAGAAATCCACAGTATTGTTCCTTTTTAAAATGTTGTCATTATCAAGTATTCCACAGYACCTAAATTTTCATTTGAAATCTCTCTGTGTGCCTGTCTCTTAATGGTTATGGGTCTTGTATTCCTAATTTAAAGCAATTGCGATCAKTGTGTTCAGCCACTCTTGCAGAAAAACTAGCCACAAACAAATGAAAACAATAACAGTCGCAAAGGTGTGACACCTATCTTCTTCTTCCCTACCCAAACTCCATCCACATGAAACCACTGATTTCTGAAAGTTGTAACCCTTTAATTGTCAATACTCTAAACATACTAGGTATATACAGAAAGCTGTCTTTAAAAGGTAGTTGATGTATAAATTTTGTCTTTTTCTTTCAATAGCTTTAGGCCAGATTTTCTTGTTCAGAGCAATTGATTCTAATACATAATCTTAAAACATAAGATAATAAATTATTACGATGAGATTTTTCTGTTCAGACCAGTCTTTCCTAATTACTGTACAATCTGAAAATTTCAAAACATGAGGGTATGAGTTTCATTTGAACAAATCTCCAGTTAGGTTGTGTATGAACTAGGGCTTCAGATTTGCCTTACACATCARCAAATTTTCCTTTTCCTTTCTATCTGCAAACACTAAGCACCTCTGTAAACACCTCTTGTTATCCGGACAGTTGGTTGCCGTTACGCAGTCTGGTAATCTTCAGAATCCTCTGGTCAGAATGAATGGCTTTTAACCAAAAAACTTTCGTTCAGGTCTGCAGAACGGAAATGGTAGTTGTAGCGTTTCTGCAGTTACGGCAAGGAAACACTGTCTTTCTTAGCTCTCGGCTCTTGATTTCTCACCCACGTGAAATACGGGTAACGCCATGGTCTAGGCGTATTTACGGGCACCATTGACGRAAGGCTAGGAGCAATGGAGACAACAGCTGGAAACGCCCAACGACACAGCGCGATTACAGTACGTTTTCCTTGCATTGTTCTTTCAATTCAGAGTAAATTTCATTCCAGCTCTTAGAAATCATCATTCTTTCCCCCTTTTTATTTCAAAATGGTTGCATATTTTTCATTCACGAAAAGGTTAAAGGCGTTTCCCCATCGCAGGAGGGATTATCTTGCCAGAGGATTCTGGGACTGCAGATGTATACTGCGGCAAAATCCTAAATTCATCGGCAAAAAAAAAATCATTTCCAGACCCCAGCTGCTAAAAATAATAGAATTATAGTAAATCATTGATAAGATTAAAACATAAAGCCATTTTTACATTCCAAAGTGCTCTAAAACATGAGTCTTTTCTCTTAATTCATTTCTTAAATAATGCAAATTTTAAAGTAGCTTTTCTATCCCAAGCACGCAGCGCCATGAAATCGATAATTTTTGATCTTTTGGTTAGTAGGCAACATGGTGAGCTATTGCAGTGACTGCAGGCAGCAGACATGTTCTTGTCAGCTAAAAATTTTCATATTGTTTTTGAGTCCATTGAGATTTGTGGATGGGATACAGCCAGTTATAGCTTCAGCTTGCACTTTGCTGTGGGGATGTAAACCAGCACCGTTTTAGATGCATGTAAAGATATAGATATATGTTTTAAAAACAAGAAGCATTACTGGATTTTAAACAAAAAATTATGTAAAAAGAATGGCTGGTGTGATTATAATCGCATCATGCAGGGTCCACGGTTTCCATTTAGTGAAATTTCGCAGAGGGCAACTTCTTAAGAACATCCCTGCTGTGCAGAGTGAAAAGCATGAACAAACCAAAGACAGAATTCATCTGTGTTTATATTTTACAGACAATGAAAAACCTACTCTTTGTATGCCTTTTTTTCCACCTTATTATTTCACGAAAACTGCAGCATTTTCCCCACCCCCACCCGAACACTCACCACCCCAGCACTGCGGTTTTCGGTGTTTTCTTTCTTTCTTTCTTTCTTTCTTTCTTTTTTCCACCTCTTCTTCTTCTTTTTTGCTTTCACAAATTCTGCACGCGCCATCTTTGTCTATTGTTGTTCTTTTCTAATTTCACTTGCCCATTCTCTTTCAAATCAGCTAATAAACAGAAGGCTAAATGCCTGATCAATGCTTATGTGTTACATTCCCCCCATCTTTTTCTTTCTGAGAAATTAAATAAAAAAAAACACCCCATGCCCCAAAATTTCTGTATTACCATAACCTGTTGTATACAGTGGTGATAAAAAACATTATTAACATAATAGCAACAGCTGCAGTCTAAATAGAAGCTATGAGATAATAAATGTGCTACAACAAATTAATTTGCTGCAGGTGCTTGTGCTCTGAACTGCGTAACCCAAGCCATTTCAAGTCTGAATACAATTATTATTCCCCCCACATGCTAAAACAAAGTGCAGAGTGAAATGTCCTATTATTATAAATATCTTGTCCTGTCCCCTGAACATTTTAACCATCAGCAAAGAGTRGAAGAAAGGATTTTAAAACCCTTGTAAAAATCTGTGGCATTTAAAAATATTTAAAGAGGCTTCAAGTCAAGTCCAGACTTGAAGACATAATGTCTGCCTATACATTAATTTGCACCTATTGTCTCTTAACCAGAGGGCTATAGGTAAAGATGCAGTATAGTATTATATATGTGCAAATGGCAAGGCAGGAGCTGTAAACATCTCAGTAATAACAAATGCGTATTTGTATATGTTGGCACTTCCGTTTATTTCATAGCAGAGAAAAAAAATCTGTTTGCAATTTGGTTTATATGATGTGCAGTGAGCTAAGCAGAGACTTTTGCTGTCTTCTCTGATAAATTTAGTGTTTACGAAAGCCAGTTACTAGTTGTCTTATAGGCATATGCCAATAGCATGTTGCAGCATTCTTAAGACTATGAGGACAGGAAGTTAAATGAAGCCAAGTGATTGATTTTTATTTGGGCAACACAATGCAAAAATTAACTGTGTGCTTATTTTTTTCTTTATCTTTTTTAGTGCTCACCTAATTGTCTGAAATCTGGTGAAAGGGCAAAATTAAAGGCTAAATTGTGCTGACTTCACTAACTTCTTCATAGCCATAGTATATATTATCCTTTTTTTTTTTTTTTTGCAAATGTAATTAAAGAACTTGTGTGTTTAAAAGATTGATTATTCTCACAGAGTAACCTTGAAATGTTCTTTCTGTCATCTTAAAAAAAAAGTATCATGTGTATCCTAAGAGAACTAATCAAACTAATTCCTTGCACAGGACAAATTTCCTCTGTGTTTTGGCACAGCTTTGTAGTGATCAGAGAATCTAGAAGAAACATTAGTGCTGAAGCTCTGCTTGCACAGTAGTATCTGGGAGGGTGGTGCAGAAAGAGAGATGTATTTAAACTGTACTGATTGTGCAACYCTCATTCATGGTGATGAGCACTTGCTCGCATGAGTTGTCCCAGAGAGGTCAATTGGATTACTCAGAGCAAGTGTGAAGTTGCACAACCGGGCCTTAAGCTAGAATTTGCATGCTCAAGTCACTTTAGCTTAATAAGAAAACATATAATCAATTAAGCAAAGATATATATACTGTGCTAGTGAAAATTGTTTTGTTTGTAATGCAGCTTTTGTATCAAACTCTATTTCTGCTGCTGCTTCTTCAAGTCTGCTCCAAAGATCTGATTTTAAAGTTGTTAGCTGGGCTAAGTTTCCCACAATGTCCATAGGATTTTTCAGAGTAACAACTGGGACATGAATTCCTAGATTTGAGGCATTCATCTCCATAATAGTTCATGGTAATGTGTCTCCTGGGCATCATCCAAGTGAGTAAGTAGTATAGCATTTCTACATACAAAGCAGAGGGAGAAAATGGGCTTTCCCAAACTTCTGTGCATGTATTTTCACAAACTAGTGTTTTCTTTCTCCTGAAGTAAAGCCTGTGCTAAAAATGAGTGTGCTTAGGCTCCATCCTCTAGACACTATCTAAAGAAGTCTGTTGTGAAAGTAATTCAGTATCATGGTTATAAGAGGTAAAGTACTGTTCATATTCTCAAAGGGTCGCCATGTTTTGCTGTCAGGTGATTTCAGTAAGGGGCATTTGATCAAAAACTAATGGTGCAATCTGGCTAAAGGAATAAAAGGTAAATACCAGTATTCAGGAATAAGCCTAGAGGAGAACTGATTGACTGGATCAACTTTTCATAGCTTGTTCATCCAGCTAAATGATACCTGTTGCTGAAGCATCTGACCACCTGAAAAGAGATAGCTGTAGCTGGACTGTGGACCAGGTTTTCAGGTAATTAGGCAACTGTTGAAATATTTCATACAACCCCTTGATCCTTTTAACAGGTGCTTTTGGAAATATTACTTGGTGTGTGCCAAACAAAATAGCTTGCTTGGCGTTCTGCAGGAAATTGGGGAAAAAAAATCCCACAGTTGATCAAAGTCCCTTGATACCTAGGCCTGAATGGTGAGCAGCACAGTTTCCTTCTGCGCTARCCCTGCACAAGAGAAATTCATGTAATTGTCAAGGGTGACTCCAGACCAGTCATTAYGTTGTGGGAGATGTGCAGCTGCATTAAGACAACATATGCAAATTCTTTTGTAAGTATTACACTTCCTGATTAATTTCATGGGAGGAAAAAAGTCGATACACCAAGCTGTTTATTTTTCCATGACAAAACACTATTCTCCCACCAAAACCAAAAAGAAAGAAGGGGAGATCTGCTAGCTGTCTCTGGAGAAAAGCAGATAGTGTAAAACATGTGCAGTGCAAATGATGTGACTAGCTACTTTTTACTGCTGTGTGTATGACTGCAGCAAAGCAGAAGCTATTTTTTATACAAGCTCGTGTGACCCAAGATTAAGTTTTATTATGAATGTTGACTGTGGGTCTGATTCTGGCAGGTGCTGTGTACCTGGTACAGAAAACATATGGTGAGAGCTAAGAAAGGCCTGTGGGACTACCCACATAACAAAGCTTTAGCTTTATTAGGTAATTTTAGCTTAGGTAATATCTGCCCTTCTGCAGGATTGTAAATGTCTTGAGTTTTTCCTCATCAGAGTTTCTGTAAACAGTGCTTGCACAGGTTACATATCTGCAAGTGTACTCCTTAGCATCAGAAATGTGAATATTAATGCATTGTAGAGCACTTTCCTGGGCTGTGCTCATCCAGAGTCTCACCTGTTCATTTGTGTGGGTTTTGCAATAATGTTTTGTTWTTGTTTTGTGTCAATATTTGCTACTGCGCTGGCTCTGCCTTTTCCTTCCACCCACCTTTCTCCTCACACACGCTGCCAGAGAAATGTGATTTGACTGAAACCATTCCAAGAGATACTGCCATTTACTGCAGCATTGCTGGATGTAAGTTTTCAGGCAGTATCCTTGGGGCTGGAGGGGAAACAGCRTGTATAGCCTTGTACACGTACCCCCACAGTGGTCTTCCGAGCCCTCCCCCAGCTGGCCTGATGGCCAGCCGCTTTGCAGTCTAGAGATGGCTCTGCTGCGTCCCGGGGAGCGGGTGCTGAGCCCCACAGCTTCTCCATCGAGCCTCAACTCAGCAAAGAGTTTCTGTTAAGCACGGCTGGAGGTTTTTGGGCTGGGGCATGGGTTCCCTATTTCTAAGCTCTTCTTTCACCCTCTGTAGCGTTACCAGACAAGTTGGTCTCTCTCTCCTTGCATGGGATTGCCTCCAGCGCAGTGAGGGACAGTTGCAAAGTGTCATTGGATGAAGGGGGTCATCCCGAGGACCAAGGCTTCTAGAAACAGAAGGGGAGAAGAGTCTTTGCCAACAGATTATTCATACCTGTGCAGGGGGCTGTTGCATGTGCAATATTACAGGGCAGAGGCCCAGCTACTGCTGTTTCTCTGAAGCCCTGGCTGAGAAGGCTGAGCCGGCAGCTATTTCCTTCTAATAATACAGCCTTTACCCTCCCAGCATTGCTGCATTTGCCATTGCCTTTCCCAACCATCTGGTTCCTGCTCCCATTTCTAGGCCACACAACTCCTCAAATTATTCTTTTTTTTTTTGGAGCAAATTAACACCACTGCCCAATGGTGCCATTCTCCAGCATAAGTGATGTGGCAAAGCCTCCTAGTTCGAGTCTGATGTGGTGCGTGGGGCGAAGGACCTTGAATGCGCCCGAGCCCCTGCTGCGGAAGGACACAGGAGCGGATTCAGAGGTTTGCTGGGGGAGGGATCTGCAGTGGGAATGGGGGGAAAAAAAACAGCCGGAGAAGGGGGATGTCAGCTGCCAGCTCTGTCTCCTTTGAAGATCTCCGCAACCGGAGAGAGGATCAGGTTGCCAGCAGACTCTCTCTTCCTGAAACATCATGTCCCTAAAAAAAGGCAAGTGGAGCACAAATTGCCTTTTCCATTCGCCCCCTCGCCCTGATTCTCCCCTCCTACCACYGCCACCTCAGAGGGTCCTGTAGCAGGGCAGTGGTCCCTCCATGGCTCTGTCATAGCTGCACCAAGGGGCACATGCCCCTCGCTGTGTAACTTGCTGACCTTTTGCATTCAAACTTTGCGTTTGGGATACAACGTATTTTTTATGGTCCTGGAAATAGCCAGCACCTGGGGTTTTATTTGCTTTCAAACCTATTTGCTTCTAACATATTGTCAGCTCTGGATAACAAATTTCATCCTAGTATTTTTCTTTGTAAACTCTTCAGATCCATTATTCAGTGAGCGACTGTACAAATTACAGGGTCGCAGATAGGAGAAGGGGAGAGTGGAGGGAGAGTGCTTTTCTAAACAGCTTGAAATGGGTGAGAAGGAGCAAAAATATGGAATTTTTGGATGAAGGCTTGAGCAAAAAAAAAAAAAAAAAAAAAAAAAGAAAGAAAGAAAGAATAGAAAAGCTTTTGGCATAGATACCGTTAAATAAGAGTTTCACATTTCTTAGAAGTAAGACTACCTGAATCTATTCACTATTTGAAATTCATATCTGATCCWGTACAAGAAATATAAAAACTGATACTGACTTTTAGGAATGTCCCTCAAGACCCTTAATACACCTACGTAGTGTTGCCTTTCCTTTCATCCTCTTGTCAGTCAATACTTAACCCTTTTGGATTCTGACCTTTTCATAGCACGAGAGCTTGGTATAGAACTGATCAGAGAGCTAAAGGAATATTCTTGCATATTTCCACAAATCAAAGCATCACACTTGGTTTATTGTGATTTGTGGGTTATATTATTAGAAGTACACAGCATCTTGTTCATTGAGGCAGTAAGTCTCTGAAAAGCTCTCCTAATTTATTTCCCAAACCTTTATTTATTTGAAATTTCATCCCAGATACTCCTTATTTTTTATTCTTTTTTTGCTCATTAATCAGATGTTTAAAAAATACTGCATACTCAATCAGCAAGCATAAAARTTTCAATATGATTTGTACAGTCATCGACCTCCCCCCTCCAGATAATCAAAGCAAATCGTTTGAAAAGAATATATAAGGCTGATTATTAAGCACTGATATAATTTAAAAATATCCTCTAACCCAAATGGTAGTAGATGTATAAAGTAATGCTAAAACAATAATGTTCAATGATTTCTACACATCTAAAACATTTCTAAGTACAAACCAGTCTCAGACTCAGTAATATCCTTGACTGTTGTCTAGTTTCAGGAGTATAAGGGAATATTATTACAGAAAAGGTGACAATAATACATCTTATTGGAACTGAGAACCAAAACGAAGCAGCTGTACATCAGAGAGAAAATCTGAACCAAGWGACTGATAATGAGTATGGCAAGTATTTTTTCTTGCTTATGGGTGGAAAAGCCAGAGAAGTCTCTGTTTGAAGACAAAGCACATAGTAATGTGATCATAAAAATCTCCTAATGGGGACTCTGTGATGTATGGTAAATGTATTCCTTTCAATACATTATTCCCTCTACCTGCAGTCTTTTAAGGTTGCGTCAGTCTGTACTGTGGATATGATGCATCAGCATCGCTAGATGTAGGCAGAGCTGAGCCTCCTGCTTGCTTATTACTGCTATTATTTATGCTGTTGTCATTTAATACTTATATCACAGCAACTCCTGAGAAGTTCAGGCAGAAATGTCACCCCATTCCTGCGCGACCGTGAGCAGACACTGCGCAGGCACCGCGCAGGCACCGTCCGTGCTCTGCAAAGCCTGCGACTGATGGAAACGAGTGACATGCAGAGGGTGGGGAGAGGAGTGCGGTAATTATGGGTGGGGCTGGTAATACTACCTGTTATTAAGGGCTTGCCTGACACTTCCCATTTTAAGACCTGTTTTTGGTGGTTTGTAACTTCTTAGTAAACTTTAACCATTTATCTTTCATTAGACTTCTGTCCTTGGCTGCCAGTGCTACTCAGCCATTATTGCCGTGTTGTTTTGTTTCATTTAGGCATCATGGCAGGATCGGGGCTGAAGGAGGGAGCAGCAGCTCCAAAAAAAGACAAACACAAAAATCTYGTCATTGTGCCTTTCATTGTTTTTTCTGAAAGGGGGACTCCAGTGTTATAATGTCACCTTGTTCCTTTGTGTTCCTCCTGCTGTCTGTCTGCATCCATCTGTTATCTCTTGTCTTAGCTTATGAGCTTGTATTTTTGTTCTGCCTTTGTACAGTACCTTACTCTGCTGGATGCCGGTCCATGGTTCAGAAGCAATCTCCAGTAATGCAAATAAATACTGTGGGTTTGCACAGGATGAATGCTTTTGGAAGCAAAGAAATATTTCCCATCCAGAAAACCTTCACGGTCTCTTCCTTACTGATCGTGACTCCTGAATGCTTTGGCCAAGGATTGCTTACCCTCATAGTTAAAGTGCTGGAAATGTTTCATATTCAAATATGAGTGGCTTTTCTTGTCAACAACAGCTCCTTTTGCAGAATGCTGTTGCTAAAAATAAAAAGGTTGTTTTCCAGGCTCTACTTAAACAGRGACATAGTGCTGTTTGGAGATCGGGCAGAGCAAAAGCTTATTCGCTTTACCTGTGTGTTTTGCAGCAGCACACTGAGAGGAAGGCAATGAGCCACTGAGTTCTTATTTCCACTGGACCTGCGAAACAGAGGGCCAGATTCATTAAGATTGTTATACTAAGTCAATGTGACCTTTGCCTTTGTATTTTGCTTCCTTCAATTGACTTGAAATCGGACTAGGCAGCGAGCACTGCGCTCAAGAGTTCTGAATTTCTTCGACAAAGGTCAATGTTTTCAACTATAAGGGCATCGTTGTTTCAATAGTGATTTTTGTGTTACCCATAAAGGCTCATGGGCCATTTCATTCACCTCCTTTATAGTCAGTATTTTTCATCACCATTAAACTAAAGAGTTGACAAAATCTTACATAATTTAGCCTTTTCGAATAAGTGCAGGAATCTCTGGACTCGTGTTAAAGGACCATGTTGACCATCTGCTTTCTACACTCGATGCCAAATCCTGCAGAACACTGAAYGTTTGGGGTTCTCTTGCTTTCATTTCTGTTTTAAGTCTGAGCATCTTCTTCATCCAGCAAAATGAATGTTCTTGACATCTGCAGGATCCAACCCTGTGTTTAACCAGCTCAATAACAAAAATATTTGAAGGCTAGCTCTTCCTATTGGGATTAAGGATGGTTTCCTAAATGTGAATCTGTGTACTCTCCTTGTATCCTGGTTAGAGAGTGTGTAATCTATGGCACACTTTAATGGTGTAATCATATGGAAAAGTCCTTGGCCAAAAAAAGCAAGCAAACAACACCAGATCTCAGCAAACCGCAAACGTGCTTCTACATCTGAGTGTGGGCAGACCCGGGAGCTGAAGACTATGTCATGCATCACACGCAGGGTGATTTTCTGCTGATTAAAAAAAAAAAAAAAAAAAACTAACAAAAATTATTTGACCTACAATCTTTATGTGGCTGTGATTTGTGCTTAATTTATTCTTTCCCTCCAGGGTGGCCTCTACTAGCTTTCAGCAATGTAGCAAAACACAAACAACATCTCCCCACTCTCCTACCCCCCATCTTTTAAAAAGCAGCCTGTAGTCCTTGCTCACAGGTCTCCCAGCTGAAATAGCAAAACTGGCTTTTTTCCCTTTTAGGACCACACTTTTTACACACATGCACATGACTCTTGCAGGGGTCAGTGGGAGTATATTATGCAGGGCTTGAGAAGAGACTTCAACCTTGTCTTGGTGGTGTTTTTCCTAGAATCAAGTGGAAAGATGGTGTTTGCAGGACACAGTTTGCTGGCACCAAGCCAGGCTCATGCCAGCTGCTGCAAATGCATGGTAATAAGCCTATTTCTATGCGAAAGAGCTTATTGCTAATAATTTCTGTCAGCCTCTAACCTATTAGTGTTTTGTTTTTTAAATCAGCTGTTTACAAGAAGTATTTTATTTTATTTTTTTTTAATGCAATGTTAACGATTACCAGCTCCATCTGACTTATCTAGCCCAGAATTTGTGTTGGTTTCTATTGATAAAAAAAGTAATAAAAAATGAAATGAAAAATATTTCCCTGAACAACTTATTTTTTCCTCCTGTCTGGAATTAGTGTGAACAAATTTCACATTAAAAAGCAGAATTTGCAGATAACCAGGCTCACAAATAGTCTTGTTTTCAATCRTTTGGGCTCTAGGTGGATGCTGCTTGGAAGAGACACAGAAAGGTGGATTAACCTGCTAGGAGTCAAGAAGACACAAATGATAATCTTTAGAAACTGTCAGCCCTAAAATGATTATCTTCCCTTCTGATGCATAAAGACAATATTAAAGAGCCACATTTTGCTAAAATATCAAATTTGAGCTGCTCTAATATGAAATGATTACTAAAGGCATAGTGGGAGAGCCTATAAATGCCACTGTGAGCATTAGACAATCTCTGTTCCTTTTCTTATGGTACTACAACTTTTTTCTAAACAGTAAAGGGGAAAATAAGGAAAAAGAAATGAGTGGCCAGTATCAGTCTAGTTTCAAGGATACATATATCAATATCACAAAGCAGGCGTCAGAGTTGGTGTAGGCCATCAGGGAGTCCAGGGGCTAAATTGCTCAGGAAAAACAAAACTTGCCAGAAGCTGGTCTTTCTTCCATGGCAAGACTGAGTGGGATGGAAGAACTTGAATTTCTTGCTGGTCTTATGTGTGGCTAGACAGGTCTTCACTAGCAATCTCATGCCTGTCAAGAGCTCAAAATCCACATTAACATTCTAAAATAACAAACAATAACCATGTGAGCTTCCAGGCTCTCTCCAAGTGCCTGTTTATATTATATAGCCTCTCATACCAACAACTGAATTCCGATGTACATTGCCTTCCCTAAACCATCTTACTAGGTGAGCACCAGCTGGATGACCRTTCCCATTCTAGAAGGCCCTCAGATAGCTGCATCTTTGGCTCTCCTCCAAATAGGATTTGCAAAAGACGAATCTTTGTTCAGGTGTGAAATGCCAGATTTAYTTCTGGTTTAAATGAGAGGAGAACTGGCTTGAACTTCTCTGTTCAGGCCTGCCTTAAATTGTTATCTTCCCTGGCAATAAAGGATCACATGGGAGATGAATTATTTTGGCATCTCACCCTGCACAGCCTATGACTGTCCTCTGAGACATCTTGTTTGGAAGGAAAGCCAACAAAAACATCTCTGATGCTCTTGGTGGGGGGAGGTGCTCAACTTACTGACATTTTTCAATAGAAATAGAAGAGAAAGGAAAGCTCAGAGCCTGCTCCACAGAGTCATAGGCCACGTGTACCACTGTGTTTCTATTATCTCTCTTAGGAAGATACCTAATCTCATTTCAAAAGTTGCCAGGGCCAGAGAACATAGCAAAAGTTTTGGGAGGTTCCTCTAGTAGTCAAGCATCAGCACTTCCAGTGTCTAGTCTGAACAAGTCAGGTTTCAACTTTCAACTTCTTGGTGTTGTGATACCTCTGTCTTCTGCATCACACAGCCCAGTATGAAGCCATGTTGCTTGTGGTAGCAGTTACAGACTGATCAGATCCAGTTCTTCATTCTCTCTGTGATAAAATGTCAGACTTTCATTATTCCACATGGCAAATTTTCCAACTCTGCCCTACTCTACAGCTTAGTGACACCCTTCTTGACTGCAGCCACCAGAATGGGACAAAGTGGCTGTATCTGTGTTGTACCTGAGCTACGAGGTGACGTGGCTGGCTAAAGCTACCCAGGTCACTGACTGGTTCCATATATCCATGTAGTGGCCTCTGGGACACCATGGCATGGGAGGCTGGTGCTCATGGTTAGGATAGCTCAAATTCAGGAGCCCTAAGTCCCATCTGAGATCCTAGAAGACAATGGCCAGGGCAATGGGACAGTTGGTCATGGCTGACTCAGGCGCGCAGATGTCCAGCCCACCCACACTGCCTACCCACACTAAAATGTTGTACGGACCTAAGCTTTCTGCTCCCTGGCAGTTCCCTAAGAGGGGAGTTAAACCTAATGTATAGGTTAGTTTCACATAACAAGGCTACAAGGTTGTTAGGATTCATGGATGGGCTTAGGCCTTTGCTGAACAAATGAGTGCCAAAATACAGCCTCTGTATCCTGAGATTTCCCCATTCTTGTCTTAGAGATTTGCTCATTTCGCAACTGTATCTCCTCAGGGAGAGATATTCATGTGGCTTTTGCCATGCAAGAAAGCTTTAATGCTTTCCAAGATAGAGTCCCTGATTCTGTAATGATGTCCTACACTCTTAGTTTCTTTACACTTCTATACTAGGGTATATTAAAACATGTACTGCTTGCTTACCAAACAGCTCACTCTGCATGAAGTACCTATCTTCTTTGTTTTTACCCCTGTCTCTGTGTCTTCTACAAACTTTATCGGTGAAGATTTTGTATTTTCTTCCAGGTCACTCATGAAAATGGTAAGCATCTCTGCTGTTTTTTTACCAAAAAGGGCCTGTGGGACTGTCCCTTGTAATATGAGGGTTCTTAGAAAATTTTGGATTTTTTTACTATCAATCACAAAATTCCCCCAAAGGTAAGCTGCCTAGGAAATGACTCCTATCAATATCCCACTGGTATTCCAGAGCACAGTTCTACTGCACAGGGAGAAGAGATTTACACATATTGAATTCACTGTTATTACTTTGACAAATAGCATAATCCCTCAGAGCTAGTTCCTGCATAATCACTTCTGTATGTTTTTACTGACCTTAGAAACAGAACTAGAGATAAGAATAGTTGAGAAGATGGAAGACCGCTTACCAGAGCCTCCTTTGCTCTGGGCTGATGCAGGCTGCCTGGAAACCCTTAAAAGCTGTGCTCCAACTTCCAGTGTTTCCTTCAGTTTTGGGCACCCACTGAAAGGTTGAGGTTAAAGAGGAATGTGTTTCAAAGGAATGCAAAGGAAGAAAATGCATTTTAATTTTGCATAACAGTGCAAACAAATATCTCTGTGTGTGTGTGTATGCATGCTTTAATCATGGCACAGATAGATCTGCCCCTGTGATGCTTTCATGCATCAGATGCTCTTCACAGAATCAGGCAGGGCTGCAACCCCAAACAGCTGGAATAAGTTTACTAATCAGCTGAAATGGGAGCCAGCATTGTCTGGTTTAAGACATTTTAAGSGCTTGAATTGAAACTGTGACGGCTCCATGTTGCCTGCTCTTTCAGATTCAGTGTCATGCAGAACCACGTTCACATTGTGATTATGTATCTGTGACCATCTATGACATTTGTGCCCTGGGCTGTTCATAGGAAGCAGATGCCTTTACAAAACCTTTAACAGCGTGCTACCCATTCAGTGTGCCTATCAAACTAAACCAAAGTTTTCTATTCTTTATTAGAATTATTCTTTATTTTTTGAGTCCTTCCATTTCTTTCAAACATGGGATTTTTGTTTGGCTAGGATTTTGGATTCTCRGGGAAAATAAGGTCAAATAGGTGAGATACACATTTTCCTCTGAAGGAGAGGATGTCATTTCACACCCTCCTGCCATATGCCATACAGATAACAATGCCAGTGAAGCTTTAGCTAATGAAACTGTGATACTGTCAAATGCATTTCATGTCTTTCTTTGAGAGGAATATTATGGAGCTGATTGAAGGCTGTGCAGACATTAAAGCCGATTTGTGTGTTAACAGTATGAATTCTGTGTGATGCTGCATTTTCAAGCTTACTGTTGTGGAAGTGTTTGCACTTGTTCCACTTGTTGTGGAAGGGTTGCAGTATGAAGCGAAGACATCTGAGCAATTGCATTCACCAGAGTCTGTCAACATGTTAATTTAAAAACAAGAATCAGGTTCTCAGATCAGATATGTTTATTAGCATAACATACAACATGCCTATGTAATACACAGGGCACACACTTGAATGTTTTGTGCTAAAGATGAGATTCAGTAGCAACCTACACTTTATTTTTCACACTCTAGCAACTGAGGACATCTTTTACAACACAAATCTTGGGCCAACACACTGTGTTGTGGTTTTGAGAGAAAAAATGGAAACTTGGTAACACCTCTAATTTTATTTCATATTTTGAATGCCTATGTGTGCTTCTCCTCAGTATGTACAATGTCTGTTACAATACCTAAATGCTAACAGACATGACAGAGCAATGAGAACACATTGAGATGTCTTGTGCTCCCCATAAAAAAGTTTATTAAATACCACATTGCTAATTCACACTCTTTAGAGACCACTCAAAGTATTTCCAGTGTGGTCATATACCTCTGCTGTTATTTTTGCAACATATATGCAAGTAGACTATGAATRAGTAAAACTAATCTGTAATTGTTAAAGGCCATGGACCAAAATACACTATGTTGTTTTGTTTATTAGCTGAAAGAAACCCCAGCCTCACTAAACATTATTTTCTTTTCAGTAGCTTGCTCGTGATTAGTGCCTCAGTCAGGTTCTGCCATAATTTAATTTATTATAAGCAATGTCATTTTATCAGTAGCATGCCACATGTATTGCTTGCATATTTTCTTAAAGTGTAATTAACCTTCAATATCGTATGGGTTAGTTAGTGTTGAAGGCTTGAGTGTTGGGGTTGTTTTAGCTTGTTTTTTCTTTTAACATTGACCTTTTCAAATTCCTTCCTAGATAATGGGATACGACTTTTAAATGGAAGATACAGMTTTCAAAATGATTCAACATAATAAGAGATAAAACAACTGAGKAACTGAAAAAGCAAATAGTGCCTCTGACTTAAAAGGAAAACAAGTATCAATGCCCCTAGCTATTGTCTAATGTGGAGACATTTGAAAAAGATCGGTCTTCAGAAAAAAAGCAAGCCCTAAAACAAAACCCATGACTTCAGAGTTGGGAAATTTCTAAGACAAAATCAGACCTTGTCTCTCAAGATGAACTGWGAAACCATTACCAACCTTTAAAGCAAAGCTTTAAAGCACAGTGTTTCACATACTGAAATTACGATTCAAGTATTGGAATTACAAGCAGCTAAAAYGATCATTTGCTGTAGGACAACTCAGGTGCATTGCTGCCCAGCAAGCACGCTCTTAGAGTCCTCCTTAAAGGGCATCACCAAGGACATAGGGCACCAAGGACACCACAGAGGGCAAGAAGAGAAGGGGTGCGTTCATCCCACCCAGCTTTGGGCATCTCGCCTCACCTCCCTGCACAGCCCCGCGGAGGCCAGGCTGTGCTCCCACGGCCCTTCGTGCTGGACCGGAGTGCTGCCTGGTCACCCACGGCGTGCGTTTCGTCACTCAGGCCTGGGCCCCCRGTCCCACTCCTGCTGAACTCGCCAGCGCACGCAGCAGAGCGTTTGCGCTGGCGTTACGCTTTTGTCCCCGTGTTACGTGGGCCRTGGGAGGCCAGCTGATAGCTGAGCTGGGGCAGCGTAAGAAGGGTGCAGATGAACAGTATCCGATGTAAGGCTTTGCGGTGCAAAGTTACCCATCAGCATCTTCTTGAGCAAACTGGCAAAAGATGAGTGAGTTAGGCTGGATCAGTGCCCTGCTTCATGTGGCATCGTCAGTCCTGCATTACCAACCCCAACAGGAGGAATTGGCTTATCGTAGAGGAAAACAGGTCTTCTGATCGCAAAAGAGGGCTGAAGCGTGCCCTGCTCTGACTTGTTATGCTCTGGCCACGTTGATTGCCTGGTTCAGGCACCTCAGAAAGACCCAAGACTCCTGCAGTGCAACCCAAACTGTGCTCTGAGCTGCCGCGCCTTAGGAAAAATCCAGAGGACCCAAAACTATGGACTGATGAATGTTTATTGGGCTCAGAAGTCACCAGGAACTGCTGCACCTCAGAAAGTAAGACCTTTACATGGGAGAGGGATGAGACTGTTTTCTAAAGAGAGTAGTATTCAGCATGTGCCAGAAATAGGTATGCTCCCTGCTTTTTTGTTGCCAACATTTCTTATTTTCCTTAAAATATTTAATATTGTTTAAAAATTATCTCCAGGAACAGTGACAATTTGAACCTCTCTTCCTCTTTTTCTTTTTTTCCTTTTCCTTTTCTTTTTCCTTTTTCTTTCTTTTCCTTTTCCTTTTCCTTTTTCTTTTCCTTTTCTTTTTCCTTTTTTCTTTTTCTTT
>NW_028186479.1:6511562-6724120 GCF_003343005.1 Rhea americana | reverse complement strand
CTTTTCCTTTTTCTTTTTCTTTTTCTTTTTCTTTTGGTGGTGGAAAAAAATGAAAATATTAATTTAATGAGACCTAAAGGCTCAGATAACAGAAGGTGAATAGAAGAAACACAAATCTATTTGCTTATTTATTTATCTATTCATAGTTTTATGAATCTCAGACAAATCCATTGATCATTTGGCATCTCAGTCCTGATCTATGAAGTCTCAAGGTTGCCAATACTATTAGCATATACACTGAAGAGTTTCAGCTGATAAATTTAACGTGTGATGTGCTATCTGGCATGCTCTCTGGAGGGAGAGTCAAGCTCAGGAGATGAGGTTTGACTTCATTTACTCYGTGTGACCTTAGACTGCTGCTTAAAACAGTCTGCTCTTTGTTTCTCCAACTGTCAAATGAAGATAATGATTCTTACCCATTCTTGTGACAGTGCTTTGAAAATTTTAAATGAAGATATTATTTATATTCAAGAAGTTTCCAGACATGGAAAATGAATGATTTCCGTAAGTGCAATATATTTATTCCCTGTGTCWTTCCAGTCTGGAATGTCATGACGAGTTTCTGGTGCTCTCACACACTGAGAGTGAGTGTGAGAGAGAAGCGCCTATATACATTTTATATACCTGTATTCCTGGGCATATGCCCATGTGTATAATTTTATATGTACACATATAAGGGGAGGGGGGTGTATGTGTACATCAGCTACATAGAAAACATCTTGAAGGGAATATGGACCTTTCCAATCTCACACTTGTAGGGCTGACTGCCTTTGTAGCATTCTCAGGTAACAAAGCTGATAAATATTTTGTGTCACTTTAAAAGGTCAAAAATCTCATTAGTCTGTTGCCTAGTGAAATATATACATTCAAAACATTACTAGTTAAAAGCATGATGTAATGTTTATCACAGGATGATCTCATGCCAATGCACATACTTTAATGCAATATTAAACTAAGGTCCAGTCTGCATAATTTTGGTGTCTGTCCAAATGGTAATGAAAATTTGCAGTAAGCCTCTTTGAAGGGGTGATCAGATGCCCATAGGGCTCCATGGAAAAGCACTCTTTTCAAGAATATTCCATTTTACTGGGCACAAGTCTCTCTGTGAAGGAGAGTCTAATACCAAAGGCAGCAAGAGATCTACTGCTATCTGCAAAATAACAACTACCACCTCCTCCCTAGTCAATGGACCGATTTAGTAGCTCGTGTCTGCTTTCCGCTGTGGGTTTTTAAGCTCAGAAGATACCCTGTTAGTCTAAATTTTATTTTTTCTGCTCCTGTTTCTCCATATTTCTGTATCTATGGAGATCATCAGAGATTCCAGAATTTCTCCCACAGAAATTCATGGCTGTCTTTGGTTCAGTTGTGGTTATTTTGAAAGGAAGATCTGTTTATCGGAGTGGAATCAAGGCATTATGTTTATATTCCTACAGCCTTTACTTTAGTAAGTATCTCGAAAGAAAGTTCCTGCTTTTCTTCTGCCTCTTGCCCGTTTTCTTTCTGCATGCTTATCCTGTTTTCTTTGTGCACTGTTTGGCTATCATTGTGTAAATTGTGTTTGGTAAGTGAGAATAAGAAGAGTTTAAAAAAGGAGAGTGGTAACATGAATACGGCAGAAATACACATTGTTGAGGGGAAAGAGTTCTGTGCAGCACTCTTCACAAAGCAACTTGTCCATTCTTGGCTTCATACAAGTAAGTAGAAAGAATATTTTGTATTGGGAATACAGTGAAAGGGAGAGCAAATATGATAGAAATAGGTAAGGAGGAGTGCCAGGAAAGCTGTAACCACCTCTCATACTGAATATGCACTTGGTAAGGGGAAACACAAACATTTGCAGATGACCTCAGAGAAGAAAAAAACATGGAAACTCTTCTTGTCATGTTGTTGCAGGTTGGGCGACCCAGAGAAATCCTTATCCAGATTTGTTTAGATCTCTGTTTGGATCCCTCTGTAAAGCTCATCTTTTGCGGTCAGCACTGAAGAATGATGCCAGCTAGGGCTGACTCTCTCTGGGGTCAGCATTTCTGAGTGGCTGCAGCGACAACAAGGTATTTACTGCAGGAAGGGCTTTGGGAATAGAAACCCGCTGTACTGATGTCATTTCACAGGGAGGTGCTTCCTCTTCAGGGAAGCAAAGTTTCTCAGTATATGTAATTTCACAGCTGAGAGGCACTACCACATTGTCTTAAAGTGTTTTAAAAAATAATCAAGAGGATCTATCACCTTTTATTTCCTAGCCCATGTTGGAAGGAGGTAATTTAATATGGATGTGGTCTGTGGCAAGTGAGGTTTCCTTGTGAATTTGCACGGAGAGGAGGGAGAACAACTGAATATAAAATTATTTCTTCCAGGGAGAGCCCAGGTGAAGGAAATCAGCAATGTCCAGCTTTGCAGAAAAGCAGAACTGCTGCTGGAGGACTAGCTGTCATCATGTGGGGACCACTACAAGAGCAACAGGAGGATACATATGCAAAATTCAGCCATCTGCAAAGTGCTGCTGAATACACTGGATAGGTAGCTGAACCAACTCACATCCCATATTAGTAATTTATARTAATGTCTGCACTGTGTGAAGAACCACCTGCTTGAAATCGATAGAGATTTAATGACCTATGAAGGGAAAATAAAGCATTCTGCCAAAATGTAGAAGGGGCTCACAAAGTACATTGAGCCCTGGACAAGAGAGAGGATCTCGGGAAAGGCAATGAGCATGATGACAGCGTGCAATTGRACCCCGGGGGTCAAAGGAGGAGCCCTGCTTGACTGGTACGTCTGGTGATGTGCCATCATCATTGTATGGTTTTAAGAACAAAGAGTGAGAGATTCATCTGTGAAAGCATCTAAACACTTTTCCCAACTGAAGTGGCAATTATTTGTCTCCTGRAGGGAACTGTGAAAGGAGGAAGGGGAAGGAGCAGCTTGGAGAGGGCACAGTCGAGAAAGCATTAGATTTTAATAAACTTAAACCCAGCATAAGACTGATGACGTAAAAAATACTTCTAGCAGATCCAAACAGTCTCCCCAGCACTGCCATTAGAGACTAGAAATAACTGATTTCTTGTTTATGCTGTGTAATGTATGCCCTAGCCAGGCACAGGCGGGACTCTAAGATATTTAGCATCGGAGTCCTTATGAGACTCTGAGGTGTACTTCAGGAATTATCTGGGCTTGGGCCAAATAATACATTAGACAAGTGGTATGTATTTATTGCCAGGTTGTCTTGCAACTCACCATCTCTCATTTAAGTTTCYAAGTCAGTGGAAGTAGAAATAAGAGAGATGCACTCAACCATCTAGTCCGTCTTCTGACCAGTGCAGGATTGCTTTCTTAAGTACCATCACTTGTGTTTTGCCAGTGTAATTTTAAATGCATCAAGTGATACATCACTTCATTTACGAGAGTAATCAATACTCTAACAGACCTGCCAATAAGTTTTCGTTTTCTTTTACATTTTTGCCTTTAAAAATACCATCCTATTACTACTTATGCCCACTGGTGTTAATAACACTTCCAACATTTATAGATGTCTTTTGGAACTTTCTATGTTCATTGCTTAGTCAATAAATATATCTTTAGGGCCAGACTTTTATACACCTGCCTGTAATATTTTGCTTGTAAGTGGCCCTATCAAAATATAGGGGAAAAGGACGACATGAGAACTAAGCGCTACTCTGTGGGAATAAAAGGTGCTCCAATCCACCCCTAAACTGTTTTAATCTTTCCTTAAAAGTCAGCCTGGACAACCCCTTAGACATTACTGTTGCTCTCCACTGAACCTGCTCTTTTAGATGCTAATAAGCTACTCAGAAGTGAATTTAGTATTCCTAGTGAGGTCACACCAAAGCCAGGTGGATGGAACCTTTCCTTCCTTTTTCTGGGAGGTGATATCTTTGAATATGCAGCCCCAAATTTCCCTTTCTCTTTTTTTCTTGCTCAGTCACGTTTTGTTCACTCTCTACTATCACCCTCAGGCTTCTTTAGCATTACTTTCCCCATTTTCCCTTCTGAGGAATGACTGAGTTTTGGATTATTTCTCCTAGATGTCTTGGTTTGAATTTTTTTCAAGTTGGGAGTCTTTCTGTTATTTTCTCCCTATAGGTCATATCATGTCATCAGCTATTAAGTGCAACTCTAAGTGTGGATCGTAAGTTATGGATTTAATTTTCGTTGATTTTCAAGGGGRAGGAAGGAATTAACAATTACGAACATGTCTGAATTTAAATTTCATCCTTCTAATATCAGCAGTAGGAATAATGGGGATTTATTTGTTACAGCTTAATGTACAATATGTTATTTCAGATCTAATATTTTCACTACTATTTACTATTTAGAAATTGAAATCTCATCCTTAAATATTCAGAAAAGAGGCCCCTCTGAAACATCTATTCATAGCTAAATGGCATATTTAGGGTGTAGAATAATCAAGTCTCAAGGAAAAGAAATAAGTGAGCCCTCTCTAGGATAGCTGTAAGATGGACTGGGGAAAAAACTGTAGTCTGGTAATTGCAATACATTCACAATTCAAGGTATATATTAAGATATGCTATGTCTAATGTATTTTAAACTACATTTACCACTGATGTAAACTGTACAATGAGTGCAATTGAATTATATGTTCTCTGATGGGTGAAGCAATTTGGTCTGATTTTTGCAAAACTCAAACCAAGGTATACAGATGTTGTTGGTTACAAAAGTACTGCAGAAAAAGAAAGCGTCTGTCCTGCAGGGCAGAATTCTGCACTCACTTAGACTTAGTGTGCTCCAGGGAAGACTTGCAAGTTTGCCCTTCTGACATTGAACACAGTTTGCTGCTTTGCTTATATATATCACAACATAAATAACCAAAGCTTCAGTTCCATTTTAGAGGATAGAGATGTTTGTAGCACCAAAGTTTCTTCTATTTCRAATTAGTTCATTGGACTAGATTGCCTTTTCTTGTGTAATCAAACTGATACATTCCGTAAGTTCCAGTGCAAAGGCAGGTTTAGCTCTGTTGGTTAGAGCATGGTGCCGATAATGCCAAGGTCGTGAGTTCGATCCCTGTATGTCTGAACGTGAGGGGGAATTTCTTCACTGTGAGAGTGACAGAGCACTGGAGCAGGTTGCCCAGAGAGGTTGTGGAGTCTCCTTCTCTGGAGMTCTTCAGGGCCCGCCTGGATGCAACCCTGTCTACCATGCTCTAAGTGACCCTGCTGAGCAGAGGGGTTGGACTAGATGATCTCCAGAGGTCCTTCCAATCTTACCAATTCTAYGATTATATGAAGATGGAAAGACTTAAATTCACCTGTAGCAGACAACCAAATTAACAGTGTATCAGACTGCAAGCAAACCGCACATCTGTATGTGTACATGTATTCGTCATCTGTATGCACACATCACTTGGTAAGAGCATTCAATATTAATAATCAAATATGGGGAAAACAAAACAAAACAAAAAAACCCCCAGGAAATGGCATGGGATTCTTGAAACAGCCGACTGATATCAGTTTTCCTCTAGTACTTTGGGAAATAAACATTTGTACTTTGGTGGATGGTGCTGTTAATTATTTGGTATTGCTATGAAGAAATAACTAAAACAAATCCAGAACTTACATGGAAATTAAATGGTTACAATTAGGTTACTGGTAAAGTTTTGACAAAAACTTTATTAATCAAAAAGTGTAGTTTTGTGTGAAATGATTTTTAATTGCCAACCTTTTTTTTTTCCTACAGTGAGCAAAGGCCATCCAGAATCTGAATACCTCTGACTCTCARTCTTCCAAAAGTTGAGCCAAATCCAAATGCTCTCCAACAGACATAATAAGTAGGTGCAACTGGGCATCTTCTTTTTCTCAAAAGCAAGTCTGCTTAACTTCTAACAGCTCTAATGGGGGGAGCTTTGGAGAGCATCTCTGCCTTCACGACGCGGAGGCACCTCCCCGCTCTGACTGTTTCTAGAGGCAGTATTCCCCAGACTGACAGGGTGATTTTACCATAAAATTTCATCGTTCAGGACA
The DNA here is from genome assembly GCF_003343005.1 of Rhea americana. Taxonomy (NCBI): domain Eukaryota; kingdom Metazoa; phylum Chordata; class Aves; order Rheiformes; family Rheidae; genus Rhea; species Rhea americana. The sequence continues at coordinate 6,718,121 of NW_028186479.1, read as the reverse complement.
AGCCACCTGTCATCATTGATACAACTTGTCCTATCCCCTTCATCTTTAAACAAATTCAAGACTAAGTGTGTGCAGAAACCCAAAGACTTATTTTACTTTGCCACAAGCCTCCTCTGTGCTCTGCTCTGGTCCAACCCAGTGTATGGGCTTGACTGGCCCTGATGTGACCTGGCTGAGCCCAACTAAACCCTGACCCAAGGTGAAAGAGGGGAGCAGCCTTCTGCCTGCCAGCAGCTCTTTGCAAGGCCTCTGGCTGCCTCCTTTCTGCAGCTTCCCTGGGAAGTGCCGTAGGGGGTGGGAGTGGGGATGGTGGTCRGCAAGCACTCACCAGCTGTGAGGGACATGGACCTGACCGCTGTCGAGGGCATTTTCAACACTGTCAGTTGAATTTCTTCCCAGGAGTGTTAAACAAGACTGTGATGAAAAGTTTTGGCCCTCAACAGGTATTTTATACTAACATTCCCAACAATGKTTTTTTTTTGCCCTCCTAGCACTTTCTGTAGAGAAGGCCTCACACAGACATGTGGGTAAAGATTTAAACTAGACCTAGTTTCAAAATGAATTTAATTTTCTTTTTCCCAAGTACAAGCAGAATATGAGATGCTGAAATACTGTGGGAATGCAATTGTAGGAATAAACTGTTACTCCAAAAAAGGCGGTTCCCAACTTAGTTAGCTCACGTGGCTTGAGATACATAACAGAGACCATTAGAGAAAGCTCGATAATAAAGAGTAACGATGCAACACAAACCCTTTAAATTAACACAACAAACGCCAAACTAATGCAAAAACAGATTCATTAAGACTCTATGTCTCATTTTTTAAGGAAATTTTCCTGGAGATGGGAGGTACAAGACTCTGCCCTTTAATTTGCTCTACTTTGTCTGATTCTTCCTCTTTCATGTCCTAAATTCCATTCCTTTCCAGGAATATTGACAATTTTACATATTCAAAACTTTTGGAAAAGTACCCAAATCTTTTGATACTTATCCTGACCAGATCTAACATGGAYGTTTCCAAGGACTAAGGAACCTAATAACCTATAGACCTAAATAATAATTAGCAGCAATAATAAAAATATATTGTAATAATAAAACTGTAATAATAAAATGAAAATSTAAGCTTGGTCTGGGGAAATGGAAAGAACATATAAAATCCAAATGTCAGATCCCTGCTATAATGTTTTAGCTCCACAGTAAAAGCGTTCTGCACTGTTCTGTAGTAATGGCTCCAGAAGGAATGGCAGCATCATCATAAGATATCGCTTTGGACCATAACTGTGGAGCACTAGGCTTGAGCTGGCACTTTTTAAAGCCGGTGACAAAACTCTCTGTAGAGAGCAAGCCTGCGGCTGGGGAGTGCAGGYGTGTGCTGCTCTGGATGTCACAGCCAGTTGAGGGCTTGGGAGCACCTGGGAGGAGGGTCAGAGGGGAGAAAGGCACCTCTGGATCCAGAGCTTGGCAGGTTGTCCCAGGGCACTTTGCCCACCAGCGTGGCTTCCACTGGTTTCCCAGCTGGGAGGAGAAAAAAGCTACTTGCTGAACACCAACGTAGAGCCCAGTGACRCCCGCTTTTATTCTTTAGTAAGTAGTAATGGCTGGGCGTTCAGCACTGTGGACTTCTACATTTGCCTCTTGCACATATTCTGCAGGATTGAAGTAGGGGAATATGGCATTAGAAGAGCAGCTCTTCTGGGACAGAAGCAATAGATGGGAGCATGTACCCACACCTCAGCCACTCCAGTTTGTATCTTGCGTATTGGTTCAAGCTGCCAAGAAGGGAGGGTTAGTGCTGAGATGCTAGTGTGTACAGTGCCTAAATTATAACAACGGGGGCTCAGACACCAGTTCCCTCCCGTTGACTTTGTTGTCAGGAGATTGCAGCCCAGCAGACGGGCAGTAACAAATTGCTGGGAGGCAGTAACAACRTTTATTCAATGAATGTGAATGAGAGCCCTACTTTATTTAAAGTTACTGTCTGCTGTTGTAGCTGGCTGACATCAGTATAATGCCCTAACACAGTGACTCCTGCAGTGATTTCAGATTTAATTTGGGAAAGTGGAGCTTGCACAGGCAGATCTTTCAGTCCATGCTGAGCTGTAATTGGGGTTTAGCATCTGCTTGTAGGTAGCACCTTACAGAYCCAGGACCCTAATTCTCAGCAGCTCTATTCTTCAGTTTTTCTCAACAGTTACTTGGGACTGAGGATTGATAAAAATGCCAACTGATAGAAAGGGGCGTAAGATTTGATTCATCAGTTAAATAAAATCAGTCAAGTTCTGGGTAAACTACCRAAGTTTTTAGTGTGATGTATAAGACTTGTTAGTTCAGTACTGCTCTGTGGCTACTTTCCTCGTTTATTACTGTGACCTGCAATAATCCAATGGTGCAAAGGATTTTAAACACATGCACAAGTTTAAAGACAGTCCATAGAAGGTAAGCAAGTGCTTACATTTTTTTTTCTGAATAAAGGCTCCACACACAGATGTGTGGGGCTGGCATTTGTTTTATGGCTTCAGTTCTACAGTGTGATGGGAGGCAGATTGTTTTTGTCCTTATGCATGAGAAAAGACTTAATTTTGAAACTATGGCTGTTAGTAATTTAGATGAAGTCCTGGATTTATCTGGAGACAGAATGAATTAAACATAATTTCTGCAGCAATCAATTTGTCCTTCAGAGTGAAAGGCTAGTAAACATGTCTTATTAAAAGACGTGTTAGCTAGCAGTAACAGAAAATAGTTATACAAACATATATGTATATATATAACATGAACCTGAGCCACAGACTTTGTAGCCCAGATCAGAGACATTGGACAAACTCCATGGGATGCCGGTGGAGTAGGTCATTTGGTATTCTTGAGTGTTTTGTTTGGCCATCTCTTGACTTAGGGCTCAGTGATCACCTAGGGACAGGCCATAGTCTTATARGGACGGGATGAACCCTTTGAACATGAAGAAGAGGCCGTGCTATTTTATACCCAGAGTCAGTTCACATGAAGACTTGGAAAAAGATTCCCTTTAGAAAGTGAGAAAGAGAAAGAACTGAGGAGGCATTTAGGCTTTGGAGAACCATCTTTGCTAACTGCACCAAACACTGCCTCATTCAGCAGCAATACTACAACCAGAGAAGCAGCTACTGAGAAAGTTAAGTGCTCTCCGGATTTTGCCAGCCAGCCATTTGCTTATTCTGGATGCACAGTAGATAAAGATCAAAAGTAGTCCACGCGAAGAAGCGTGTGCATCTCTAAAAGGGCTATTTGTAAGTCTGTAACAGCTCTTCATTTCAACWACTCACTATAAATTTAAGATAGTAACTCCTGAAGTACTGAAATATTGTAGCTTTCCCAAAAACGAATCAGTTAAAAAGACTCAATGAGTTTGTTTTCCTTTTGCCAAATGCTTAACATTGTCACTTCAAGAAGAAAACAGTTGAAATTGCTTTGAACTCAAAATCAGATCACTTATTTTAGTACTAAATATGGACATACGATTATTAGTTTAGGAACTCATTTATCATCTTTTTTTTTGTTTGTTTGTTTGTTTTTTTTTTTTTTTTTTTTTTTTTTTGTTTGTTTGTTTTTTACCATAACCTCTGCAGGTGTCCAAAGTCTTCCTTGACACTTCTCCATTTTGGGCAACTACCTGGAACGAGTAGGGATGAAATTGCCCTCTGCACATTTCTGTTAAGTTGGCAGGACTGTGTAGAGTGTCCAAAATGAACACAGTTTTCCTGGCTTGTGTTTTGTTATGTTCCCAAATTGACTTTCTGGACAGGTCTGTTTAAGTGAACTTGAGCCAATGAAATCCAAGGGAGCAGAATGAAAATCTCGGTTTTGTTGAGTCATCAGGCCAAATACCGGGAAAGCCGGGTGACAGTGACAGAGTGCTGYGTGGTGATTTGGAAGATTCGCTATTTCACCTGCTTCAGACACACCAGATGCAGATGAACCCACTGAACTCTAGTTACAGAGCCAAGCAATATGTGAGCAATAGGATGCAGAGGACTTGCTGTGCAGGAGACGTTCAACCTTCTGCTGTGTGCCCAGTGCATCTGATGCACCCCAGAGCAGAGTCACTGCTCATGCACAACTGTTCTGTGACTGTGTAGCAATATTTTTCCCAGGAAAAGTGGTACCTCAGTGCCTGAAATGGTGTGTTTGAGGGTAGATTGCCATTAAATAGGAGAGGCAAAGGTGGAGGCTTGGCAGCAGATCTCCGGATGCTTAGACGCAGAGGTTAAAAACCAACTTCTGCTAGAGTGCCAAGGGAGCTCTTTGTGAGAAAAGAGTGAATAATCAGACTCAAATCCCAAGAAAATTGTTATCCCCTCTGGATGCAAACCAAAGAAAATGTGCACAAAACTAGAGTTTTGGTGCAACACTACTGGCATTGTACATGGCTGCCTGTGTGGAAAAATGTCTGAAAAAGGAGCTTTTCATCCTTGTATTTATGCAAGTTTTTTTTCCAGAATTTGCTATGATAATAGGAACATCTTCAAAATCTTTGCGGAAGCCAAGGAATATGCAGGAAGAATTTAAGCACAGCTGTATCTAGCAAATAATATTTAAGAATAACTCTGCCAGACTCCTTGAACGAGGCAAACTTTTTATAGGCGATGCTGCAGCCAGGTATGAGAATAATTTGGAGAACCAGATGCGGGACATGTGTGACTGTCCAGCAGCCATGACTGACATAGTAGATTTTGTAAACTCTTTGTATGCTCCTCAATATTTCTTTTTCTTTCCTTATGCTTCTTATATCACTTCATGCACACAGAAACACACATACAGGCATAGCTTGAAGTCCTGACTCTACTGAAGTTAGTGGCACCACACTTTGGTGAAACTGTGATTTCATGCTTGGTGCATAACTCTGCAGGGTCTGTCACTCTGACATATTGAGAGATAAGAAACAATTACTGTCTCTCAGAACTCAGACCTCCACCTTTCCTAGGTATGGTCTAGARTTAGCATGTAGGCTATAATTAAAAAAAAAAAAGTGATGTGCTGATCACCAAAGAAATGTTTGTTTATTTTCCCTACAGCATAAGTTGGCCATTATAATATTGGTCTATCTATAATTACATTAATAAAAATAAATCTAGATTGTCTGTCCTTTACCCAGCTGAGGGCTACACTTGAGTTTTACAAGAGCCAGAGAGATGAATGTAATTTGTTTAACATGGATCAGTCAGATCACAACTGGGCTTGTAATACAAAGGTGATAACCAGAGATGCCAAAAAGAGCTAGCCACCTACAGACCCAGATCAAACAGGACCCGCTAYGTGGGGCCCTATGGTACACCGATGACACCGGCGCATCAAAGGCGACCCCCAGAAGAAAAAGTGAGTCTGTGACCTTTTAGTTCTTCATGACGTGCAAAGAAAGCCCAAGAGAYTGCTGTTGGGCTTTCTTAACTCCATTTGATATTATATTAGAAATATGTGGATAATTAAACCTGAACTGGTTTCATTTGCAGTTTCTTTGTTTTGTCTAGAAGCCTTCTTAAGGGGATTTTTTCTGGATTTAGGGTTTTCTCACCTTTTTGGAGGGTCAGCTATGCACTGGAAGGGTTTCACTGGTAGGGTCTACACAATTCAGCAGCAGTGCAGCTGCACAGCTGAGTGCACAATTTAGCACCACGCTCCAGGCCCCATGTGTGAGCAAAACAAGCTGAGCCAGTGAAGTGTGGCACCACGATGTGTCTGGCCCAGGCACAGAGAGAGGTCAGCTTTCATGTCTCTGATGGTCAGCGCTCAGTCAGCAAGGCTCTGCCAGGTGGACCTGTCCAGAGACGTTTTGCTGTTCTCCTGYGAGGCATTTGAGCCAAATAGGTAATGACAAAACCAAAAGAGGCAGCAAACTATAAACACTCCAAGAAATCCTTGCTTCTAACTATGTTTACTTGCACTTCCCTACCTGTGTCCCTGTGACGTTATAATCATACCACACCTACAATACTAGAATAGAAGAGATAAGACTCAAGTTTCTAATGCAGGTATAAGAGAAAGAAAACCTACAAATATATATAAAGTCTAAAAACTATAAAACATAAACGGAAAAATAGGTAAAAGCCTATTGAGCCTTTTCTCCTCTTGCATCTTTAATAATATCAAGACGGAATGATCTGTAATACACAGTCAAACTATACAAACTGTGGATGCCAGTCTATCATGGAATTGTAACGAATATCATAGAATGGTAAGGTTGGAAGGGACCTTTGCATGCTAATTGTACATTAAGTTTGTTCTGTCCTAAGTGGGGTCCCAAATATGCACTGTTTTCTGCTGGTCTGCTGAAGAGATGGCATTTCTGGCTGCTACCACCACTGGTGACGCTACTGACTTATGCAGCTCCAGGTCCTTCACCTGTCCTTCAGTTTTGCAGTGCACCCCAGGGCTGAGCAGGGCCTGGCATGAGGGAGCTCRCCTTGCCAACAGCAGCACAGCCAGGAAAGGCAAGCAAAAAAGGGCTGCCGGACACTGAGTCAGCACATCCTTCTGGTTCACTGTCCAGCAGCCCAGATCATGTGGTAGCACCATCGCTGGAGGATGGGATGGAAGCAATCACTCTGGGGTGGCAGAGGGGCAGGAGAGTAGAGAAATTCTATGTAAGAGACACCCGAGGAAAGAAATGCAGAGGAAACGAAGCTCTCTTAGCARGCAGCCCATGAGGGTGTTCAACCTTGTTGACTAGGAGCAGTGCTCATATTGCCACATGGATTTTCATAAATGAAACTGCGGGATCAGTTTTCTCATTGTTTTCCCTATGGAAATAATAGCGTATGCACCCCAAGTACATTGCTGCCCAGAATTAGTTGCTTCCTCCTTGATGGAAATATTAATGTATGACTTGCATACTACAGAGTAATAGGCCATTTTAGATCATTACTGGGAAAAACATGGCAGAGACTTACTTGTCTCACCACAACACTAGTGTCTCCTGCAGCAGAGAGGGAAGAAAAGACCTGACACTGCACTGAATTTACTTTTCTCTCAGTACAGTACTGACTGCATGTGTTTGAAAGGCTTGTATTGTATCACTGCTCTTTGTTATCAGGTTTCCCATGGTGGTCAGTGTTACATATCTTACATTGTTCGAGCTAATTAAGCCGGGGAATCAGGGAAAGCACATTTCCGGTGGGGATTTATTGCCAAAAGATATTTCAGCTGAAGGGGAAGAAAAGGAAATCTCCCTTTATGTCCAGCATTCCACAGCCATTTCATAATATTCAGCAGACAGCTTGATGGAAATAAACTAACGACAATGTCAAGAAATGTGAACTTTAGAAGTTTTGCTGCATTTTGCAAAATTTAAAAGTATTGTAAAGAAAGTAAGCRGTCTGTGTAATTACAGAAATGAAAATCTCTATATCAGCTTGGTTGGAAACACCATTAGACATGCTTATTAATAACCATTGATTGTTTGCCCTCAAGGTGCTTTGCACTGCTCTGTTATTTGCACCCCCTCTAAGTTTCTTTCCAGGAGAAATGCAAGTGGCAGTGTTTTAAGTCTTCACTGGTATGTATTAAATATATCAGAACAGATAGAGGGGCAGGATTTCCTATCACCTGCACCTAGCACAGTCATTTGCACCAGCACGGAAGGGTGTTCAAAGTGCTCCCATGCAGAAAGGCCAGTCTGTGCCTGTTTTGCACCAGTGCATGTATCTGCCCTGCCAATCGGCTGCTGGGAATGGCAAGGCAGGAAGGAGTCTCTGAGCCATGCTCCCTCTCCCTGGGCTATTACCTGCTTGATTTCCTGAAGCAAATCAGTGCGTGTGACTAAAAAGGTTTGGCTTTCCCTCTTGGTAAACACTTAGGTGTCCCATCGCACTCTTTCTACTTCTTCCTCTCTCCAAGTCCTCTGTTAAGCAGAAGAAGCCATCTGTGGAGCTGTCACTCTTACTTATCACTGCCCAGCAGGGACAAGCCTGCTCTGGGAGGGAACTGGCTATCCTTCCTGAGAATAACCCTTCTGCGCACCACCTCCTCCAGGGCTTGGGATTTGCAAGGCTCTGTCTTGAGGTATGGGGAAAATATATCTATATCTATATCTGTATCCCTGTCCGCATCCACATCCACTTCCATACCCATATCTATAATAAATATACATTATATTTCTTTTCTTGAGACCTGATGGATTGTGCTATGTCATCAGGAGATTTAAACTCATAGACTGAATTGTGTGCAATCCTTTGACATTTTTGAATTACATTTTCCAGGACCTTCAGCTGCCCATCAAATGCTGCCCCCACTACAAACCCTTGACTGCAACATGATTGTCGTCCCAGCCAGAAAGGGAAACTCTGCCCTTAAGTTTGAAATACGGCATATAAAGTCCTTGTTAGGAAATCCAGTGTATGAGCAAGCCCAGCTTTTCTTTCAAATAGTATTAATAATCATAATTGATGGGGTTGGTGGTAATGATGAGGATGATAACAATAATTTATTATATTGCATTTTTCACCAATAGGTCTAAAAATGCTTTACTAAAAGAAGTAAAGATGATTATCCTCCATCTTACAAAGTAAACCTAGACAACCCTGTAGTATTGCTTCTGAGGCCTCATTTTTCTTTTTCTATACATAGTTTCAGCTGAAACATTTCAGTTCTGAAACATAAGGAAAAAATATGGGTTTTTACCAACGGGAAAAGAAAAAGCTGACGACTTTATCTGTAGAAAGCATTGCCACTATCTCTCATTTGAAGCAAAGACTTGAAGTCTGGTGTTACTATATTGTCAAAGAAAAATTGCCTAATTTCTAGGCCTCTTGAGAGTTGCAGTTCGCATATGATCAGCACAGATGAGCATGTTTGAGCAGCCAAATTCCCCTCAGATCTGGCTTGCAATGAGCATGCTAGAGTGCAGCCTACCATTGCTATCAATTAATCCTTTAGGTCAAGTGAAAAAGGTCTTGAATAGAAGGGATTCCAGCTTTGCCAATGACACATACAGGTATCAAGCAGAAGCCAGCATGTCATATTTTTCTCATATTTTTCAAACTAGGAAATTACGTGCCAAAGCTGTTAAAAAGATTGTGTTGAGACTACAATATCAGGGAGCCAAAGTCAAATAGAAAGAAAAATTTCACAATTAATGTTCTCTTTGTAATCCTATGCCTTTGTGCAGATTTTGCTATTATGATCCATCTTTAATTAAATGATGATGCTAATTTTTTCTCTAATTCCCCATCCTCATGTAGTGCACAGGATGGTTCTGCTGTTAAAATTAATGAAGATTGTATTATGGGAAAAGCCCATGGCTGTCAGTTCTTTGCCCCATGTGTTCCGGTAGCTGAAAGATGTATAAAATCAAGCAGCGGGTTATAAGAAGGGAGAAAATAGCATACTGGCTCAGGAATTCAGCTACTGGATTGCATGCCCGCTGCTGCCACTGAACTCATATATGATGCTGCCAAGTCACTAATGCAGATTTTTCATTGATTGATGCTAACTGCCTATCCTCCACTTCCTGAGTGCCTACCTCAGCACCCAGAAGCTCAGTTGGTGGCAGTGCTGTATATCTGGAGCTAGAGGTTCAGCCAACAAAACGATTTTAACATCTGAAGTGATTCACAGTTCTCATGCTTTGGAGTCTCCAAAAGTAAGCACCCATGTAAGCAGGCATTTTTCTCTGACCTTGCTGTGCTATGTTATGCCTATGTATWTGTAACTGTACTTAGCATATAGTGCACTGTCCAGACATATGCATTGGGAAAATTCAGTGTGCTTATGCTGTACCTTCATTCACTATTTGGCAGGAGAAGCTGGAGACCTGTTTGAATGTCTCTGAAGAATAAAGGAAAGCCTGAATGTCTCTTCCTACTGATGAATAAGGAACCTATGTGATTCCATGGGAGAAGCTGGGGYTCTCCCAGGCTGAGCAAGGATCCATGTGAAGCCAGCCAGGGAGAAACGCCAAGTGTGGGAGCATATCCAAACAAGCACTTGCTTCAGAGCCTCACTGCAGCTGTCTGTACACAAGGGTATCTGGAACAGCAGGTCTTTTTTGAAGCTGGGTCTTTAAAAGAGGAGGCATCCTCTTTGCAGGATTGCCTCCAGGGGCAGACTCTTTACTGTAGGCCTATCCATCCTGTTTTGCAGGTCACCATCCTCATGTCCCCGTTGGAAGCAGCRAGGAGAGGGGGCCAAGGTCCAGCCCTCCATTCAAGCATGCCTGTGGGCCATGGAAGAGCCAAGGGGTAAGAGTGAAGGCAGGATGAAGATGGTCAGGGAGATAAGAAAACCTCCACCTCTTGGGGGTCAGGAGCAAATGCCCTCCATGTCCCAAATACATATGCACTGTTTAGCACCTGTCACACAGCCCTGCTGCCATGTGCTGCTCTTGGCAAGGCACCATGAGCAGGCAGTAGCAAATGCCAAAGGATGATGAGAGAGTGCTACAAGATGAGAGCGGGAGACCTGCTGCCGTCTGCTCCTCCCATGCTCCTCTACCCTGCCTCTCCTGGCTCCTGGCTGCCCCAGAGCTCAGCATAGGGGCACACCTCATCCCCTTCTGGGGTTGTATTCAAATAGATATGACAAATGTAACAAGTATTTGTGTGCAGGAAACCTGCCCTAGTGCATGCAATAAAGCTTGGGAGTGAAAGAGACTCCGAGAAAGGCGGTGTGGACGTGTTGTAATGCTTCCCCCTGTGGTTTTACTAAGTCATCAGTCACATACACTGCCCCTTTGAATGATCTACTGTGCTGATAGGCAAGGCATGACAAGGCGAGGCAAGGTGTGACAAGRCAAGGCAAAGCAAGGCAAGCAAAAGAGCACTGAATATTTCCTTCTATTCCGCACAAGCTAAGGTGCTGAATTTGCTAAAAGTTTTCCTATGTGCAAAAAGGAGTTCCTAATGTTTTGGGACTGTTTCTCCCCTCACCTCCTCATCCCCATTCCTATCATATTTAAGTCTATTCAGAGCCCAGATGGTGGGTGCTGGACACTTGGAGAACCTGCAGCCAAAGAAGCAGTGCAGCCATCTCTCAGCAGGATGCAGGCGAGCAAGCAAGCGAATAGTGTCCTTATTGCTTCCTCAGCACAGCAATCTGAGTGCYGAGAGCAGGGCAGACTTCTGGGCTGACACCAGGTGAAGAAAAACAGCACTGTGTTTTCCTGGGGCCATGTTTCGAGATGGAGCTGCTGCAGCCTTAATAAAAGCTGCAACAGCCACAGCAAACATGACCCACTCAGTTATTGAATTGTGTGATGCTGTTTTGTTTTTGCATTTAATATTGGTAATTATGCAATTTCTAGACAACTTCCCTGTCATAACCAGGGCAGCAATGCTGACAAAACAGGCTTTAAAAAAGCACTTGTCAAAGTAACAGCTATTTTTGTTTGCCCTATTTAGCACTGTGTTTAAGGTCTACAGTGGAAATCTCAGATAATTATAAATACATGTCACAGTTATTTTATCACTGCTTCACAATATTCAGTCTCATACGCTTGCAGAATAAAAGTGTTTGAACAGAACCTCTTGGTGCTTCCTGCACCGAAGGTCATAGCTTTTGCAAGACCAGCTTGAGAGCTAGGAAGCACAGTCAAGCTTTAAGGGTCATGAGCCCTTCTTCAGGCTGTAAGAACTACTGGACAAAAAGATTCAACATCCTGCTATTTCCCATCTCCGAAACCTCCAGATGATTTTCCAGTGGAAAAGGAAGGACATAACCACTAATACAGGACTTAGTAGTCCTGTTGTTCCTCAGGTAAGAACCAAATAAAAAGTAATCGCAAAGGCTCCTTGTTTGTAATTAAGAAAAGACAAGAAAATCTTTTCTCTTTCATAAATCTTTTTTAAGGCAATGSACTCCATGATCATTAGGCACTGGATTGTCCTATTTGCCCAACTTCAGAAGCAAAGAGCGTAGATGCAACACATTACCACACAGCACATTGCTAGAGCAACCTTTCAACCATGGTTTCTTATCCTACACTCTGCACTGTGAAGGGACAAGTCTGAGGCTTTGCTTCACCACACAGTGAAATAAGGATGACCACGACACAAAATACATGGGGGCTCACTCTTCAGGTAAGGAAAGGCTGGCGAGATCAGCTGTGATCACACTACGACAGTCATTGAGGAGTGCTTCCTTCATGAAATAAAAATACCAGCCCAGCAGAAAAGGATTGCAGAGTAACATGTGGGAGCAATTTCATACTGGTTTGTTTAGGCTATTCCTCCCCAAACAAGACTATAGGCCTCCTAGCCCATCCTGAAAGTCTGCGGTGTGTTTCTGTATAGTTTCTGAGGCTCCACTAGGACCTACGCGGTTTTCTTTAAAAAGCCTGGGGAGAAGGAAGAGGGTAGAGGAGAATCATTGCTGCCTTCATGCAGAGTGTAGTTGGAGTTACGGCGTTTGGGGGTCCTGTGTTTTGAACAACACTCTTGCTTCCCCTTCTTCTCATTTCTACCAGCGGATACCAGAGAGACGGCCAAAGCAAACATAACGCATGGGAAATGGTCTGTAAATCCAAAACAAAAGAGATTTTCTTTTATCAGCTGTTTCCTGTTGTCAAAGAATAAAATATTGCTTTAACCCCTCTTTTTTTAGTGCCRTGTGCATAGAAATGTGGTAAGTTATTTAACTTCTTAAGCACAATTCAATTTTATTCTGTGTATTAAATTAATTCTGGTATTAAAATAGTATCAYCCGTGTCCATTTGTCCCGACTGCATTCTCTCTCTTCTCTGGTGTATGGGATAAAAAAGATAAGTCGGTAGCTTTGTAGGTTAAGCAAAAAACACTTTAAATTATAGTAATTTAATGGCATCTGCCTTCTTATTGCACTGGGCCTCTTCCACTTTGCTCCTGGAAGTGTGCACAGAGGCTGGCACAAGCGCAGGGTGACCCTGCGTTCCTGGAAATCCCCAGCCGGTTTGCTGCTGCTCTCTATCTCCTCTCTCCTAAACGAGCTCCTGCAGCTCTGSTCACCCACAGCTCCAAAGGGTGAGCTAAGGAGCTGAAAATAGCCTCTTTTCTGATAATACGGGGCTCCGTTTTTAAAAGCAGCGCTCTGGCATCCCAGATAAGTTGCACACAGCCTCCTCTGGTTACGTTCCCGGTGTCCCGAACCACTCTCTGCTGGGTGAAGGGGCTCTCTGGTGCTTTTCCTTATGCACTAATGTTACTGAAAATGCTGTTGCAAGAGGAATTATTGGTGGGACAAAATGAATCTGATGAAATCACAGTCGCCAGAATGRGGACTATGAAATACAGCAGATTTTGCCATATTTCCAGAAATATGCCAAGCTGTGGGCCGGGGCCTGCTRCTGGGATGGAGACTATAGGAGGGCCCTCCTGGATGGACATACATTATAGCGTTTGGATGAGAAGGGTGGTGAGTTGTGAGAAAAGCATACGGCTCCCAAATGCATGGGAGCTACTGACTTACTGGGCTGAAATCCCTGGCCTAGAAAGTCAGAAATGATCTCTGAGCTGTGATAGTCATGCTGCCTGACAAACGTTAGCTAGCAGGCATTCAGCTCAKCTGAAATGTTGGCTGTAGCTACATCCTGAGCAGGCCCTTCCTTTGGGAGCACTCCCAAGGGTGTATTTTTTAGGCTGGGTGCCACGCTCACTGGCAGCACCTGTACTTGTGTATTATATGGTTACAACACTGGTATACAGATACCCCTTCTAACATCACCGCCTGGGCAGCAACACAGGCCTGAATTCTGGCTAGCTTGTTTCCTACTGGAAAGAAGGACAGAGTCTGGTTATGTGATCAAATAATGAATATATTCCAGACTAGGGAAAGCAGTGGGCAACCAGAGGTAGATAACACCTTCTTTCAGTGACAGGTCAGTCCTAAATGCTGGGATTATGTTCTTTGCCTCAGTAAATGGTGCTAATTAAAAAACACTCCATAAAATGATATTTCCTACTACTCACACAGCTCCTCCTCTTGCAATCAGAGCCTTGCATCACTGAAGTGGGCAATCGTACAGCATGTCTTCACAGGACTGAATACTTGGTTGCACCTTTACAGGAAAAAAATTGGAAGATGTATTACAGTGCTCTCTGCTGAAAATTGCTGCAGTTGTATTAAACCTGTCCCKCTTGAGGTGCTTCATTATCTCTTTTAGTTTATGAACTACAATAGCATCATGATACAGTTAAAGAACTGCAGAATATTTCATTGAATCATAGAATCAGTAAGGTTGGAAGGGACTTCTGGAGATCATCTAGTCCAATCCCCCTGCTCAGCAGGGTCACCTAGAGCATGTTAGACAGGATTTGAATATCTCCAGAGAAGGAGACTCCACMACCTCTCTGGGCAACCTGTGCCAGTGCTCCGTCACTCTCACAATGAAGAAATTCCCCCTCATGTTCAGGTGGAACTTCCTGTGGTTCAATTTCTGCCCATTGCCTCTTGTCCTGTCACATGGCACAACTGAAAAGAGTTTAGCCCCATCCCCTTGACACCCTCCCTTCAGGTACTTGTACACRTTGATRAGATCCGCCCTCAGTCTTCTCTTCCCCAGGCTGAAGAGGCCCAGCTCTCGCAGCTGGTCCTCAGAGGGCAGATGCTCCAGCCCTCTGATCTTCYTCACAGCCCTACACTGGACTCTCTCCAGCAGCTCCATGTCTCTCTTGTCCTGGGGAGCCCAGAACTGGACRCAGWACTCGAGATGAGGCCTCACAARGGCTGAGCAGAGGGGCAGGATCACCTCCCTTGACCTACTGGCAACACTCTTCCTAATGCACCCCAGGATACCATTRGCTTTCTTGGCCATAAGGGCACATTGCTGGCCCATTTTGGACAAGATTAAGGTGCAGGAGATTAATGTATACCGACAGTTGGTTTCTAGCCATTGTTTAGCATGTCTCTACATACATGATTTTAAATTCTGGTGTAAACAAGGCACAGATATGAGCTGATAACCATGTTATTGGATAAAATATGACAGAAATACTGTTGCTTTAAGATTTGATAATCAYATAATCTGACAAACATGAATTAGAACATACTCAACCTGCCCTGAGTATTAGCTGCAGATATATCCTTAGCTGATCCTTGCTTTTGGAATATTTACAAGGTAGTAAGCTACTTATGTGGAGTAGCATACACTTAATCATGAAAGAAATGCACTGAAATCTGATTTTTTAGGATATGTTATCATCTGATTTCCATCAGAATAGCCCAAGAAAACCTGAAGTAAGCAGCAACTTAATCTGAAATACCATTGTCCCATTTTAACTCAGAAATACGTTATTGGAGGTCTCATTTCTTAAAGGCAAAGAGCATACAACATAACTAAATGATCTGTCAGGATTCCTGGTAAGCTATACGAGACTTTTCTTACATCTCCAGAAGCCTCCTTGCCTTCAATGCACAGGACTGTTTTTTTGATAGCAGTGGTGCTGTATCACATTCAAATAAAGTGTGTCTTATCCTCAGTAAGTTTAAGTTACACAGTATGTGGTCTTTCTACAACTGAAGTCTAGAGAGATGACTTTTAGGCTCTCAAGTCCTTTCCAGCCAGGATTCACAATCCTATCACTTAATTGTTAAATAGGAGTTAGGAATCTAAATATTCTATTGGATCTAGGCCCTCAGTACAAGTTGAATGTGTATCTTGCATAATTTTGCTCTTGTTTTTCATTAATTTTCATTTCTTTCCTCTTAGATTTCTTTGAGGATGGGGTCTTCTCAAATCCTACATGTGCTGTTCTCTGGAAAAAGGATGTTGCAGATGATGCCTTCAACAGGAGCAAGTAGAAAAGTGATGTGTAGAAAAGGACTGTCAAAAGAAACTTTCACTCCACTTCTTTGTCATGATGTTCATCCAACCAGAAAAATGAACTGGTGTCCCCATAAAATCATAATGAATTCTTTCAACTTATTCACCAGTGACCTGGACAAAGGGACAGAGTGCACTCTCAGCAAGTTTGCTGAGATACAAAACTGATACAAAACTGAGAGAAGGACCTAGGAGTCCTGGTGGACAACAAGTTAACCATGAGGCAGCAATGTGTCCTTGTGGCCAGGAAGGCCAATGGTATCCTGGGGTGCATTAGGAAGAGTGTTGCAAGCAGGTTGAGAGAGGTGATCCTGCTCCTCTACTCAGCCCTAGTGAGGCCACAGCTGGAGTACTACATCCAGTTCTGGGCTCCCCAGTACAAGARAGACATGGAGCTGCTGGAGAGSCTCCAGCATAGGGTTACAAAGATGATTAGGGGGCTGGAGCATCTCTCCTATGAGGAAAGGCTGYGAGAGCTGGACCTGTTTACCCTAGAGAAGACTGAGGGGGGATCTTATCAATGTACACAAATATCCGAAAGGAGAGTGTCAAAGAGGATGGGGCCACACTAATTTCAGTGGTGCCCAGCAACAGGACAGGAGGCAATGGGCACAAACTGAAACACAGGAAGTCTCGTCTGAATATGAGGAAAAACTTTATTGTGAGGGTGACAGGGTACTGGAACATGTTGCCCAAAGAGAYTGTGGAGTCTCCTTCTCTGGAGATATTCAAAACCTGCCTGGATGTGATCCTGTGCAACGTGCTCTAGGTGACTGAGCTTGAGCAGGGAGGCTGGACTAGATGATCTCCAGAGGTCCCTTCCAACCTCAACAACTCTGTGATTCTGTGATTCTGTAACCAAATTGCAGTGGTGATGATTTCTGCAATTTGCATGGGCCACATCAGCCTGCAAATTTGTCATCCCACTGCTTCTTACAGCAAGTGCAGTTGGATGTATATATATTCTTTATATGTATTGCTCATCAATAAGCAAAGAGAAGAGTGTTTTTTTTTACTAGACCARGTAAAGAAAAGTTTTTCTTTTTCTTCTCTAACTTAGCTATAACACCTTACATTTCTTCTTCTGCCTGTGCCTTAAATCTCTGTGTCTTATCACAGGAGAGAAAGGAGCCTCTTGTAAAACACTTATAAATTTTGCAAATGTTATCCTAAGATTTTTTCYAGGAGACATGTCATTGAATGCATGAACCCATAAAAAAAACCTTCAGGGAGCAGAAGGCTGAAGGGTTTTGACTTAAGATATTAGACACTTATTGATCATATTTATCACTTCACAGAGAGGAAACGCTGAGTAGAAATTCTTACTTTTTATTAAGGGAATGCCTAGACTTCTTTCTAGTCTTGAATTTAATAGTATAACATAAGCTGCTTGTTCTTGGCAGTAAAGTCCTCCCCTGAAACAACATATATCTAGCTCTGTGGCCTTTTAAAAAACAGTGGGCCAGACAAGTTATTGAATCAACCCAAGCACTGTGTTTTTAACTGGGGATCCTTATAATTAAATGAGAATACTCCAGAATTCATAGTTCTCGTGCCTGGGTCAGTCCTACACAGACAGGACAGCACTCCAGGGAAATAATCTGACCAAATGCAGGCTGGGGRAGGAGAGTTTGGGAAACTTGCAAAAACAGAAAATAAGAGCTGGAGTATCTTTTCTTCCCTCTTGAATCATGTTCTCATTTCAAAGGCAGCATTATCCTTTCTCAACTGGGTGCTTAGAGTCTGGTTTGAAACAATTATTATCATTCACACGAAGCACTTTATTTCCCATTTAATACTGTGTAGCAATAGCAATTGAGAATTCATGTCTCCCAGGCATGGGGTAAATGAGTGCAAATAAAACATCTCACCACTGCTGTTCTAAGAAGTGGCCTTTTATTTACTCTCACAAGGGTAGAATGTCGTGTCTTCACTTTGCAAGGTTACTGCATGTAAAATTCAGGAAGGGTTTTGTAGCAGGGCTCAAATCAACCCTAACACTGC
The DNA here is from genome assembly GCF_003343005.1 of Rhea americana. Lineage (NCBI taxonomy): Eukaryota > Metazoa > Chordata > Aves > Rheiformes > Rheidae > Rhea > Rhea americana. The sequence continues at coordinate 6,700,362 of NW_028186479.1, read as the reverse complement.
AGTGGACTGATGGATCACCTGTCACAAAATACTCATACTTAGCCCAAGTGTATGTGCTCCTGGGAGCACAAAAAGGAATAGTGGGGTCTCCAGACCCCACTATAAGCAAGGCCAGCCTGATAAATTAACAGATTCTCACTTTGTATTAAATACCAACCAAGAAGAAGGGAAAGAAATATTTCTGCCCATCTCAGGCATAATATGCAAAATATGATGTACCAGGCAAAACCCTGAGGTGTCAGTTCCTCAGCTGTGATGGAGAGCAATTCAGGAGGCTTGGCAGCCTCGCTGGCATTCACCTTCTGCCAAGGCTGGCTGAGTGTCACACCTGGTCCAGGGAAGGGCATCCTGAGGGCTTGGTCCGAACAGCTGATGGTAGCTGGTAGGCGGGTATGCAGGTGGGTGTGCAGCCAAGTGTGTCTTTGGTCTCCACAGTATGTTTGTGCTGCACACTCACTGCTCCCTGCACTGTGTGAGGGGCAGACAGACCCATGAGYCTGCTCCTTGCCCACCTCTCTCTACCCACAACCCCAAACTTTTGGAAACATTGTCCTTGACAGCTCTACTTCCYTGTTGAGCTGTGGGAGCCAGGAAGAAACAAGGCAGGGATTATGGCTCTCTCCCWGAAAACATCTTCTGTATGAGTCCCTCTATTTCGTAGGTGGGATCCTTTCAGCCTCACCTACCTCCACAGAAGGTTGCTATYGAAACCTAAGAAGAAAAACTGATGGTCTGTAAGCTCCTGGGCCAAAAGAAGTGTTTGGATTAGCTCTCAAAACTCCTTCAAGGGGAAAATAAATGYCCCATCAGCAAGCTTTTTCATTTTCTACATTATATTTCCTGGCCAGCTAAAATTTGGTGGCAATTACTCATAAGCACTTATGAAAAGGAAAAGTCTTCCCACCTAGTGCTTTCTACATGCCATTTTGATTTTCTGACAACATCAAAAGAGGATGCTTCTTGGTGGAAGCTTCTTTCAATATGGAGAAGACAGGGCAGAGAATGAGGTCTTCTTTTTCTGTGATYGGTGATTTTTACTGGAGGACGTATTACTTCTCTCTTAGTCTCATGCTGTGTCTTTTTATTTTTAGTCTGGATGTTGGCAATTGGCAATCATGATTACGGTCTCTCATAGCACTGCTTCGGGTGACATTCATCTGGAGAATGTTGAAATATAGGGAAAATAATTATAAGCAGCAGCTGCAAGACATTTTTCACCCTCAAAGGACACAGAGAAAGCCAGCATGATTTTGAGACATAAGGGTTCAGCTGAGGACAGCACCAAACCCTTTATGAAGCTATCATAAATCCCCCAAGCAGAGAGATCTACGTGACACAGTGATCTCTGAGTAAACAGAATTAGTTATTGATTTGCTATCTCAACAATGGATTTAGAATTGGATCAGTTCTCTGTTCCTGACTAATGGCCAGGTTTGCCTTCCCTGCCAAACCACCCTGCATGGCTCGGTCAGTGCAACAGCCACAGAAAACCACATTAGCTCTCCTAATCTCATAGGTTAAACCAGCACATGTTGGAGCAACACGAAGAGCACAGGGTCACCTGTTATGTCCTCCTAGTACCTTGGTGGGAGAGGAATCACAGAATCACAGAACCAATAAGGTTGGAAGGGACCTCTGGAGATCACCTAGTCCAACCTCTCAAAGATTTCCTGGAGCTGGTTCCACTGGGGCTTGAACCCAAGACCTTCAGCATGTAAAGCAGATATGATAACCACTGGAATKGCAGTAGCAAGGCTGAAGCTGTGGCTAAAATTCTTTTCCCTACTATGTTTCCAGCTATGTGGGGGCTGAAGGAAGAGCAAGGAGCTGATGTGTGTTGTTTGGGAATCTTTTTGCATCAGAAGTGGTCCTTTCTTGCAATCTTTGTGCTATTTCTCTGCTGCAGCAGAGTCACCAGTAACTCACCATGATACAAAAGGCACTGGTCAAGCTCAGTGCTGGTGTAGGCAGGTGGCATCTGAACGTCCGCTTAAACCAGGTTTTGAACTTAGAATTGCAGAATACTTCAGTTGGGAAAGGCCTCCTTGTCCAATCCCCAGCTCAAAGCAGGCCAACTTCAGAGCTGGAAGAGGTTTGAATGGTGTGTCTCCTGAACTAGGAGCTCCTGCAGTCCTGCCTGTGAGTCTCAGGAAGGGAGGACTGGCTGAGTCCCCTCTGCATGTCAGACTCCAAGAAGAGAGGTGGGCACAGGGATGAGCATGCTGCCTCAGGCAAAGCGTTGGACTCACCCTTGAAAAATACTTGTTAATTTTAGGTGTCACAGAAGCTAGCAAATGATCTTTCCTGGCTGCCATGGTCCTCATTGGCTATTAATATCATAGTTATGAAAGCTTTGCTGTTACCACTTGTTTAAAGCTGAATGATGGACCAGTCTGCCAGCCTACCCACCATGTCTCCAGATTCTGTTGGGACTATTATCTATCCTGTAGAGCAGGATCAATGCACTCACACGGTGGAGAGAAAACTTGATGGAATCTGCGATTTTGCAAACCTAGASCACATAGAGGTTTACCGGTCAAGTTAGAGTTAAAAGATGCATGCAATTGCAGGACTATTTTTAATTTAAGGGTGAGTAGAGCTAGCTAGCTAGCTAGTCAGCTATCTTCTATCCACCCATCCTAGCATGTTATTTTTCACAGACGCAGACGTATATTTACATGCATATATACCTACGTATGCCAGCATTTTTTGTAACCCAGTATTTATCCTCCCAAAGCTAAATCTGACATAATAAACCATCCATRCATTCAGAAACAGTCATGATATACATTACAATTTGCATAGGAGCTTTTGCTATSTCTGCAGTCAAAAGCAGAGTTMTGATCACATTAGTCTCATCTCATCATTTCTCACTCACCCAAGGGCATTTGGGTTACACATGCTTTGTACTGGACCACTGTAGGACTCTTTCTCACTCATTGGTATCAACTGCAGGAGAACTTTGAGCATGGAGGGTGAATGGGAGGAAATACAGTCAAAGGCGCTGAAGCTTTACTGGTATTCAGGCAATCTCATCTCTCTCTCCTCTAAAGCAATCAGGTCCCACCCTGAGCTAAAGCATAGCTGTGCAAGCAAGTGCAGGTTCAAAGTGCAAATAAATACAYGCTTGAGGGCTCCCTGTGGGGATGGAAGGTCAGCAAAAACAAAGGTAAAAACATGGTAAACATACCCAGCCTGTCTGGAAAGAAGAACGGGTTTGAATAGGATTGGGAGCCAGGAGAACGTATCACGGTTCTGCTTTCTGAATGCTGCCGACTTGTCTGAGTCTCCATTCTTCTTACAAACAAAATGCATATATCTAACTGAGAAGGGAAGGAGGTTTATTTAATTAATATTTGTAAAGTATTTTGACTTAAGTGTCAAATACAGTGGCTAATTCAGTCGTCTCTGCACCGGTTTCGCTGAGGTACAGAAGGAAGGTTGTGTTAATGTCAATGAATGAGAAACCACCATATTCACCTCAACTCTAGACTTCATCTGAATCTTATACGGTATCTTAGTTAGAGGAGGCTGTCTCTATATATGTGTATATATATATATATATATATATATATATATATATATATATATCTGCTCTCCAAACAGCAGGCATGTGGCATCAAAAGGAGAGTGAGCAAACTGGGAAGAGAAATGCTATTGTTACAGGTAAACTAACACTTCTGTGCGGTGAAGATGGATATTTTCAGTTTTCCCAGATGTAGGTCCATTCAAACAAGCACGAAAGCAGAGCACTCTGCTAGATGAACACTTTTTTTTCTACAGAGACAGATGGATCTTGTTATACTATTCCTTTTCAAATGGAGGCTCCAGTGTGAGGACACTGCAGGCCTGCTTTGGGACCCCAGGTCCTTGGAGAGTGAGAGAGTTCCTGATCACATCAGCAAGGACTCCCCGTTGCATTCAGATGTTGCCTGTGAAAAGCGAAGTGAGTGAAGTTTTGCTTTGCTTGACTGAGCTTTACCGYACCAGTTATTGTTTTGAAGAGTGAAGAGATACCTACTACATCTCCTGGGAAAGCAAGAAACAGCCTGCTTTGGAAGAGACGGCTATTATATCGAAGCTCTCAGCATAGCTTGCTATTTTTGGCCTTATGTATTCATGTCTGCTTGAATTTCTCCTGCAATAACAGCTTTTTGATGAAATGAGTAGAAAAATGGCTTCAGAGCAGCTGGGGATAGGCAGAAATGTAACTATTCATTTATTGATAGATAGTGATATAGGTATTGATTTATATAGGATATTAAATGTTCTGGAGGAGGGGCATGATTAGGATTGCTRAGAATTTTAAAACAGGAAATATTACCACCTTATTTTCCACTTTTAAGTATCTGTGGGGAGAATACTACTCTCAGCTCATGTTAGACAATTTGAATGCTTTGAATTATTTAGGGATCTTCAGTACAGGCTGATACATGTGTAAAAGCTTTCTYATGTTGAATCAAATTCGTTAAAAAAAGCTGCAGGTCCCTTTTTCTTACTCACCTATGGCACTTCTCTAAACGAAATACAGCCAAGCAGAGAGTTTCATTAAGAAATCTATCCATCTGTCTACCTACTTATGTATCTGTTTCTCTCTCYCTTTCTCTCTCCTCTACTCAATGGACGATATTACAATTGCTGGATATTACACTTGTAAGTGGGAGGCAGGCGAGGGGGGAAGCCCTCCAGCGGGGCGYCCGTGTGGGGCAAGAAGGCTCAGCACCTTAGGGGTTGGCGATGCCCCAGCTGGCAGCCAGTCAGGGGGTAATGTGAGGCACAGGAAGGCCTGTAGCATCCTCAAGAACACCCTGTGAGCCAGCGGGAGAGGGACGATTGCTGGGCACGGATCTCTGGCACGTACTCCCTTCATTTACCCACGTCGCCGTGCTTTGATGGCCTCAGCAACCCCTTCCTCATCCTTGTTCAGCTTTCTTCTGCAGGTATATTTCCAGAATTACTTGTAACTCCTTCTTGCCCCTTCATTTTCTTTTTTTTTTTTCAAGACATCCAGGTCTTTTTCAGATCTTCCACAAAGCAGCTATGGTTCACCATGGAGCTTGCTTTGTGGGCAGTGTTCTGTGAAGTTTTACTTTTTTGGTTGCTGCAAAACAAATTGCTTCTTATACTTGTGTCCTCTGGTGACAGGGAAGTTTCAGATATGCATTTTCGGTAGAAAATGTGTACAGAAGTACAACGGCAGAGGTTTCTCTCCAAGAGGTGTACTAGCATTGACGGATAAGGCTGCTAAAAGCCCACCATGTGAATGTGCCAGAGCTTTCCTCCAGGACAGCGTTAATGTTCAGGAAGGCTTCTTTGTGTCTCTTTCAGCTTTCTCTTCAGGCCTCCAACCAAGGTTGTTCAAAAAAATTTTTTTATCTATCTGTCAAACATGCACAGCTTTCAAGAGGTAAATTGTTTTCTATAGATGATACTCACTGTTTCTCGGAGCGGAAAGAAAGCGTTGAGGTCACAGCTATGATGAAGTGACTGTTAGAAGTAAGAATATCCACACAGAATAAATAACTGTTTTAAGGCCCAATCTGTCCTCTCATTCCCACCAGTTTTGTCAAATCAGTGCTAACATATCTAAAGACAAACATTGTTGTTCAGGTTTAAGACTGGTGTATTTTCAGTTAATTTAAGATGCTGCCCAGCCTGCCCAATCATCAGACTCACTGCGTCAGTTATCTTGTGCCAGCCAAGCTGTGGYAACCAACTGCGTGCTCTAGGACCATGCAAACATCAGGCAAAAGACATCTGCTTAAGCCTCTTTCATCAACACATTTTCTTTTGAGAGCATGACCATGCCTCTGAGGCCCCGCAGAACAGAAATACGAGCATCCCAACCATCAGATAAGTACGAACCAATGTAAGCAAATCGGCATATGTTTAAATCGAAACACACAGTCCTTTGCGTTGTTTTAAATAAATCTGTCTAAAGCTTGGGACTTTCCACTTGGGAACTGTCTGCATGAGAAAGCTACTTTGCAGTCAGTGTGAGAAATGCTGGGGTAGTTTTGCCTAAGCTAAATAGGATCCAGCTGCAGTAGACAGAGAAACCATACCCAGTGCTCTACAGGAAAACAAGCACTAAATATTGGATGATCATATACTAAAGATAACATGACTATGAAGAACACATAGAGGAAGCATTCACTCATGGATGTCCATGAAAACCGTGAAGTTGACAATTACGAATCAAGAAATTCAACACAATCATGTGTCACTCATAAATCAATTGTAACTAGATTATAGGGCTATAATCAGCCAGAAATTTGTTTGCCCGTTCAGCACTCCTAAGTACAAACTTAATGTTGCCTTTTCACCATTGACTCAGAAACAGCAATAAACAGCACCAAGTTTTCTAATGTGTTGGATGTAATGGCCTGGACAACTCCTGGAAACCCTCAGAACAAGATTTGTCTCTGTTTTTTCTGAAAATGTAATGTATACCTGCTGTAATCGGGGCAAGCTGAAAAGAAATTGTAACAAAATACATTCTCTTGGAAAAAAAGAGTGAAAGAATTTTAGAATTACATTGAAAATATTCTTGGTGCTAAACACCACCTTTACAGATTTTTTCAGTATGATTTCCATAACCATTTCCATGGACATTTTTTATTTCAAAAGTTATAGTGTTATGCAATTCTCCTTCCTATCTAATGTAGGTCAATACTGAAGGAAATAGTTGCACTGTATAATATTTGATATATAATCTATCTGTCCATTTTTCTATCTAGCTAGAAAGCACTTTCTCTGAACACATGAATATCTTCTGCATATACACTACAACGCTAGAACTCTCTGTACCTYTCAGTTCAAAGTTTTCCATCTTAACCTTTCTTCTTGTTTGCAAGTCAATGATATTGATGTTCTCTATTTTCAAACTTTTCCCTTGTTTTAAATGTATGTCAAGAGAAAAAAGTCAGCTCCCTTAACATATAGTGCAGCTCCATCTCTAATCYAAGTTCATTAATAAACAATAAAGATTTGCATTTAATTATTTCAGATGAATGCCTAACAATACTTCRTATGTGCTAATTTGGCACATAACTGAGAATACATTTCTCACATCTCATTTCTTATAGAAGCAAAAAAGAAGTTCACTTCCTCCCTTCCCCAAAGTGATTTGAAAAATACTTTCTTTACACGTGCTTTCACATTTCTTCCAATATTTTACATCCTATGACCTACATATATTCTCCAGATAGTTACTATGTCTAAGGTCAATGAAACATGAAAATGAAACCCCAAGAGCAGCCACAAAATACCTTTTACTCACCACTTCTTTTGACAGCAATGCTTAAGTTTAGCAGCCATCTATTGTTAAAGAGACCAGGACACTTCAGTCTAGAGAGACGTGACTGGGGCCAAAGTGGGAYTATGCTATAAAAGCACAGATGACTGGAGAAATGACTGGAGAAGGTGTAAAGGGAAGGGTTATTTACCATTCTTCATAGTATAAATGGGATACCCAGTGAATTAATCTGAGAGTAGATTTAAAACATATCAGAAAAACCACCAGCACATTATTACACTGCAAAGTCATTGCCACAAGACAGCTAGATGGCAAAAGTATAAACAGGCTGAAAAGTTTATTGCATAAATTAATGGAGGTAAGATCAATTAAACATGACAAGCATAAATACAACCAGACATGTCATGGAGAAGATGAACACAGAATGGCTATTTACTATCTGTCACCATTTTATTGGGTCTCCAAGAGCTTTCTTTTTTTTTTTTTTTCAAGAGCTTTCTTTTTTCTTTTTTTTTTTTTTTTTTTTTTTTTTTGTTTTTCAATTGACCAGGCAGTAAATCCTTACCATAATTACACATGTGATTAAGCTGTGGATCTGATTGCTACAGGATTATGGGAAGACCAGAAGTGAAACACGATCAGAAAGGGATTGGACAGACTGAGAGCAGAGAAGACTCTTGAGGGATGTTAAACCTAATAACATGAAGCCATCCTTCAACTGAGATGGTTGGAAGCTGGAAGGCTTTGCCAGAGGAAGGCTGAGTCTGTGTTCACCCTTTTCTTACACAGTTCCCTGAAGCATCTGCTCTTGCTGGCTGTTAGAGAAAGCTTTCTGGGCTGTTTGGTCTGTCTCTGCTGGATGTTTGTGGGTTTCTATCCAAACGATCAGTAGTAAAGTGGCATTTGGATTATCATCAAAACAAAAATGACAGCGAAAGACAGTGAAACAACAGAGATTGTTTACAGTCCTCCTACAGCCATAGCTCGTTTGTAGATGTGGAGGGAGACAGCGCATCTGTATGTGCATCATATGCCTAAGGATCTGGTCGCTGGACTCCCCCAAAAGCTCAGTCTTAACTGTTTTTTCATTTTGTTTTTCTAACTGAAAGTTTTAGCTGCAAGATTTCTACTGAAGTGATGGAAGTTACCACAGTTGGGTTAAACCGTTGTGAAAATAGCAGGTTTAAGAGGTATTTTTCATTAAAAACGGCTGTAAGAGACAATTAAGGATGACCCTCTTGCACCGGCAAACTGGATATTTTGGAGGAATTCARAGGCTCTGCACCACAGAGCCTGGGCGGAAAGTTGTTTTGGAGGTGTGGTGAGCATGTTTGTTGCTGGAGGAAAGAAAGCAAAGGTGTACGGGGAGTAACAGAGCTTGCAGAAGCRGAATAGAGTCTGAAAGAGTCTGATGAATATGTGTTTTTGGCAGTATACTACAAAGTTAGTTTTGGGTCGGAGTATTGACCTAAGGAGGTTTGGAGGGAAGTATAGGGAAATGACCGTTTTTTTTTTTTGTTTTGTTTTGTTTTGCTTTCTCCTGTGCTTAAAGCAGCAGGATTTTGCAGAGTCTTCCAAATAAACAGAATTTCATCAGAGATACTTGATTGCGTCACCCATTTCTCCTAACTKGAATAAGCTAGAAGAGTTTGAATTTTCATTCACTGCTCAGCCTAGAGGGACAATTTGGCRTTTTGCAGAGAGCAGAGCGGCAGGCTCGCCGGCCAGGCTGCGTCTGCAGCGCGCGCGCTGCACTCGGGCTGCCTGCGAGCAGATCTGCCGTCTTGTCTCTSAGGGCCTGAGCTTCCAGCGGTAGGAGGGAGCTGCTCCGTACGGCACCAAGCTGCGCCTGGGAAGACTCCCCAGGTTGSAAGCAAGAAGTGCGCAGCGGCGCTCATGCATTTTTCAGGAGGGCTCTCGCAACCACAAATCCGCCTCGAGCCAATTTTAAAGCACGGCAGGCAAAGCCTTAATTCTCATTACGGCCGGTGCTGTTTGGCGCTCTGCCACCACATCACCCAGTTCTGTACTTGCGAAGGTGTTTCCAGAGCCATCATTTGGGGCTCTGGCTGGGGGCGGGGGGTGACGGGGAGGGAAAGGGTGAGCGCGGTGAAGCTCTGCGTGAAATCTCCCTACACCAAAGAGCATCTCACAGAGGTTAGGCAAGGGTTGCTTAAAAAAGGTAACCACTGAAAAGCAGCAATTCAAGAGCTCTGCCATGTGAGGGATGTGCTTTATTTATTTATTTATTTTCCTGCAGACAAAAAGAAAGAGAAAAAAGCCCTGCCTAACCTTGCTGTGTAACTGAGAGTCACTGCCTTTCCCTACTTCTGGGCTTTTCTCTTTTCTTTCTAGGATATAATGGGAAAGTGTGTTAGGCCCAGAGCTCGGACGTGGGAGTCTGCGAGAGAAGAGCAGCTCYGAGACTGTAAGTGGAGGTGACAAGTTGCTGGCAATATTAAACATTAACACTGAATATTTTGTTGGTATTTAACTCCAGGACGTTTCGTGTTAGCAAGCAGAAACAGAACACCCCCCTTCACCGCCACCGTTTTGTTCCTCGCTCCTCTGCTTCGTACCCCCAGGAGCCAGAGATGYGAGATGCCAGCTTCTTCAGGGTGGAAAGGGCTTTATGGGAGCTAACAGGGAGGGCAAGCTTATCAAGCAAAGACAGGATCTAATTCTGTGCTCCGCTGAGAGCGGCACTTGAAGATGGGGAATACTTTGTGTGTGTAGGTGGGCGTGCTTACGTGAGCGCAGATTTATGCAGCCGAACCCAGGAGAAACACCACTCACTTGGAAATCAGGCCGTGGCAAGTCACAGAAAGGTAGAGACTGCATTTTGAAGTGACTTTTGTGAATGTCTATGTATATTTTGGTGTTACTAGAAACAGCCATTTGCATCTCAATGAGGTAGCTGGCACCTTCCTGAACTTCCCACAGCTGGGAGCAGCTGGCCCAGAGGGGCAAGGTCATTTCTGCTGCAGGACAGGAGTTTACCGGGGAAGGAGCTGTCCCAAAGCAGCCGCTATGCTCCGTCTCGACAACCAGAGCGAAAATGAGACCAAAACCTGCACCCGCATCTGCCTGCACGCTCCTCACCACGCATGTTTGCCTGCCTCCCTCTGCAGTCCTGGCAAGGGGAAATCAAAACTTGGGCAGCTTTTAGCGCCTGCTTGAGACCTGCAATTTCGATTGACCACCACGTCTCAGGAACACACATTACACGGGCATAATTGCTGCCCTGACGCAGAGCCAAGCCAGCCCACAAACAGAAGCGGTTTCCTCCAAACGCTTCAGAGATCTGGCAGCGGGTGCAGYCACGAGCGGCGTGAGCCCCGTCTGCATGCATGTCCTTCCTGCTGCCTCTCCTGCTCTTCATTGCCCACTGGGAAAACCTCACATTGCACCTAACGACAGTAAATGGGGAAAGGAAATGCCAGGGTTAACATTCCCCCTATGTAAGAGGAAATGTAAACAAGGGTGTCTCCAAACACCTAGGTGGTGCTGCTCCTTTGAGAAGGAAGTTGCAGAGGGCCAAGTCTTCTGCTGATGGGAAGGGCTGCAGCTGTGCTGAGCTCAGCGGAGGGCTGGTGCCCGATAGCATCTGGGAAGCTGATTCCTGCATGTCAAAAGGGCAAGAGGCATGCAAAGGCACACACCTCTGTGTAACTCCACCAACAGACTCCCAAACGGCAAATGGAAAATCAGGATTGCTCTGGGAGAACGATGTTGCTAGCATGCTGAAATGCCCTGACTCTTGGGGCACCCCTCCCACGTCCACTCCCTGATTTTGCAAGCAGAGACACTTTGCTAGGTCCACTAATGTTATTCCTCCAGAAAAACGCCGCATGCTGGCCCCAAGTGCTTTACACACTTTGTATGAGACGTATTTCTGTCTGATCAGTAACATTTGTGATGTGTCCATGCTGGYGGTCTTTTAGCAGGTTTTTGGAGTGGTAATGTGAAAGACATGAACCAGAGCAAGCTCTAGTTTGAAAGATGAAGCTAGTTTCCACTTGACTTTGCACCACATGTGAAAAAGGATGCACTGGARTTTGCACCAGCTTAAGTCAACTGGTTTTGAGATGCCCACCTCCAAACATCATTAGCTCATTTCTTCCTTACAAGCACCTGGGTATGCAATATGCTCCCATAGCACTTTGTATGTGCTTCTGTTAGGCAAAGGACAGAGCAAGCTCCCTCCAGTTTGCACATCACTGAGACCTCCACAGGTCCAGGCCATACCCAGAAAATGTTTCTTATGCCCCCGAGACACACCGAGAACGGATAGAGTGAGGGAAAGGCAAGGGAACCCACCGGTAAGCTGTGCTATGTAAAATATGCACGTTCATYGGAAACAACAGGCGGTGGGGCCTGATTTACATCTCCTCTGCTCCGGCAACTGTGCAGCTCCACAGCTCAGTGGGGCTACTCCCCTTCTAGGTGCGCGTTGCTGCACAGGAGCCGGCCCACCGCAAAAGCATCCGCTCCAAGCCTCCTTTTGCGGTCTTTAATTCACCTTGCCATTTTACACCGTTGCAGACCAACGTTAACCCTGCTAGGTCAATGGGCACACACTCGCATAAAAGCAGTGTAAGTGGGAGGCGAATCACATCCAGACTCTTCACAGGGATGTTAGCTGATTATTTACTGCGCTGTTAAGTAACAAGTGCTATCCACAGCAAACTTAATGGCAAGCAGGAATGTGGTGCTGCTGAGATACACACCAATTTACTGCTATTATTTGTACGTTTTACAACATTTTAGGGGAACAATTTAGTTTTTTAAGTAAGCATGTTTGTGCTGTCTCTGGAATACAAAAGATCATCGTTATGCTGTTTTGTTTCACACAGATTTTGTTTGTCTTGTAGTTCCTTTCAGGGAACGAAGTGAGCAGGTTTTCCKAGCGGGAAGAACACAAAAATACCTGTCACTTGAGGGAGTGCTAAAGTGTGAGGGCATCTGGTGGTGTCTGCAACGCACTGGGGCAGCACGTTCCTTTACTTGMAAATTTTCCTCGTGCAGCATCAGGCCAGTTCTGCCGAGGCCATGGCCCGAAGGAAAAGGACCGGCCTTCGGGACCCTTGGCAAAGGCKTAAGGACCCTGTAAGGGCTCTGGTGTGAGCAGAGCCAGGAGCAAAGCCAGGACCGTTTTGCTACCTCAAGAGAGGTTGCTCCCCCTGCCTCGCCAGCAACCTGGTGTGTGGATGGATGTGGGAAAGGACGTCTTGGTCTAAGGGAATCTGCAAGGGTGTGAATTCACACCTTTGCTTTTCTGCATGGGACTCAGCTGAAAAAAGCAGTAGAAGTTAAGCGGGCAATGGTTTGTGTGCCCATTAGTGTGCAACAACGACGGGGAAGGAGCTGAGGCAGAGTCACCAGCGAAGGGGTGAATCACTCAGATCTCAAGTTTAAATGCCTTTTGAAAACAATTCGTTTCCCCCTCTTTTTTTTTTTTTTTTTTTTTAACCTAGCAGTTCAGCGTGCAGCCTCCAAAACAGCAGTTCTGGCCCCACTGAGGCCTTAGCCACGCAGTCGCTGCGCCTTTCCCCCTCCCCGCTGTCTGTGCTGCGCTGGATGCAGGAACTGGTTTGCTTGGAAATGAACCCAGACCATGGCAATGATCAGCTTCCAGCTGCGTGGGTCCCCTGCGTGGGATAGGGGTGCAGAGTGCTGGGCAGCGCCATCCCTTTTCCATCCACTTGGTCTCCACTCAGGAATTGCCTCTTGCTATCTTTGAGCTTGGAGCAGGGTTGTATTCCTCCTCGCCCCGCTCCCTGCTCCCTGCACGTAATCCAGCCAGAAGTCCAGCTCCGGGAGGGAGAGCAAGGGACTTAGCAGAAGAGCTGCTGCCCCTCTGCTGCCTCTGCCTTTTGGATTTGGCGGAGCTTTGCATTCGCCCAAGAGCGACTCTCGCAGAAAATGCAAGGTCAGGTTCAYGCAGCTTTCCCGTCTCGTCACTGCCCTCCCGCATGTTTGCCCGCGGAGGGGCTCATTTGCAGGCCAGCAGGCCGGGCTTTGCCTTTGGAAAGCGAGAGGGGGGAAATGATGGCACAGGCCACTTGCACTCAGCCTCTGCAGACTCGTTGCACTAAGCTAACTGGGTCATTTGCTTTCGGTAGCAAGGTTGTTTTTCTCCCCCCTCAAGTAAAACTAGCTTTTATGTAAATAATTTTTGGACCAGCTGCACTGAACTAATTATCTGGGTCATTCGAATTTCTGCTTCTGGAAGTAATTATGGCCTTTGGGAGTATACTGTATAATACCGATTTATGATTGGAGACTGAGAGCCTTCCTTATCTGCATGAATAGTATAAAGCAAAGTTAGCAAATCTTCCTTACATCCTCAGGGCCGCAGCGTGCTCCTCTCCCATGCACACGGCTCCCATTTGGGCTAATAAGCATCTCCCTTCTACCCTTCCTCTGCGTGCACACCCYGGGGCCTCTGGCTCTGGGTATACATCAGCAGCCTCTGGTCCGCCTTTCGGGACAATGCTCCAGCATCCTTATCTATCTTTTTCTCTCTCTGAAGTCTCTTATCCCATCAGCTCTCAACTGGAGCATCGGTGAAAAATAAGGAGGAAGAGGAGCAGCCGTACGTGAGGCAATAAGGAACAGCAGGGTCCACTGAACGGATGAGTTTACGCGGTGACCAGGGTGTCCCAGGGTTTTTTTTGCAAGGGGCTGGGAGGTTGCAGGCTGCCCTGCCCATGTGCCAGGGCTCTCCCATACCACGGGCAGACGGGGGATTTGGGCTGGGCGGGTGGGCGAGAGGTCGCATCCTGGGGACGCGAAGGGGCCGTTACCAGCCCCAGAGGTGGCAGCGCGGCCTCGGGGCTGCTCTCGGCTCGGCGGCTCCGCGTAACGGGGAGCGCAGAGCTGGTGTAGCACCACCTCTGGTTTCTTGACCCGACTGCCATTTCTTGGTTTTCTGCTCCCACCCTGGGCACWGCCCGGGAGCTCTGAGCGTTCGGCTTCCGCCGAGAGCGAGAACCAAAATCTGCAAGCGAGAACAAAGCTGTGTAAAGCCAGGGCAAGGGGGACATTAGCCTAGAGACAGAGCCAACGCCAACTCACAGAACAGATAGAAAGTGAAAAAACGTTGTCTGTGTGTCTTATTTTTTAAGTTGAGACAAAAAAATAAGATCCCTATAGAATATAAAATCAGTGATGAAATGACGTATTTGTACATCACTAGAAATAAATATTAAAACAAATACACAGACTCGCAGTTTCCTTCAATTTTCTTGAGCTCATCTTCAGTTCATACCTGCACCTCCCAGTAACCTCTTCCTTGATGTAGACCATCAGCCCTTTTTTCTTTTTTTTCCCAACTGGTTTATCCTTTTCTTCCCAAACTGACACAAAGAAACTGCAAGGCAGTACAATGGAGGAAGTGAACCAAACATGAAATCTGCTCCTATCAYAATGTTTAACTTTCTGTGGCTGTTATAGTTGTGTCTATCTTCTCTCTTGGCAAAAAAATCTGCCTGCTCTTATGTGCTTGTTCTGAGCCCAGAGCAACAGCATCCCAGACACAGTTAAGCATTCCTAGGCATTGCTACAGTAAATGCAATTAATTGTAACAGCAAGCAATAATGCTTTCTAACTCAGAAAAATCACTGTAATTAGCTGTTCCATTAACATCTCTCAAATATTAAAAATGAAATTAAATAAAAAAGAGATGGAAACCTGCTGTAAGATGATCAGCAATGAATAACTTTTTTTCATCTCAAACTTTCTTTTTCTAGTGGACAATGGTTAAGGGAATGGATGAAAAATGCAGATTTGCCACTAAGCACACACACTTACTGACGGAGTTTTCCCAAACTGTTTGGTCTTGAAAAAACAAACATCCTAAAAATATCCAAACATTCCCCTGAATCATCTAAGAAGGACAGCATTTGTATTTTCTAATTCAAAACTYTTTGTTTAGAATTTTCCCTCCAATGTGCAGTTCAAGTTGAAGGTGAACTGAAACTTTCTATTTCAGGTAAGGCTCCATCTGATCCAAACTGAATATATATGATTTTATGATTCACCAAAAAAATGTTGAAAATTTTTCTTCTTCAGTACGATTGAAAACAGCTCCTCTCCTTTCTCCTGATTTTTGAGACTGGCAGTTAGCCAAAACCTCTCTCATTTGCCTGACTGTAGAAAGCATCATTAGTCATGAATACGGTTAGATAGGGAATAGCTGGAAAGTTAGGTGCTCCAGAGATCAATATTAGACCTGATCTTATTTAACATTCTCACTAATGATCTGAGAGTGCATGTGTATTCTATATTAATTGTGTTCATTGATGCCACTCAGATTCAGAGGGGTTGTGAACCCCAGTGGGGAGAATGAGAGATTGGATAAACGGACAGAAAATTAATATCCTTTCAAATTGATCCAATTAAGGATGTTCATTTAGAAAAACGCTATTTAATAGTGCTGATGAAAATAGTCCAAAATGCAGATGTTAGTTTGCTAAAGGGAAATACTCAGCAATGAAGTTCAGAAAAACACTGGATAACACGTGGCAGTAAATTGGAAAGGCGCCTGCAGTGCAATACACAGGCAAAAAGCATCTCACCTATTTGGCCTGAATGCTCGCTACAAATAAGTTAAAAAAGAAGTAAGAAAAACTCATGGGATAAAAGTTCTTGAAAAACTTTCAGACTCAAAGCCCTAGACACGAGCTCCAGCTCAGGAGGTATCTACAAATCATCAGATGCCACCAGGGAAGGTTCATTTTTCTTTACACTTTTTATGTGCTTTGCTAAAGCTTGGGCTCCTGGCTGTTGTTTGGGACAGCATCATAGGCCTTTTTGGTTTAGTCCAATATGACGGACATCATCGAGTTCTGCTAATGGATTGTCCCTCCTCACTAGGGGCTCAGCTGGGCAGCCCAGCATGGGAGATGAGCAACACGGAGGAGGAGGTGAAGCAAGAGGATGAGCCCATCCGCACCAACAGCAGGCTGAATTGCACAGGAGCTCCCTCCTGATGCTGGGAGCTGTCAGGCTGCAGGAAGAAACTTCATCCCTATCCATCCGGACCATTACTATCATCATTTAAAAATGGAAGCAACATTACGTTGACTGTTACACAGGAAAAATATCTCACGCTAGTGCAGGTGACTGGCAAATGGGTCTACTAGGTCTTTTCCATATTTAATCTCTGGAATAAACCAGTCGTTTTCTGCCTTTGATCTTGCTAGAAATCGATGAGCTCACCTAATCAATGAAGAGCAGTGCATATAGATTGAAGGCAGCTCTGTGGGAGTCTTTGAAGCTCCCAAATGTCAACTAAAACATTGTAAAAACTTTTCCAAGAGTGTTTATTGGCTCATCATTTATAATGAGACCGGTACAGAGAGTAAAAGACACACATCATAATGTCTGCAAAACAACATACGTCTGGAGCACTTACTTATATGAGTCCTGTGGTAGGACAGAAGTCAATATTTATTATAGATACATAAATGATAGCAGAGAACAAGGATCAATTTTCCAAAGAGCCCAGAAGAATTGCTTGCCCACCATCCCTTACTTTTCATGCCTCTGTGTGAGAATCCTCCAGGACTGTTTGAACAACTTTAAACAATCATAAAATGAGAATTATTTTCTCTCTTTTTTTTATGTTTTTAGTTTTTATTTCTTAGTTATTTAAAAAAAAAATCCTCCTCCTCTCTTCTCTGGCCTTTAAGCAAACTCAAACCTTCCTGTCTCAGAGGAATTGCTCTGAATTCTCCCCCAAGCTCTGACTTGCTGAATAACCTTGGATGTCTCTCCAGCTGTCACCCCTCCCCAGAAGATGGGTGCATTAACATCATTATCTCCGAGAGCCAGGAAACTCCGTAAATGATGTCCATAAAGGAGTGCTAACTTCCCTGCTCAGTGGCATGACAGAAATGCGAATTATGCTTGCTGTGACAGATCTCACAGAAAATGGTAAAGAGGTGAGAAGGACCTGGGGCCTGGCTCCATGATCTGTGGTCCAGCAAGGCTATGCTCAGAAAATACACGACTTGATAAAATCAGCTTCCTTGAGGTCCAGGGTGTTCTGAGCACTGCCCAGGACGAGGTGGGGAACGTGGTGGAGCCGGCTCTCTGTGCAGAGGCAGCAGGCAGCAGCTGGGGAGCCGTGCAGCAGTGGCATCGCGCCCCAGATAAACTGACCTCCTCCTCCACTTGCCGACCAGATTTGAACACAGCCCCATCGCTCTCCCAGCGTTGCGAGTGGGAAACAATTCGTCCTGCTCGGCAAATGCTATCCATGCAGATCAGCAAGGTGAAGACCAGAGCTTTTTACTCCTCTTCTGGCATTTTGATCTCCCAATTAAAATTGGGATTTCAGAATTGATTTCTGTGGAAAGCTCTTTTCTGCCCAGCCCTCTCGCTCCTGATGAGCCGTGCAAGGCCTCGTGTTGAGGGCTGAACCTTGCCAGACCAGGTAAGGTGCCGACGTGCTCCTGGGGTGCAGTCAGCCCACTGATCCACTGATCGCTGGTCCAGCCCAGGCTGCCCTCAGGAGGTGGCCTACGTTTGCTAAGCCAGCCTAGTCTCATCTGTGGCAGATAAACAGGAATAGAGCCAGCAATGGAGAATCAGATAAAAAATACTCAGTGAAAGGACAGAGATCCACATGCAGTTTTTTGTACTGACCCGTTTCATTCAGGGCTGTGATTTTTTTGTGTGTCTGGGGTCCAAGCAGTGCAGATATGGCTGCAGATGCCCTTGAATGCTAAATCCAACGACAGCTTAGTGAGTTTAAAACCAGTGTGGTAAAAGTGGTTGTAAACCCATGTACACGGAAGGGCTACACAGAGCACTTCAACTGCKAAGTTTGATGTGGAGGGTCCATGCAAGCTGCAACATGCACCACTGGTGCAGCTGGGCAGTGAATGCGGTTTACACATTGCAGACTGCATGTGAGGCTGTCTTCTTGCACTTGGCTTTCCCCCTAAAAATTAGGAGTGGGCCACGCCCAGGAAAACCCTGCTGGAGTAGGAACCCTCTGATGGAGCCAAATCCAGCAGAAGGGAGACCACAGGAGGGCTTTGGCTTGCACTCACTGCTCCGACAGTTTCAGTAGCAGTGTCTACATCCTGGTGGCTCACAACTGCCCTTCTGCTGGGATTACAGCCCCGAAATAGTCGGCCATTGTCCCACCAGTGCTCTAGCTCACAGCCTGGCATCTCAGCACAAGCTCACCCTCCCTCAGCAGTTCGCACTTGCATGCTGGGGCTGGACWGCAGCAGCTGCGACGCTGGCACGTGTGCCCTTGCACAGCTGCTGCTGCAGGGTTGCTACCTTCTCACCAAGGGATGGGAATGGCCAGGGACTGGGACATCTTACACCTCCTTAGCATGATTTGCTAAGGCTGATCTGCCAGAGCCCTGCAGCACTGCTCTCCACACAAATCCACCTCTCTTCTTTTCCCCACTGCTGACTGCTTGCACTGCATGTGCAAAACTTGCACTGTGACCGAGAGAGGCTCTCGGCATGGGAAGTGTGACAGAGATCTCTGAAGACTAACAAGGGAGGGGAGTTTTGCCCCAAAGACCACATTTTCCTTGTACCCTGCCTCCTCTGCTCCGGTTTCTTCTGTTCTTCTGCAGCAGTTGCTGGGGAYAGTTTATAAATTGCAATAGATCCCAAGATTGCTCAGAACTAGCAGCAGGTCTTTATMATCATTAATCTTTCATAAATCTTAAGCCTAAAATAAATGGTATGAGTGCTCTGAATGTGAGGGATCATGGGCTGTGGTAGTTTTGTTCACAGACATTGTAYATGTGCGTTTAGGAATGTGGTTGGCAAATCTCCTCTATTATTTGCTTGGGCTGCACATTGTTTATACTTTTCTTCCTGTTTTTGAAAATAGAAATTATTGTCTCAGTGGCTAGATAAAATATTTCTCTTACAAAAGAAAGCACTGGTTGAGAAGAAGCACTTTCGTCATTCTTAATTACAGCAAAAAGAGAAATTTCTGGGATCTCTCACATGAATATTTTATAAACTACCTGAAAGAAGGCTTAAAGAACAAATAGCTGAATATGGTAGATAATGTGGTGCAGTAGGCAAAATGCACCTGGGAATTAGTTAGTTCAAACTTTGTTCTTCCACCCATCCATTACAAGCCAGGTAGGGCTGACACTAATAGAGTYTCGGTGGCCAATATTTAGCATTGTTGAAGTCACCTGCAAAACAAAGCACTTCCACTCCATCACTGTCCCTCTAAAATGAGAGTAAATTCAGTGACTAGGCCAAACCCTTGCAGAGCGAGGTGCAATTACTCACGAGTGTGACCACGCCAAGGTCAGTAAGACTTGTGGCTGCAGTAGGGGGATTGGTCATGTGAGCAGCCACTCCAGGCCCCGGTGAGGACATGCCGATYGGTACGTCTCCATGCAGCATGGACACCTTTCTCCAGCAGTGCTTAGACTGGCGGAGGTGCTGGGTCACATCCAAAGCCAGAGCACATGTGAATGTCCAGCCCAGCTCAGGAGGCRCTTGCTACTGCAATGATGAGCACTCAGATCGGCTAAAGCACCCGAGGGTGATGCTCAGTCAGAAGTGCTGCAGCTGCTGAGGTCTGCTGGCAGATCTGTACTTCTCTTTACTATGAGACCCGGCATGTTACCACGGGGTACTGTGTTGCATACTGCAAGAGCAGACCAGTGCAGGTGGAAATGCTACAGCTCTGAAGGTAGCCAAGGAAGGAACTGAGTGAAGTCTCCTGTCAGATTTGTTTTCCCTTTCTGAAATATTTCACTCATCTGCTATCACCTCAGTTTAAGCCCCTAATTAATGACTTTATCTAGGCCATATCCCTGAAACTGAAGCATCTTCTAAGGACGTAGCTTATAGCCATCATTACTGCCTGTTGTATTGATACTGACAGTTGCCCATATTGTTAGATGCTACTGTCATCTGTACAGGGAAGTAAAAGTGCCCAGGAAACCAYCTTCTTACTGAGAGCTACCCACAGCAACTGGCATCAAAATGGCAGCTGAATGCCAAAGAAATTGAAAGAGGACTCTTTTTTTTTTTTTTTTCCTTTTCTCTTAATAAAAGGATTGAAGCATTTAAAGGCGATCTAAAAGCAAAGTGTGCTGGTAGTAGCATCAAATCACAAGTGTAACTCATTAGTATAATAAGCCAAGAAATATGCATTTGAAGTTCACAGACCTCCCCTCCTTTGGCTTGTGCCCAGAGTAAGAAGCATAGCAGTTCAGCCATGACARCCATTAGCAGAGACATGCTTTGCCCAGTGTGGCTGGGGACAAGCTCTGCTTATCAAATTAACCGTGCTCACTCAGCTTCCTCAGCTGATGCCACCTTTGGCCATTGCATTGAAGCCAAAGGACTAGGCAGCTTCGCATGAGTTTGACACCTCCAAAAGTACCTGTCAAGGGACTTGAGCTTCCTCAGGCCACAGAGGGCACCTGAACTTCAAGATGACACCTGAAGAAATGCAGAGGTAGAAACCACATCTGGAAGAGAATCACAGACACAGAATCACAGAATGGCCGAGGTTGGAARGGACTTACAGACATCATCTAGTCCAACCCCCTGTTCAAGCTAAGTCATCTAGCGGTTGTACAGGATCACATCCAGGCAAGTTTTGAATGTCTCCAGAGAAGGAGACTCCACAATCTCTCCGGGCATCATGTTCCAGTGCTCTGTCACTCTCACAGTAAAGAAGTTTTTCCTCATATTCAGGTGGARCTTCCTGTATTTCAGTTTGTGCCCATTGCCTCTTGTCTACTTGCTGAGCACCACTGAAATGAGCCTGGCCTCATCCTCTTGACACCCTCCCTTAAGGTATTTGTAGACACTGATAAGATCCCCTCTCAGTCTTCTCTTTTCCAGGTTGAACAGGCCCAGCTCTMRCAGCCGTTCCTCAGAGGGCAGATGCTCCAGTGCTCTRACCATCTTTGTAGCCCTACACTAGAGCCTCTCTAGTAGCTCCATGTCTCTTGTACTGGGGAKCCCAGAACTGGACACAGTCCTCAAGATGAGGTCTCATKAGGACTGAGTAGAGGGGCAGGATCACCTCCCTTGACCTGCTGGCAACACTCTTCCTATTGCACACCAGGATATCATTGGCCTTCTTGGCCACAAGGGCACATTGATAGTTTATGGTTAACTTCTTTTCACCAGGACTCCTAGGTCCTTCTCTGCAGAGCTGCTTCCCAGTAGGTCAGYCTCCAGCCTATACTGCTGCATGAGGTTATTCCTCCCTAGATGCAGGACCCTGCACTTGCCTTTGCTGAACTTCCTGAGATTCCTCTCCATTCATCTCTCCAGCTTGTCTCCAGCTGAATGGCAACACAACCCTCAGGCGTATCAGCCACTCCTCCCAGTTTGGTTTCATCAGCAAACTTTCTGAGGATGCACTCTGTCCCTTCATCCAGGTCATTGATGAATAAGTTGAACAAGACTGGCCCCAATATTGATCCCTGGGGATACTGCTAGCGGCCTCCAACTAGGCTCTGTGCTGCTGATCACAACCCTCTGAGCTCTGCCTTTCAGCCAAAGGGAGTGCAAACCTAAGATAGGAGACTCAGGGAGATGTGTAGGGAAAAACTGGGACACAGATAAGGCAGGTTGTAAGAGAGAAGGAAGCCCAAAGCCTGAGCTTGACTTTTGATTTCTGAAGGCAAGGCTCTCCTGGGTAGTACATCAAAAGACTACAGAAGAGCTGTCTTGGAAGGCTGAGGATGGAAGGCTGCAGTCACTGCAGATATCAGGTGAATTTTGATTTCCAAAGGAAATGCTCAGGAAGTTCACAGAGCAAAGTCAGACATATTATTTCCATCACAGAGAGAGATGAAGAGGATTCAACATTTCCTTCCTCAGCTTTTCCTCTCTTCAACATACGCAAGCTACTTCATTCTTTTGCTATTTGTTGCAATGCTAAATCACTAACACCARAAGTATGGAAAATAAACACCATAACTTTTGGGAGATTCCAACGACAATCATTCCTTTGGCTTCCATGCAGCGTTGGCCACAGGTTTTATGTTTGAGGTGACACCATTTGCATGGCAGTGATGTGGCCCTCCCTTTCTCTGGCTCGATTCTGATTGTAATTCCACATCAAGCAAATCCAAAGACCAGTAACTTCTGTGAAAATACTCCCTCCRACTTCAAAGGACTTTGAATCTAACTTCACACAGTGGTCAAACACTACACCTACTAGGTCAACCAAAGCAGCCATTACTCAAGGCTGCAGCGGTACTATCACACACMAAGACAGCAGAGTCACGTCGAATGCATTTGGGATCAAATTGCCCAAAACAATGCAATGTTTATTTTAAATATGAAGATTTTAGTTCTTCACAGCACATCCTTATCTGAACCTATTCTTGTGGGGCCCATTTACTGAACACAGTTATTCCACATGGAATAAATAACAGCAAGAGCTTCCTTGATGTCAGAGGCAATAACAAATTCTGTTTGCTTGCACTGCTATGCATCTGTCAGCTACAGAGGTATCCACAAAGCAAAACACAGTATCCTGGTACATGGACTCCTGATATACTGATGAGTCTATGTACCAATAGGCAGGGTTATATGTATGTGTGCATACATGTTCATACACATATRCATTTAAATGTATGTATGTACATGTGGGTATTGGGCTATTTTAAAAAAATCTACTATGGTAATTATATGTTTTGTATTTTTCATTTGCTAAGTTACCAAAATACAGGTCTGAAGGAGTTACTGTACCATGGAAAGGATCTTTATTATAGCAGTTTCACAAAATATGCATACATACGTGCTCACACATAGATTGAGTCGGACATACTACTGGCACACTATAGGGCTAGTCAGAATAGAAGGCAAAATAAAAGATGTTAATATTTTTAATTAAATAGGGCCTGATCCCAAAATCATTTTATAGGCTTTATTCACATGCAGATATCTACTGACAGCAGAGTGCCTCATAAGCACAGAAGTTTGGGCTAGACCTGTAAACTGAACTATATAGCCAGTGGAGTTTGGAGTTGTATATCATAATTGTATTTTGAAGGTCAGAAAGGGGACTGAGATTGTAGAAAATGTGTTCAAATTTTCAGACCTGAAATTTTTGTTATTTATTGAAAGTGGAGTTTCCCAGTGTGCAGTGTTATTGAAGTCAGACTGTACACCCATTCAATCCCTCTACAGTCCTCAGACTGAGACTGGGGAATTTGTGGAGGCTTCTTGCACATTTAAGAATTTCAGAGTATATTGAAATATTCACTAAACTGCACAAAAATTGGATGAGTCTTGTCCACCACCCCATGGGGAGGGGTGATGCATGAAGGTCAAGTTCTTCCAGTCTAGCATACAGGGCCACATGTAATGCTCCTACTTTCTGATTTGTTTTAGGATATTTTCTGTAATTAGGAGCTTGGTGTACATATTTGTGATTATATATTAAAAATATACCATCAATAATTTCCCAATACATAATTAAACCCAATGTTTTTTAGCAGTGTGTATGCCAATAAAACTCTGCATGAGACTAGCCGCATGAAGTGGATATTAGAAGCTATAAATAAATTCAGAATAAATTAATTTAATAACATGAATGAATTTCTGAAGCTGTAATCTGGATCTGGTAGTTAAACTGTCACACACAATACAATGGGCCATCCACACCAACTGAAATATAAACAGAATTTTTACCATTTTCTACACAAACCTAGTGCAATTTTTCTTTAGAATGAGCAAAAGGAGCTGCTGGGTTTGGCCCTCAAAAGATTGTTTGGGAGAAGAAAGACTTATCATAGTTTATGAACAACAGGAGGAAAGTCAATCAATAACCCTTTTGTGCTCTCCAGTTTAAGAGCTCTCAGATAAATRTTGTCAATAGAAGGTACAAATAGATGTATCTGAGGGCAAAATATCTGGCTTTAAAGTGCAGTAGATAGGTCCAGATTCTGTTTCTCTGTTATACCATAGTGAATTAGGAAATGACTTCATTGACTATAAATAGCATCAAGACATTAAAGTCAATAGATTTTATCCTAGTTTTCCTTAGTGCAGTAGACTGCAAAAATTTGGCTTTGCCTCTCTGTATTCCAAGTTATATCTGAATCCTTCAGCAATAAAAAAGTATATCTTTATTGCCTTTCTATTATATAAAGTTCTATTGGTGGTATAACTCTGGGACAACAAGAGCTATATTAGTGAGATGTCAAATTCCACCTTGCCTTCCTGAGAATTGAGGGACTCAGAACCTACAACATAGCGGGGAACATCCAGCAAAGAATCGTTTTGTCAAAAAGCAAAGAAAAGAAGAGAATTCTTAAGTTTTGGTGGCCACATACCTGGAGGCTGTGTTAGATGTTAAAATGGAAGATCTATCTTTGAAATGTTTGATGACCACCCGCAGGGTTCTGACACACCTTGTAGTGGCATTGTCTTAGTCTGCTGAAGTTAAATATATAGCCTATGATGTATACCGTGGTAGTCACCGGAGGACTGTGATGTCCCCTTTGATTGTTCTTAGTAGTGCTGCAGCCCACAGCCAAAAGATGTGGTGTCTGTAAGGCCCACATGACAGCATTTAGGTGGCCAGGCTGAACTGGCTCCCAGGAATTGCTCATCTCTTCTAGAGACCTCCAAGGACAACCACACACTGAGGTCAGCTAAGCTCTCATTCACCACCCCTTTGCTCCTCATGAGAAGAACAATAAAGAATTTGGCAGAACAAGTAGTGGATGGATTTATAAGCCRTGAGAGACTCATGGGTGAAAGTCCTAGTCCAACAGCACTTTATGAATGAGAGTGAAAATCACCTCTTCTTTTGATTTTCAACTTAAACCAAACAACCAGACACAGCACCAAGAACGCAAATAGTATATGAATAGTGTAACTTTAGGTGAGACTGAAATAAATGATACTTTGTGATTTGATAGATATATTAGAGAAGGTGAATCTTTTTCTATTTCTTTCCACTTTTTTCTGTCCTGACAAATGCATGGCAAGAGAAAATCCATGTTGCTTAGCAACTCCTCAGGATGCAGAAAGAAATCACTCAATACAATTCTGAATTAAAACTGCAATGACCCACAGAAATGTTTCTAGAGAAATTATAGGAAAATCAAAAATAGTTTTGTATTCTCTGTTTTTTCTTGAAATCACATTAGCTCATGAGTCAAACTCTTTAAAATAGAAAATTGTAGAAATAGATAGGTCTTCTGAGGAGGAAAGGGGGGTTAAATTATTGCAGGTCCCTGAAGAACAGTAATTCACTTTGAATTTCAGCAATGCCTATTATTTCAGTTAAGGTTCAGTGTGAATTTAGCCCCTTTGGCATATGAATCATTTGTGGGCCAGTCATGATTTCTGTTAAAATATCAGTGAACAGGATCTTCCACTTGTCTGGAATATTGATTTCACCAGTATTGCAACTATTGCAGCTGAAGCAACTGGCATTGCACCTATACCAACTGAAGAAATAAATAGCTTACTGTTTTCATATAAGCACTCACATCAAATCTTCAAGTGCTGAGCCAAAGTATGGTACTCTTAGTCTTCACCTATAAGTGACCATACATGTCACAGGACATTGTCCTTGGTACCTGGAGGGATGACTGAACATTTTGAGAATTTGTTAACTCATGAAACATGCATTTCTTCAAAAAATAATGAGATGTTCAGAATCAATGAACATTTCCATCAATGCCAACTGCTTTTTGAGTACTCAAGAACAATGATCAACATTGCTTCCTAGAAGTCCAAGAAAGCTAAATTTTGTTCTTTTACTCACAGAAATATGTATACACCCCTTTATTTGTTTTTAGTATTTATCTAGAACTCATCTGGATTTTCAGTAACCCATGATTCAGTCAAAGTGGTAAAATGACAGAATGAGTGAGTACAAGAGGAAACTAGTTATGACAACAAAATGCAAAGCACATCTCAGACATCATAGTCGCTCTTTCAAAACTATAACATTCAAGGAATAAGACAAATCAGTCTTATCACTTTTTAGACCAACAGTTGCTTCCTGTTTAAAGAAAGAAACACAGGATAGAGAAAACTTTCTCCCTCCTGTTCTTCTCTTCAGAATATTATTAATAACTATTATAATCACTGCTTTGCAGTAATGCTTGGGGCCACTGTTGCATTACAATATATTAATAACTCTTGTAATTTTTTGTACATTCCCTAGTTAGCCACATTGCTGAGGCCTGCTGTTTTTATATAACCCCCATTGGCTTTAAGGGGCATGCAAAGCCACCTGCAAGGCCGCCTTGGCCATATCAGCAGAGAATCAGCACCTGAATGTAGCTCCAGTTCTGCAGCTGGATCACATATGCAGACCCTCAGGGATTTGCAAGGTCCTTTTGAAATTCATAAAAGAATATGTAAAGATATATATCCATGCAGATGTTATTCTGCTTAGCAAAATCTTCCCCAAACCATTGTTTAAAAATATCCTTGCCTCTGCCATTCTTTTGGTGATGCAAGTAAGGAATAGCTTGTATGGGCAATCATCTTGAATGTCCTGTGTCTGTACTCTKGAGTGTTTCTTCTAGTTTGTCTTCTTGATTCACTGTTCTTTTTTCCAGTAACTTTTACTTATGTAAACTATGAAAGATTACATCTTACTATATCTTATAATAAAATATAAGCTCTATATGGCACTAAATTGATATACAATACACTGCTGAACTGTATGCAGAATATTTTGTATTGTTTCATATTGCATCGTGTTTATATCACACATACATAGAAGAAGCTACTTCTGCTTTACATGCATGCTATACGTGCAGTTATATGCAATATAGAAATGTATTACGACATTAATAGAAATATGATGTAAACTGAACTTAAAAGAAATCACTTCTCCTTGTTATCTGTTCATATTAACACAGTTTCRTAAGTGTGGCTGAATAGAAGAATGAAATGTTTCAGTTTGTTCCCTTTTTGTAGACTTTTGCAGATCCATCAGTACAAAATATATCTTTCTTATCACTTCTTGAGACAAATCTGCTAGCGACAGAGTCCCTTATAACATCATAGAGGATTCTAGGGAAAAAAGTTGAACTTTTACTGTAATTGTTTCTGGTTTTATTAAACAGCACTAATGACTCATTGTTTTCCAGACTCTCCTATCTCCATGTTACATAAGTAACACCGCCTCATTTTTAATGAAATAAACCTATTGGGATTGCTTACAAAACCAAGAGTTTTGACCATATAGCTTTAAGCTTTTTCCATCTTTTCAGATTTTTAAGCAGTTTGCTTGTGACTGTGGTGTGCAGACTCCCTCCCCAGTAGGTTTCTRTAAAGCAATTCACCTTGCAGCCCCTTGCAGTGTTTTAGCCTGCTGGTCTCACTGTGGCTGGCTTCCACCTGACACTCACTCTGCTCACCAAGCAGGGCAGCAATTCCAGTCAAACCTGCACGCTTTTGGGGAGCAAAAAGAGTCAGCCAAGGGGCAGGGGCCTTGAGGCTGCACCTTGCAGCCAGTGTGTGCAGTGCAGAGGCAGTGCGGAGTCTGGCATCGTGCAGACAGAATTCGCAGGGATCCTCCTTGAGGAGGAGCGATTCCTTTCACTGTCCAGTTTATGGCACTGGGTTTGGAGTTTGGAGCTGCTTTCCATTGGTTTGTATAAAAACAGGCAGGAGACTCAAGGTCAAATACAACATTCTGGTATTGAACATGTGTGGTGTAAACAAGTCCTGAAGACCATGAGATCTGCACTGTAATTCAGCCTTCTATTTACATGGTGGAAATAGAACAAAACAGACAAAAATGGTAGCAAACCATCTACAGTGGATCAAAGGATTCATCTTGTATAAGCTTGCACGGTGGTCTAAAAACTAAGCATCTAGGCTAAACTACTTCTGTAGCCTCCCTTCCTAATCAGTGGAGGTGGAGAGAGGTATCTCCTGGGGTCAGTCTATCCCATTAGAAGACATGTGATTTAGATGACAGGGAGGCTAAACTGCCACTTGAAGCGGTCCTCACTCACTGCTGGCTAAGGAAGAGCCTAGATGACTAGCTGAGACCAGATACCTGCCTTTCATGTTGCTGAAGTTAGGTGGGAGTGGAGTGTTCTTTCAAGGAGGAAAACAAAATCGGTCTGGGATTCATCCCAGACAAGCCTGTCATCAATTATCCTCTTTTCCCAGCCAGACCCATGCCCATCCCTTTCTCAGCACTTCCTTTTCTGTGAGAGAAGTCACGACAGAGATGCAAGAAGCTGCAGTGATTCAGTGATCCATGGGAAGTTTTGTCCTCAGTTGCAAGATACTGGTGCTGTGTCCCTACTACTGACACCCACAAACTCACACATAAATACACACTCGTTGCCCCATGGCAGAGTCGGGGTGTTTACACTGCTTTTGCTTCCCAAGCAAAGTTGGTGCTTTGCAACCCTTCTCTGGACAGGCTGGTGTGGGCAGACTGCTCACTGACCAATCTGGGATTTTCCAGGGATGCACAGGGAGATATTTCATAGAATCATAGAATCAGTAAGGTTGGAAGGGACCTCCGGAGATCATCTAGTCCAACCCCCCTGCTCAGCAGGGTCACCTAGAGCATGGTAGACAGGGTTGCATCCAGGTGGGCCTTGAAGATCTCCAGAGAAGGAGACTCCACAACCTCTCTGGGCAACCTGTGCCAGTGCTCCGTCACTCTCACAGGGAAGACATTCCTCCTTACATTCAGGCRGAACTTCCTGTGGTTCAGTTTCTGCCCATTGCCTCTTGTCCTGTCACACAGGGAAACTGAAAAGAGTTTGTCCCCGTCCCCTCAACACCCTCCCTTCAGGTACTTGTACACATTGATAAGATCCCCCCTCAGGCTTCTCTTCCCCAGGCTGAAGAGGCCCAGCTCTCGCAGCCGTTCCTCATAGGGCAGAGGCTCCAGCCCTCTGATCATCTTTGTAGCCCTGTTTCCTTCCTTTAAAGCATTCCACCTCTCCTCCATGGGTGCACAGAGTTAAGCAGAGGGTGGCACTGTCAGCTGTGGCAGCTTTATGCCAGGTTCCCTATCTGTTTCCTCTCCTTTCTTTGCACAGTTATAGCAGGAGGGTTAAGGGAAGGGAGTTCAGAGGTGAGTTACACTGGTCTTCCTTTCTTGGTTCCGAAATGAATGATTCTTAGTCTTTCAGTTAATTTGAAGAGGCCACATCTGGAAAGGCTTTACACAACTTCAGCCTCAGTTTGCCTGAGTAAGCACCTCAAGATTTAGTCAATGGAGAATGTGCACTACATAGCCCATTAGGAGCCTAATAACTATCCTCTGGGTTGAATTCAAGTGACTGCTAAAATTGATGTATTTATTTGCCAGGAAGAATGTTAAAGAGGTCATAAGATGTATGTGAAATGTGCCCGGGTAGAACGATATCATGATAGCAATATGTGAAAGAACTTGAACTGGTTAGATGCATCGTAGCCCATTGCTGATAGAAGACATGGGGATTTCTGCACTTGGGAAGAGGGAACGCTAAGGGGGTCAGCTAGAGAAATGATGAAAATATCCCACAGTCAAGTGACAAGAAGCCCGTGGCACATCAAATAGCAGAGGAGGACTATGCAGATAGCAGCTGGCTGACAAGGGAACCCTTCTGTCTGATTGGATGCTGTCTCCAAGGAGCATGGACCGACTCTTTGCTTACTGACCTTGAAAATGGAAATAATTTCAGAAGCAGCTTTCTCCTATTTGCAGAAGTTTAAGCACATTTGTTTCTATCAAGTGAATTTGACCGCAAGTTTCAGTGACATCACAGGGAAAGGATCATTCCTCATTTATCATCATGTCTTCCTGCCCCACAGGGGCCAGCTGCTGTTTTAATGTAAATGACAGATCTACTTAAAAATGTTTTTAAATGTGTGACTTTGTCTTGCATAAAATATGATTAAAGGGACTGAGTTGAGATTGTGAGGGACAGTGGGAGAGATCATGCTCTGGGCAAACATCGTCAAATGCCCAATGGCTGCTGTCACGTTGGGAGCTGGGAGGGAAAGATGCATCTCATAAGGAGAAGATTGAGTTATAGGAAAATAAGAAGATATCCTTGCCTGGCACCCTGCCAGCTCATGTAAACAGACATGATGCAAATGTGAGTATCAAAGCTTCACTATATAGCCATCCTCAACCTCCCTCCCCCATCATTAATAAATCTTAAGAAAGCAAACTCTTCACAGAAAAAAATCTCTGTTTTTCCGAACAGTGAAGCTTTTCTGTTGCAAAGTCAACAAAGCCCTGCAGGAATTGTGAGGAAAATCTCCAGAGATGTGCAAAAAAGTGTGTGATTTGTTGACTATCATGGCATGCTTTCAGACYCCACAGAGGTTATTGGGAACTGAGGGCACTTTGTATCTCAGCAAGTCAGAGCTCCTCTCTGTAGATTCTCAACATCATAGAGCCGGACCATTTCAATTTACTGGCTGATTCTTTACACTCTCATTTCAGTGCCAACTATCTCTGCAAGAAGAAAGCAAGGTGATCTAAACATCCAGTTTGGTTTTTTAAATGGCATTATTCTCTTTCACTGATGAGGAGGTCACCTTGCAGGTACCACAGGGTAGGAACAGGCACATATTAATAAATAGCTGCTGGCTCAGCAAGTTTACACTCTAATTTCCCCCATGGTAATTTCCATGACTGCTATGGCAAGCAGGATTTGCAATTCCACTGGCGAGGCCCTGATTCTGGATGAGCTGCAATGCGGAGAGAGATGAAACTAGCTTTATACCCCCTTTGCTCTTCTGAAGCCCTAGAGGAGTCCAGGGCCTGCTCAGCTCTCAGCACAGGGAGTGCAGCCAACACTGCGCCTCAGCTCCATTTCCTGATGAATGCCTTCCCCGTAGGTGCCAGGGGAAACTCTAAGCCTAGCTTCTGTTAACTTCAGAAAAGCAGGTTTACTGGAATAGGTGAAGTAGGCTTTACTTCTGCATAACTAGCTTATTTTGTAGAAAGAAATGAGGCTAACCATGCCTGTGGATCTGTTTCTCTTCTGCTCCTGTTCCACCCTTGCACTTGAGCTAACTGTGTCTAACTCCTCCTTTTTCTTACATGGAGTTGCCTGCTCTGTTTTTGCTGCACAGCATTAAAATCAGCACGATGCCCCTAAAGCATCCTCATCTGGGGAGGTTTACCTTGACTGTAAGCCATCTGTAGGTGGGAGATGTCRTGGGTAGTGGAGGAGCTCCAAGACCACAGAGCCAAGAGAAGAGGAGTGTCATGAGAGCGGCTGCAATGGAAGAACACCCACAAAGCAGGTCCCCCCGCACTCCCATGGGCAGATGACAGAGAAGGGAAGGAAGCTACTTTCTAGCTACATTGGCCATGTTTGCGCACCAAGCAAAGCTGCAGGGGGAAAGGCAAAATCAATGTAGAGAGATGATGGGTTGGCTGCTTAGTGCGATGGTCGCAGTACATGGCCTGTCTGAAGCYAGTCATTGCCTACTCTGGCTGATATCAGGGGCACTTCTCCACGGATCGTGGCAGGTTACCAGTAGACAAGGCGGGGAAGAAGGCGGGGCAGGATCGCGCCACTGTGGGGAAGGAGGTGTATAAATAGTGCCTTTTCGGAGGGCCAGATGTGTCCGTCCCATCTTAGCCAAGCATAACAAGAGGCAGCAAGGAACGCATGTTCCTTCTCAGACCTGGTTCCTGAAATTCATTTCTTCCTGAATGTTTCTGTTACTATGGGTGGGTGGGTAGGGAGGAAGGAAGGAAGAAAGGAAAGCAAAAATCTTTGTTCTATGTCTGGATCTCACACCCAGATTCTTTATTTGTTTACTTTGTACCTGCTCACTTGTGAATAGTTTACGCTGTTCGACACGTGATTATGTGTTATGGCTTAAACACTCTGAGCCCTTGCTTCTGCTAGATGGGGTAGTTTTGCTCCCTTGTCCTCCACACCTTTTCTTCCCCTTTTCTATCCTTGCTCCCAAGTTCCATCCCATTTCCAGTATCACTGGATCTTTCATCAAACTGTGTCAGCTCACTTGCTTGGCAGAAACTTCTCTCTCTCTTTTTTTTTTTTTTTTTTTTTGGTCAGTGAATTGAAGTGGCACCGAGCGATGTCAGATAGGCAAGGGTGTGTGCGTGTGTGTGTGTGTGTGTGTGCGTGTGCGCGCGTGCTTGCAGATGCTTGCAGCAACAATAGTGGAAAGTACAGGAGGAGATAGACTTCTCTCGTTTGGCTTTGGTGAACCACTATATTGGCTCATGCTCTCCTGCATAACTTCTTCATCAGCTGATATCTTGGCATGATGCTGTTTTGGATGTACTGCTATAGAGGCATCTCTATTTCCAACATCATCCCTTCA
The DNA here is from genome assembly GCF_003343005.1 of Rhea americana. Taxonomy (NCBI): domain Eukaryota; kingdom Metazoa; phylum Chordata; class Aves; order Rheiformes; family Rheidae; genus Rhea; species Rhea americana. The sequence goes on along the minus strand of NW_028186479.1, from coordinate 6,667,811 downwards.
GCTTGGAATAAAGGTTTAGCTTCCACATACCTGCTTTCTACTGCATAACTGGCCTTGAATGGTCAGGGTGGCAGAGGAGCCCCTCTAATAACTGCACTCCAGTGCYGTGGCCATATAGATCTTTTATGGGCATTGCTTCCGCCAACATTTTATAGAGCATACAAGGCTGCTATGATGGTCCCCCTTGCAAAACAATGGCATAGCAACAGAAGGTTTCCCTTGTTGTCCTGGAGGCAGACCCAGATATCACAGGTGCTCTCTCTGGCTGCCTGCTCCTTGAGCATAAAGCCAGCACTGGCATCAATTCGGTCCAGGGAAAACATGGGTGGCATCAGAGAGACTGGCATCTAAATCAGTTGACGGGGAGCATCATTTTGCTTTCAGTGCTGAGGTAGCTAGTTTCTTAGGAGCATTGAACAGGTGAATCATCCTGACTGGCTGGGTGCTCTCCTGTCAGTGCAGGGCTCCAAGCACCTGGGCAGAAGCRGTGCAATTTGGCCTTCCACAGTGTCCATAGTGGCTTTGCTTCACAGCATGTACATCACACTCACAGTCACCTTCAATGGTCCATGGTGTCCCCAGGTTCMTAGAGATACCCTTCACAGCTTTGCTGCATGGAGACACCAGAGTCTGGAGCCATGCTTCCTTCCCTGTCCATGCAACTGAAGGCCAATAGATTGCCACCAGTAGCAGCTGAAGATTATCTTGTTCAGCCCTTTTTGCCTGTGCAATTGGATGACTGTGGCTGTCCATGYGGGATGAAACCCTGCATCTCCTTAAGCCCGAGACCTGTGCCCCATTTCGGTCCTGCTTAGACCCTGAAAGTGATATTCCCACACAGAGGAGCTTCTCGCCCGCAGCACGCTGTTCTGCACATCCCACTCTGCTGCTGCGATTGGACATGGTTTCAGATTTGCTGCCTCTTGATTTCTTCCTGTTCTTCTCTCTCTTTCCTCTAACTTTTTGAAATGGGAACATGGTTTAAAAAATGGGCGATGCAGAACAAGGACACACAGCCTCAAGAAAGCGGTGTCAGGCAGAACAAAATAATCGCCTTAGGAGGTGATTCCAAAAGACTTTGAAAGAAACTGGAGCACACATGTTACTCTTCTCATTCTGTTTTTGTCACRTCTCTGTAATAAAGTGGACATTTTCCCAGCTTCTCTGCAGGGCTGACAGCATGTTGTCAGGACGGGGCTGTGTCCTAAATAGCACCTCTGCAGGTTCAGAAAGTTCCCTCAGTCTAATTGGAAGTGACTCGCTGAGGTGAAGAAAAGCTACAAAATTGTTTTAAGCTATGAGCAATTATAACAACCCTTACAGTGCCAGTGACACTAAGAGGATTTGTACTGGATTATATCTAACATTAACATGATCTAATGCTGCATGAATATCACAACCCACAGCAGGCCCAGCTCTCAGAGACAGGTCCCTTATTCTTCAAAGTCGTCTGGGGTTTGGGGAAGGAGGGAAATAAAACCATGCAGGGAAAGTTATGGTGCAATGTCACGTCTCGTTTAAACATTGCGAATAGGCAGTGTTAAAGTAACAGCAGAAGACAGACTCAATTTTAACCAGAGCCAGCCAGCTTCTCCCTATCTGGAACTCACCCTGCTGGGCAGTGAGATACTGCAGAGGTCTCACAATAACACAACATCACATATACTGCATCGGCCGTGATGCTAGGGCACAACAGGTGACCAAAGAGCCAAATTGCGAACCCCTCTGTTATCTCCTGGCTACATTACATTGTCCGAAGCTAGTTTAAAAAATGTTTTAAAATAAGTCTGCCTTTTTTAATGGCATGGAGAGAATTCAGTTGATGCAAGCAGTGGAATAAGGGAAATAATTAGGATATGCCCTCATATGCACAGATTTCAGTGAAGCTCTGCTCTTGCAGGCAGGGCTGTCTGCAGCTAGTAATCACGAAGAAAAGCCTGGCATATAAGAAAGGAGGGAAGGAAGGAATAGCTGGTTGTTAAAGCTTGCAGATGGGGATTTTGGTGAATTTCTGCTCAACTACTGTATTACATGGCTTGCAGGGAGTTATTTAATCTCTCTTTAGATCAGTTCCTCATCTAGTGGAACTAAAGAAAAAAACATTTTCCTTACAAGAAGGGACAGAGAGAAGAATCAACTGGTGCTAGGCACTAAAACTCTAGAGTACTTGGGGAGGGAAAATACGGAAGGCAGGTAGAAGGGGAAGGTAATCACTCAGAGACTGGAAATGTACACTGGCCTTGAATGTTTTCTTTCTGGTCTTAGATTTTGCTAGTGAAATCAGTAGAACCAAGAAAAATTCTCTGGGAACCTAAACTTCAGGTATGGCTGAAGGGCATGGAGTACATGAAATCCTGAATGTGTAGTGCAGTCTGTGGCTGCCCAGGTGTGCTTGGGAATGACCCAAGGTTTGCCTTGTGGCTGTGGGGGACCACTTGATCAAAAGGATGCAAAAATTCTTCTCACCTTAGACGTAGTGCATGATGGATGAAATTAACGGGGGTAAAAATGGCCTTATATCCAACACGAGAAGGCTCTCCCTGATGGTGTTAGAGAGTTGTTGCAGTGCTGGCCTCTGCAGCAGGCTTGAGGAATGAGGCCAAGAGGTCTRAATTACACTGCTGCATATACTGCCTTTGAATTTGACCCTGACAGTAGGCTGAGTCGGCCATGCTTCTTATTAGTAGCATAATGTGACTGATGAATGGAAAAATTTCATATTAGTCTCTTAGGAGATTTAATACCGCTAATATATTATATTTATTTTGCAGAAACATGTCAGTTAGAAGTACTCCAATGCAATGCTGAACTATAATCCATCCCATTGAAATGCATCCAGGGAATAAAGTTCAGACCTCAAAATACATCAAACGGGATATGATAAATATCAAACAACTAACATCAAGGACCGCAGCTCAGATTGTCTGTTGCATCCTGGTTCACCTACAGTCAACTGCAGTACAAGCTCATGCACCACATCAATCCCAATTAGGCTCTCTCCTGAAAGTTTAGGCACAGTACTGTTATGCTAAAGTGTCAAAAATTATGAGTTAAACAAGCACCCTCAGAAAGATGAACTTAGCTTAAAAAGGAATGCATTTCAGAGAAGCAGAGGCAACATAAATTAGAAGAAAGGTTAGAGAGTTTGGCCTTTGAGCCCTCCACTTGTGAATGATGACAATGTATTTTTTAAATGGGAACTGAGATTTTCCTATGATCAGGTGTTTCTGGGAGAATACTAAAAAATATTGTGGGACACTTTGTGACATCATGAGAGTTAGCAACATTTCAAGCCTATTTCAAAAGGTGATTATGCATCTGGCTGAAGAATAAGTCTATTTTACAGAGAAATAGCTAACCAAGAGTTGTAGAGAATTCAATATTTTTAATAACTTTTCAACTTTTTAAGAACATCTCAGATCTGAAAAATTTTGGCCAAAAAAGGCAAAGGATTTATATTGATTCCAAAGTGTCTGGTAGGAGTTTCAGTTTGGATGCTTCTGACTTTCATTCTACTTTGTCATTAGTCTCCTTGCTAGGACTTCATCTCCTGTGGTGCCCTGTGCTCCCATTTAGGAAGGAAGAAATGGATCATTATGGAGATAGGACAAAGAAGGGAGGGAAGTCACACGGTGAAGGAAAACCGTGGGAGATGAAATCTATTTGACGACTTGTGACAGCTCCTCTGCATAGAGGATGAATTTGACCCACTGTGAAGTTTCTCAGAAGGAGTGCTAATATTCTGGGCTTGCAGTACTTACACTGCAATTATCACCTAAAAAATAGGTGTTAATGTAGATTTTCACATTCAAAGGGCCAGCTGCTAAGCTGGTATAAATGGGTGTACATCTGTGGACTTCACTAGAGCTAGAATGGTTCATGCTAGCTGAAAATGCTCCGCAGGATTTTAAAACTTCAGTTAATCTTAAAATCAAAATAAAGACAAGAAAGATTGTACATTAATTTCTTCACTTTAACAGTAAATTTAAGTTTAGGGTGACTGAAGTTCCAAATAATGAATGGTTAAATTGTGAGAGCTTAGTAGCRTGCAGGATCACACACACCAATCATTTTATACTGGTCATTTATAGTTATAAGGGAAGTATTTCTGGAAAGGAACTAATAGTAAATTATGGTGACTTGGTGGAATATAGCAACTAGCTATAGGCCTGTGGCCTTCCATCTTAGCAAGATACTGTTTTCCTTCATTCTGTAAAATATTCAGACTGATATGACACAGCTTTTTACAATGGGATCCCAAGGAGAAGATCTATTAATGTCTAAGGGAAAAACACACTAATTTGTAATTTTGAAGTGTCAGAAATTTTCTCTGAAGCTGCCATGCCAAAGTGCTACCTTCCTGTAACCACAGCACAGCATAGATTTCCTCAGTAACACACTGGCTATTGGTTAAACCATATAGCAAAGAATCAATAAAGTCAAGGCAATTTCTTTAACGTGCCATCTGTAAGACGGAAGGGAGGTGGGAGGAGGGTTTCCCTTAGTGGTTAATGCTTTGCTAAAGTTCAAATGAGGCAATATGTAGTAAAATAAATTCAATCTCTATTTTCCCTTCTTCCAATTTTAGTGGGGACTAAATGAAATGGAACTGTGTTGATTCTACCCAGTTCAATATATCTTCAGTTTCTAATAACCAAGGTCATTTTTACCTTCATGGAAAAAGAAGCCTAATATAAAATACTCACCCAGACTGAACAAACACATATTTGCACTTTTTCAAAAGCCAGGTAGATGACTGATATATTATATAATTCATTTCATGTCATACCGCTGAATGTTTTTTATAGATAGTGTTTAACCTTGCCAATTTTACTCTGAGATAATCACTCCTTTGAGGATAAAATCTCACATTTAACATTAGAAGAAAGAAGAACCCCCACCTGCCAAAAGCTGCAGCATACAACAAATAACAGGGAATTTATTTAGCCAGAAAGATAACAATTAGAGCTGTTTTCACTGCTGACTCTGTGATTAGCCAGTAGTTGTTATAATATTAATCAAAAATACAGTGATAACTGCTTAGACTACATTTTGATACAGCCAGTGAGCGATGACAAAATGCTTAGACATCTTACAATAATGTATTTCTGCTCTGACTAATGGAAATGCCAAATAGATTCATAAACCCCCCCTATATTTAGCACAGGAGCTATTCTCAGAGTACAGGAGCTCACTTGTAGTTTATGATCAGGAATATTAATAGTGACGGTGTTTCACCGAAGGGTTGCAAACCCTGGAAGGCACCTTTGAAGCACCCAAGGGAAGCACATCAAGGGTGCAAGTCTATGGTCAGTACAGTGCTCATTTGCTGCATGAGCCCCGGTGCTCCCCTGGAGATTGCCTTGGAGAACAAGGCAGAAGGTCAACACAAGGGGAAATTTTACCTGGAGAGAAGAAAAATATGTATAAGCCTGGATTCATCCTATCTCACTTTAAGCATTTAGCTGAGATGGCTACGCCTGGGGTGTTGTCAGCTCTTGGTTCCCATTATATTCAATGAAGAGAGACAGGCACCTCCTGAGGGCAACTCAGCCCACCTAAGATGTGAATCAGCCTCTGGACAGCTTGTGTTTCACTGCCAGTGCTGGAAACTAAGTGCCTGATGTGCTATGAGATGAATCCCAGCCTTGACATGTGAGAATGGGACAAACCAACTCTGACTGAAAGCCTCCAGCCACGAAAGAATGAAACATAAATCAAACGCTCACTCAATTAATAAAATGAACCATTTCATTAACTTTTAAAGACATTTTCCTCTTGCCTCCACCCTTCCCTTTCAGACCTGTACTTCGGACCAATAGTGGAAGTGCTGCTACATCATGTCCAGACCTATCTTTAAAGCATTTCCAGTTCCACTAGAAGCAGGAAGTCTTGGAGCTACCAAGAATYTGACTCCTCCAAGAATTGTCTACTCAGGTTTTGTAAGCTACAGGAGATCTGAATAGTTCCGAGAAATATCCAGCTAGGACTAGCCCTGTTGATTTAAACAGTCAAAGGGACATTTTAACCCACTGAGGAGCTCTCCCATGTAGTAGGCTCTTTCAGTGTACATCTAGCTGTTGTCCATCATTTTTACTACCAGAGAGGCCAACAGGGGCTGGAGGGARCTAGATATAATGGGGAAGTATAACAGTGTCATGCACCTTAAAGTCCGCTTTCTACCCAGCCCTATTTCCCTGCTGCCTTGGCTGCTATAAGGAGAGCTTTATTCCTCTAGTGTGGATCTGCTGGAAAGCCCAGGGCCTGGAGCCGCAAGGCACGGCGGCTGCCTGGGCTGGGCTCTCCAAGCACCCCAACCCCCCAAAGCCGAAGGGACACCCAGCAAGTGAACTGCAGTTTTTCAGCTGTATAGCGCAGYTCTGATTTCACAGAATAAGTGTCACCTCTCCACAAAGGGTATGTACCAACTTAAGCCAGATCACAAACTTATGTTAAGTCCTATTTTAGGGATGTAATATGCAGCATAGGCTTTGGAAAGGCTTTATGYGCTCGGACTAATTTTGCTTAGAGGGCAGAATCGAAACTTGGAAAACTAAGTTGGAGATCCTGGTTTTTGTTTGTTTATTCATTTAAGCTCTCCTCCACATCGAAAATCCATTTCACAGTCATTCAGAAGTAGCAACTGACTCAAAAATACACTGCAAACAAAATTCCTCCAAAGACAGGCCTTGTCTTAAGATGTCACTTTAAAGCATCCTCAGGATCTCTGGTAAAAATTTCTCTGTCTGCAGAGGATTACATTTTTTAGGCACCCTCCTGTTTTTTATTTTTAAATCTGTTTAACACAGGTTTCATTGCACCAAAAGATTTTAAGCGCATTTCCCCTTTAAAGCATACTTCATTYTGACACTACTTAAATCAGGAGTGGAGACTATTTTTCTTAAGTTTACCATCCCAGATAGTAAAGACCCAAGTTCCTCTGGAACAACTCATGTAGAGTAAATAATTAGACCTTGATCTGATGAAGACACTTAACAGCAGGCTTATTTTTAACTCCATGAGTGCAGTCATTGAATTCAAAGGGATTGTTCAGATGTTTAAGCGGAGTGCATATTTAAGGGCATTGCTGATCAAGTGTCTTAATCCTTCAGTTGTTCCATTGATTTTCTCAGGGCTCCTGGTACAGGGGGATGTCATGGGACGAAAGACAGCAGGACTGGAACCATAGTTTGTTGGAGCGCTCTTACCCCTGGGAAACCAGGCCCTGATCTGCAGAGCCCGTGGAAACCAGCCTTCCTCATGCTGGCAGTCAGCCCTTCAGCGGGAAGGCTCAATGCTGGAGGGCCTTCTCCCTCTTTCTGTCACTCAATATTTGTCACAGGTCCGGCTCAGAAACAGAGGCCRTGGTTTGGTTTTATTTTGGTTGGTTTGAGGTTTTGGATTTTTTTTTTTCTTCTTTAAATTAATTCCTATCTACTTCCTCTAATCTGTGGAAATACTGCCTCAGTTACACAAACTGAAGAAAACACATTCTCCCCCCTGTCCCGTAAAAAGCCTGAAAAATGTAACTAGGGAACGATCAGTAAATAAACTGTCAAATCCTGCAATTCTTTACTCTTGTGCCTAATGTTGAAAGGCAGCTAATTAAGACCAACAGCAGACTATTCACCGAGCAAAGATTGCTTATCAGCTTAATTTGATACTTTTACAGACAGCTGACATATGGTTTCCTCCTTTTCCCCCTGCCCCTTTTCGCAATCAAGTTTAAATAAGGATGAAGTTGTGCATAGGCCTTTTACTTTTCCTCTTTACTGGGCTGGGTTTCATCTCATGAGAGAAAGAATTGGTGGTATAGGCTTGAGGATCTGATCTCACTAAAAGTTTGCTTTTCCTCAGAGCAGACCCATATGCCTTTTACTTCGTAACAGATGTACTACCAGAAAAACAGATTGGTGAAATGAAGCTTGCTCCTTAAAGGTGAACTGAAACGCTTGTGTACAGCGTGTAAGAAACAAAGTCTGCTGCTTTGAACCACACACTTTGTAGGGTGCATATTAGATGCAGCCATACCACAATCATCCTTGGAAACATGACGAGCCAGATGAGAAAGAGATTTACAGGTACAATTTTTCAGAGCTATGGTAGCTCAGAATTACTGAGTTTTGCCATTCAGGGAAGTGTAAAAGGCCACTGCAATTTAAACCACTTCATAGATCATGCTGGACATCCTCTAATATGTATCATTACAGCCTTCCTGAACCTGATAGATGTTAYCCAGGGAGCAGAACACAGTGTATGCTATTACGTATGCCCTGGGTCTGTCCTCGTTCACTGCACCACGTCCTTAGTGGATGCAAATCAATAAGGCTGTGGGTTAATGGGTTTATGCCAGTCTGCACCATTCAAGGATTTGGACAATCACGTTTACTGCAGAAATCCAGAAGATTTAGACTTCTGCTTTTAATGGTGCTTACTGGGTTTATTTCTCTGTTCTGCCTGTGTGAGTGTAAGCAAGTCACCCTGTCTCCCAGTGACTCAATTTCCCCTTTTTGTATAGGGTCAGTTCTGCATCCCTGCCTCCAAAGAGATGGCTGGGGAATCACCCTGCCCTGCATGCCAGCTGCTCTCTGTGCTCAGGCATGAATAACTGGGAAAGCATCAGCAAATCAGTGCCAAATCCTGAAAACTGTTAATAGCTGCATGAGATATGATATAATTAGACCATTCAGTAATAGGAACCATGTAAGAATTTATRTTATTACACATGGATGGATGGAGCATAATTCCCATGAAGACCTCATCGCATGTGTGAGATAGACATAAGAATTTTCCCTAAGTTTATTAACAGACTTTGGAACTAACATAGGTGATCCAAGCAAGACACAACTAGTAAAAACAAACCCAACTGAAAAAATAGGGTTCATTTGCTGCTTGTTCCACAGTGCTTTCCTTTCACTCTTTCTACTTCTGGGGTCTTAGGTTTTAAATTAAACTCGAACTTAAAGTTCTAGTCACAGTGAACTTGACTAGTTCAAGTTCACTGTGACTAGAACTTTGTAAGTATTTTGGAGTCCTCATTATAAATCCATTTTCCAGTCTTTGGCTTACATGAAATGCATTTGCTGTGATCTATTTCAGGTTCTTCCTGGGCAAGTCAGAGTTTCTCCTACTTATTAATATTGTTTGTACTACACCCATGATTGAGTATCATCTCCATTTGTGTATTTATGACTGTGACAGTTACAGAGCTTGCACAAGAAGATACATTTTTTAATGCTGTTTACAGTCATTTTAGTAATCACTGTTATATATAGGTACATATTTGAAAGTCTTAAATAAACAGGTTCCGGCTGACATAAAAAGTAAAATGAAATGAAAGTATAAATTAAAATAAAATGTATCATCCAAAGACCTAGCCCTCAACAAATACCTGGCATGTTTTATACATACGATAGACACATATACATTTTAAAGACTTTATATACTTGAGTAAAAATAAGTAAAACAAATATAAATATGTGTGTATCAATGCATATATATAAATATAAATCATAACATACAAAAATATGCACCTGTACAAGCATGTTGAATGCACACACACATATGCATGCACGCATGTTTGGTACAAAAATCCTTTCTAGTCCTTGCATCTGGAAGGACCATGTTACAGTAACACTTAGGAGCTTAAAATAACACAACTGCCATGCTAGAACATGCCAGAGGAGCTGCGAGCTTTGCAAGTCCCCTCAGCAAATCGAGTGGAGGCACTGCCGGAGGCTGCCCGGGGAGGCACAGGGAGGTAAAGGGCTGGAGAAAGCCTTCTGGTGCGTGTTCGCGGCACCTTGCACSGGGGAGCTGAGGGGGCTCGGTGAGAGGGCGAGAGCCTGTGCTCCCAGCCAGCGTGTAAATGCCGTAGTCACAACGATCGCGATTTGACAGCATGCCACGGGCACGTGCTTGGAGAGTCTACCCCGAGTGGGACAAACAGGCTGCGGGTCCTGGGGCCACTGGGGCACGCTGCTCGGGAGGCTGCGCTGACGGAGGCCGCTCTCACTGGAGTTTTTCTCACGCTGCGTTCTTGGTTTTGTTTCTCARCTGCGGAGCAGAAGGTTTTCTTTAAAGGTGGAAATTAACCGAGACCCGTATTCAAGGTTTACGAGCTACCGGGCTCCAGATCTGCATTCGTCGTCTGCCATCGCTTTCAGTAATTATACAATTGAAACTCCCCCCAACGGGGGCCGCGCCGTAGCTTTCGGCCGCCTCGCGGGAAGCGCCGGCCCTGCGGCAGTCTGCCACCGCCTTCGCTGAGGCCGGCCGGCCCTCATGTCTCCTCTTGGCCGACTTCCCCTGCCTCGTACRTACACCCAGACCAGAGCTGCGTAGCGCCTGCATGCAGCTCGCTGCCTTCCCTCCGCTGAGCTCCTTGGGCTCTGCCGCGCTTCAGCAGCCGCCGGCACGGCCCGCGGCGAGCGACGGGCGCCGCTCGGTGCAGTGCTTTCGGCCCTGCGCCCTTCCGTTTCCCCCGCCAGCAGCTGCAGCCAGCACCTCCCTTCCTGAGCCACTATTCCTGCAGCCGTATTTAGCGGGACCTGCAACAAATAGTCCCAGAAGAGCTTCTCCTCAGCTCTTCTCAGTACATCTGAAGGGGTCTCACAGATGTTACTCCTTCAACGCTCCTGACCGTACGCCGGCGGCAGCCGTCGAGGCCGCTCTCCCTCACACCTTCTCACTATCCTGGCTGCCRGTGCCAACTCCCACTCACAAAAGGCAGCTGTGGTATCTCCTCAGACACCTTCCCTTCTCCGCAAGGTCGGCTGCTCACGTTGTCCAGAAATGAGGGCTCCAGGCCCACGGGCTTTGCTCGTGTTCCCTCATCTGAGGGGATTATCACTGCAATGACTCAGGTGAGAGTCCAGGAGYAGCAGGATCCCAAACGTCAGATTTGCAACATCTGCTGTTGAGGTTACTTTTTCTGCATTCAGCAGCTCCAGCGGTAGCTTGGATGGTGGCCAGGTCTGGTGGGAAAATATGGCTGCTTATCGTGGTGCTGAAGCAGGAGCTGAACCCTGCTGAAAAACCAGGCCCAGCTGAAAACAGTGGAATGGCATAAAAATGTAACTTGAGGCTTGCAAGAGGGATTGCATATTCGGGGCCCAATCCCTTTCACCTTATTCAAGCCAGAAGACCCATTAAAATGAGAACTGGCTGTACGTGCACATGCATTTTCCTTTTTGATCAGCTACCTCTTTGCTGATATGCCTAGTAGAGTGTTTGAAATCCCTATAAATGTTAGATGTCCATGATAAAAGACAGTGCCCTTATTTGGCCCACGGCCATTTTTCATGTTTATTTGCTTATTTATTTCAGTTAAGTGCAACACACCAGTTGATGTGCAACATCCGTGTGCTGCAATACGGTTCTAGGTTGCCTTGGCAACCAGTGGAAAGGGTTTTGAAGAGCCAGAGAGGCCCATGCTAATGAAAACAGGCATTCGGGGGCCTCTTCTCCAGGTGGGTGAGAAGAGGCTCCCCGCTGGGCTCCCTCATCCAGCCAGCTTTCAAATAGTCCATTGCTTTAAAAAAAACAACAAAAAACAACAACAAATCCCAGCACCCAGCCCCCTCTGCTTTTTTCCATGCTAAAATGCAACTACTGATTAAAAGTTCTGAGACAGTTCTTTGAAGCCTTTCATTAATAGATTTCCTTTATGAATTCAAATTAGATGGTCAATGTATTTTCCTTCCAAAAAAAAAAAAAAAAAAAAAAAAAAAAAGAAAGAAAGAGAACTATTATGGAAATGTTTGTTGCTGCTGCTGCTGACTTTTACATGTTTAATCTCCCACGTGTGCGTCCATGCCAGATGGCACTGCCAGTAAGACTGAGGATAATCTTTGCACAGCATCTTCCCTAAGTTGATGCTGGTCCAGGGTTGCTGGAGACTATAGGCCCTCATTTGGACACRGTGGAAGCCTAAGACTGGTGCCTTTGTCATGGGTCCTGTCAGATGGGGCTGACCTTACCTGGGCTCAGCATCCACAGCTCCCACTGAAAGCTATGGGTGAGGTTGGGAGAGGGTGAGTTATGCGCAGAGGATGTTATCCTGAATTCAAGGAGAGCTCTCCCTACTTGAGGATGTGGGTCTTCTAAAAAGGCATCTGGGTACCCACAGCTCAGGAAGTCAAATTTCAGTTCCCCTTATCCCTCCTGGTATTGTATGGGAGCAGGGCTACCTCTTCCTGTGAGGCAGATGCTATTTTTAGTTGAAGTTAGCATGGAAGGAGACATGGGAGGTGAGACTAGTCTGATCTCTTTAATCTAGCAATGTTTCTTGTTCAGTGCAGTGGCAACATCTCTAAGTGCAAACACAGGGATTGTAGATAACCTGAGCATCAGTGAGCATTAAAACATATATATATACATATATATATATATGCGTGTGTGTGTGTCTGTATGTATGTGTGTTAGAGCATTTTGGTTTTATTGACCTCTGCTTTCTCAAGCCTCTAGGAGGGAGTTGCTCACCCTTGAAGTATACATGAACAGTGAAGCTGAAAATTCACCTTGAAACATTCTTGCAGAATTGCTGATTTCTTCTCTGGCAGCTGGGGGACTCCCCTTGTCCTTGTCTCACACCTAGGGTAAGGGCACTCTCATGCTATTTTCCTCCCCARTCCTCACTTTTTCTCTTCTCACATCTATCCAATGGTCTTGTTWTTGATATTCCCACATCTCCAGAAACTCTGATCCTCAAATACCCCCCTTTTCCTTCACACTGCCTTTCTCTACTTCTCAGCATTTCCTTCCATCTCCTCTTCTCCTAGAGATTTTTCATAGACCAGTACTTTCCAAASAAGGTCTTTAGCAACCCATATTCTCCCACGATTTGCTTAGTTTCTCTATGTGCTCTTCAGACTTTTCTCTGAGTCTCACTCGGCCTCTCATTCCCCTCTCTGCTCCTTGTTTTCTCGGCCCTGTTGTTAACCCAGACTTTACGGGAAGCGGTGGTTGTTTCTCTGCAGCCTTGGCAAATCCGGTCTCAGAGAGAATACCTGAAGGGAGCACTATTACTGTCCCCCTGGCAGTGCGTGGAAGAGCAAACTCACCRAATTTCCACAGTCTCACTCATGGCATATGGAGCATATACACATGGRCATATGGAATATTCAAGAGAAAGCTAAAGAGACCCTGCTCTATTGAGTCCTCCAGGGTAGCACCAGGTGCAGTCAGTATGACCTGTATTCTGGGACACCCACCTGAAGTGTCCCAGCTCCACCGACATACATCAAGCCAAGCAGCCATGTTATGCAGCCCAACAAGAAGTGACAGTCTTATCCCAGCTTCTTTCCACAGACAGTACTTGTGTTGTAGTGGGATAACGCTTGGACCAAGCGATGGGGACTAAGGTGACCTTGGAATCCTGCACATTCAGAAAGGGACTAGGCTACAAAAGAAATATCATCTCTACAATGCAACAAGAGGCTGCCTTCTAGCTTACTCTAGAAGGAATACAAAAGTGTGTATTGGTATGACAGGAAGCCACAGAGCCTCCACGAGGAATATCTGACGCTATTCAAAGGACTCTTTTAGGTACATGTGAAAAAGGGTAACGAACAGCATTAGGAGCTGAGCAGGAGTTCAGCCATCAGCTTCAGTGAGATTCCCATAAGTGTCCATCTTTTCTTACACCTGTCCAATAACTCCTGAGCATTTCCAAAAACTGAGCAACTGACTGGCTCCATGAGGTGACACCTATGGGATATGTAAGCAGATGAGTAACTAAATACAAGAATGACATAAAAGGGGCTCATCCTGAGCACAAGACAAAGGGTTTTCTAGCCTGGGTGATAGTGGATAGGGGGCTGAAGAGCTTCTGGACATTGAGGCCAGCAGAAGGGTACTATATGATAATCTGGGAATATAGATACCTGTTTCTATTTCTGTTTCCATGTGAGCTTTTCTTGTGAAGGGCAGAACACGTTCTTCTATGGGCAGTGATAACTGGCACTTTTTAGTGCATKCTTGGGCTGACAGCCCGAAGTCTGAACATATGGCATGAAATTATAGGAAAGAGAGAACGGAACTGGCAGCTGGGAGTGAAGCAGACCTCTATAATAATGATAATGAGGTAAAAGAAATAGTGTCCTACAGACTGGCAAGGATGTGGCTACAGAAAGCCGTAGAGGGAGATGGCCAGCTTCCTGTCAGCAGGCTATATCATTTCCACATAGCTTGTAGTGAAATGGCAGCCAGCTTCTCCAGAAGTTCTCTTCTAGCTCCTCCAAAGCAATGGGAGGTGACTGCCTATTTGGACAAGTGAAATTYCACAAGCTCTTAAGATAAGAAACAGGGTTTACCAGTCCTTTCAAAAAATCTGAAACCAACCTAGATGACGTGAGGCTGGGGACAAAATTAGAAACGTGAATGGCATAGCTTTCAGTGTTAAGCAAAATATATATTTTTTTGTGTGTGACTCGTTACCGCTCTTACCATGACTCAGTGCCAGCAACTGACTCATGTTGAAACAGCATTACAGAGAGACAAAGAAACCGTGTAATGAACCACCAGACTTTCAGTTTGATAATACTCCCATGGAAGGAGTGTTTTACTGTGTCCTGAACTGCAGTAAAGCTTATCACTGAGAGCAGTGACGTACTGGTCAGTTCGTTAATCTAAGCAAAGGGGAGTGAAGCTGGAAATGTTTATAAATGGTTTGCCTCTGCTGAGGAAGGAGATAAGAATAACTATGACAACGTTCCTAAAACATTTGTTGAATGTTTCATTCTCAAATGAAATACACCAAAAAGGAAGGCAGTGCCTGAATGGGCTTCAACTGTGGGATATGAGGGTGTAGAGAAAAACTTGCTCCTTATAGAGACCTCCCCAGGAAAAAGCACCACTGCAGCTGAAATGTCCACAGGTAGCCTTAGGGCACCTCAAGTCTTGGGACAGCCAACCTTCAACGGGGCTCCCTTTTGGAGGGWCAATGTTCCAAACTGCGGAAAAGAGGTGTCTTTCAGGAGCACAAGAACCTGGGACTCCTCCAAACAGCAATCTACTTTTGAGATCATAGGCAACTTTCATTTCAGTGACAGTAAATTATAGTTCATGAAAACCTGTCCTGGATTTAGGACATTTTTGGAAACTTTTGTAATCCCCATCTAAACTGGCTCTTAAATAGGCCAGGAAACAAATTCAGCAAGYGTGTGAGTTGCCCACAAGGAAGGAGGGAAGGCTAACTGAAGCGATAGCAAGGATATCTGAGGTGTGTCATACATTTCATTTTTCAGATGTCACTGTTACATCCGTTCATAACTCTYGTGTCATCAGTACAGTCCCTGGAACTGCAGTCCCATGTTCTGCACRAGCATGAGGCCTTGCCTCCTTCTAGCCAAATACAGAATCCCTCTCTGCCAAGGTGGAGAACAAGGTCATGAGCTACTGCTCAGCCTATTGCTGGAAGAGTGTGGAGGAGGRCTGACCAATCTACTGCCTTCTCAGATCAGTGTAAGACCCTGAGTTGTTCCTGACTTGGCTTATATTGCAAAGCAGCCCCACATGAATAACCCCATGCTGCACAGGCTGGCTCATGGTCTTAGCTGAATAGCCAAGATCTGTGTTCACTTATTTGGGAATGGCAAAGGCATCTAATTGCACCACAGGGTATTTCAGCACAGAAGTATTTAACGCTTATGCTACAGAATTTAAAGCACGATTTGCTTCTTGTGGCTCCTGAAATCTGCAACATAGCCCTGCCAATGAAAACATAAAGACTTGGCTATGCAAGGAAACAGCTAGCTCAGCAAAAACTGTGGCCTGTTGTTGTATTTGCAATGAAGAAGAGGAAAAACATCCACTGCCCACAGAAATGCTGCTCCATTTTATTCTTGAAACTGGCAATTTAGAATTAAAGGCAGCTGAATTACATGGGCAAAAAGGGAAAATTCTGTTTTATATGGGGCCCACTATACATCTGTAACTTTGTTGTGAGAATTCTATATTGATTGCAGTAACCTGCCCAGGTCACTTTGTTCTAAGCATTTATGAGGACAATCTGACAGTCTAGTAGCATATTCATTTTAACTGCTGTGTTCTACAGAAGTACACATAAACTGGTACTATAAAGCAGCTGTTCTAATGCCCTTAATCATTGCCCTACACTACGTCTCTAGATGGTATTGGCACAAAAAACAGAGAGAAAGGAGGTAAGGGTATGAGTATTTCTCTTTTGTACTCACTRTATAAATAGGATCATAGAATCATAGAATCAGTATGGTTGGAAGGGACCTCYGGAGATCATCTAGTCCAACCTCCCTGCTCAGCACGGTCACCTAGAGCATGTTAGACAGGGTTGCATCCAGGCGGGCCTTGAATATCTCCAGATAAGGAGACTCCACAATCTCTCTGGGCAACCTGTGCCAGTGCTCTGTCACTCTCACAGGGAAGAAATTCCCCCTCACGTTCAAGAGGAACTGCCTGTGCTTCAACTTCTGCCCATTGCCTCTTGTCCTGTCACACGGGGCAACTGAAAAGAGTTTGTCCCTGTCCCCTTGACACCCTCCCTTCAAGTACTTGTACACATTGATAATTTGAAAACATCTTCTTTAATAATTTCTTTTTTTCTTGTTTTTTAAGTAATCCTTMCTCCATATACACCCATTATGAAATCGTTGCTGAAAGCATCACAAACTTAATGGTRCGCAACTTCACTGATGATCAGAGCCCTAGGTGTCTATTTTGTATTGTATAAATAGCAAGTTAGGCAACTTGCTTGTCACCTGTAATGTTTCATGTAGCCAGCTTTACATTGACGTACAACAATGCTGAATGAGAGTCCCAGCATTCTTGTCATTTGATATCCGTGCTGGGAACTTTTGCTGAAAACATGCTGGGTCAGATACATTCTTATGCAGAAAAACATAAGCCACTAGTAAAAGTTCTTGCACAGGAGGAGAAATATTCTCTAACACCAAGATGTTTGGGAAGGGCATAATGTGTAGGGTGTCTCTGTGTGTGTGTATGCGTGCAAGGACCTAGCACAGAGCTGGAATTCCTGAGATCTTTCCCCGTTCTTGTTGGTGACTCACTAACAATACACTCTACCTACAGAAGGTCTCGGAGATAGCCTTGAGCTGAATGGGAGGTCTATGCACACACTCCCATTTTCTATGATTCAGAGTGTATGTATCTCATCASGTAATGCTAGGGGAGAGCTACAGTCATTGTAGCTGCCTGGTAATTCTRTGCTCTTTTACAGCTCACACAGTAATATGTTACAAGCACTACTTAGTTCCTCTCTGTAGCACTGATTTGCATTAGGTAAATTAATGCAGGTTATGACTTACTTCTCATTCCCTTTGGCATGGTTTGTTGTCCCAGAAGGAAGTAGCAAGGCTTGTGCTCAGGAAGTCTGAGGTGGAAGCTGTGTTTGGCTCTGGCAGAAGATGGATGATAATGGATGGACAGGATATGATTTTGTTCTTCCTGGGTCTTACCTCTCCCTCACAGCTGCCAGGCATTAGCTTGTGCTGTTTTGACAGTGATATCAGCATCACCCAGCTCAAGGTTTCAAAAATTATGAACAAGATCTTTCCCAAAATAAAAACATGGCCAGTAAAATTAGGTTAAATGAAATAAATGTAAGATTCTTCCCCCCTCAGTATTAGATGAATACTGTGTCCAGGTTTGAGCACTGGACATCAAGAAAGATGTGAAAAAGTAGAGAGAGGATTATTAATAATCAAAGGTCCTGAAAACTTGGCTTATAAGGATAGAGAAAACACTGTAATCCCCAGACATAGTAGACAGAACAAGAAGAAATGGGTTTAAATTGCAGCAAGGACAATTCAGGCTAGATATTAGAAAGCACTTTGTAACAGCAAGGCTGCTGTAAGTATGGGAATAGATTGCATGGGCAGGTGCTGGCGTCCTAATTCTTGAAGGTGCTTACGAATAACCCCAAACTTGGACAAACATTCATGAGAAATGACATTAACGTAGCTAACCCTGCCTTGGTAACCTTATGGTACTGCCCAGCTCCATGATATTGAAATATACCTATGATTTTTGCTATATTAAACTCTACCGCAATGTAAATCTGCTGCAGTAATAACAGATGGAACTGGTAAACAATCCCTTCATGCCAGTCCTGTTCCAAGCCACAATGTTTTGGTGCTGTACTCTTAGAAATAAAAAATAGTGAGTTGTAAATGGGTGGAACTGTTGCCAGCAGGTTGGAGAGGTGACAGGTCTGTTCATTGTGATGGCTGTAGCGCCCCGCCTGTCTGTATGTCTGCCTTTACAGGAAGAATACAATGTCTTTCCTCTGTTCATAGTGGGCTCAAAGGGGCCCTGCTCCACACCAGAAGTGTCTAGATGCTACTTCAAAATGCATAGCAGGGCAGCAAATGTCATCTCAACTGCAAATGAAGTTGACTCTATTCAAGGGAGGTCATGAACACTGGTGTTTTCCTGGCTATTTCAGCACATCATGTTTTTTTTGTAAGCTAATTGCATGCAATAGCTTGTACTATGGTATGTGAGTCTCACCATCCATGGAAGGTATCTTAATTTAAACTAATAATGTGAAGCCTCAGTGTCAGCTGACTCTGACTTTTAATTACTGTTGGCCAAGTCCTCCAGTGCCTAAGCAAGTCTAACTTGCTCTATGCCATGGGAGTCAGCAAGAGGGTAAGAAAGCTTCTTCAAATGACATTTGATGAATCTGCTGAGAGACTTTCCCTCTGGGGAAAGCCAGGTGCCCTGACATGGGAGTGGGAGCCTCTCTGTCCTCCCGCTCCTGGGGAGGAAGAGCTGCCTGGGCCAAACTGGCCCTACAAATAGTAACCACTTCTGCATCCTCCCCTGATCCTCACCTCCTTTAGCAGCTACCTTCCCATGTGAGCTCTGGGTTCATCGGGAAATACTCGTGTATGTGACTTAAAATTTTGGGGAATTGGTCAGCTACAAAAAAACAGAGCAATAAACTCTGCTAAATTCAGTGTAATTGTTTCCCCAAGAAGTTCCCCTCAAGCATAAGTTGAAAACTGAGTGAGGTGGCAGATGTGAGAAACAGATTGTCCCCCTATGTCCTGCCTTCACTTTTCAATCTAGTCATGTGGCCTGCTTTTAAATTTCATTCTTACCACTTAACTAAGTAGTGTGTAGCACACCTTAATTCTCAGTAACAACAGATCTCAGGTAGGCTCCAGGAAAACTTAATTCAAAATAAATAGTGTTTCCTGTGTAGGCTGATGCTTGAACTAGAGAAAGATGAAATAAATTACTCATTAGTTCCTGGTCACCATATTGTAAGATAATTACTACAGTACCAAAACGATTCAGAAAAAAATCGCGAAGGTTAATTCAAAATCTAAGACATGAACTTACAAAGCTAGAAAAGAACTGGTATGTATGGACCAGAATCAAAAAAAATAGAGAAATGAGTTTTCTTAAAATAATACTAATTCAAGTATATAAAAATCTTAATGGTTAAATTCAGCCTTGGTTCATACTTTCATTCCATCACAGATAAGCACAAATGGAAATAAAGTAGAAAGAAACTGAGGGCAGTGTCAGGAAGCACTTTCTTACACAAGCAGTAATTGAAGAGTGAGGTGACCTGTGAGGCAATGTCACAGGACAAAAACACTAGTGTAATTAAAAAAGCACTTAAATGCAATACGAGGAGGAAGATGAATGAACTCTGGCACAAAATGCATTTCTTGGTCCCTCACCCAGCCCACCACAATATGTACTTAGACTCTTGTAATCATTTGGGTTTGAACCACTCTAAACTCTACCACAAAACTGAGGAAAGTGGAAGTGACTCTTATAGGCTGTGGCTTCTGATTATATTGAAAATGTTAATATCTATACAGTGGGATTGAGGTCAATCATTTCTCATCATTCACACACAGCTGAATTGTCTTTTGAACTGCAAAYCCATTCGGTGCACTGATAAAGAGGAGGATAAAATCTTAGGGCATAAAATCCCATTGCATGAGAGGACTCGACCTTAGCAGTATCCCCCATCTCTGCCATCGCGAAGGGGATGGGGAGAGCAGGAGTGAAGCACTGTTTCCAGACCCAACCACTCATTACAGCTGAATCATTAGCGATGGGAAAGCCATCTGCTTCAGGTACACACTAGGAGCACATTAATTTTCTCCTCCTGGTTCATACAAGCAGCAAGTCAAATCTGTCTTTGAAGCAAAGGAGCATGCAAATGAACCAATCAGGTCCTATAAGGCTCTTCTTAGACCATTTTTGGGGCTCTGTGAAAAGTAGAGAGAGGCCCCTTACAGTCCCCTTTACACACAGACACACACATGCACACACACACACACACACACTGCTCCCAGGGCTCTGCACTGAGCTTTCAGAAAAGAACAGCCTAGCTTCTAGCTATTTCCTCTACACCATTACCCTTAATACAGCTCCAGGCCTGATTTTGCCACCTTTGCTCCTATTGATGTTACTATAATATGTTGCACTTACTGTATACAGCTGCTTTCTTGTGAGTCCTTCAAAGCAGAAAGATTAAACCACAGCAGTATGGAAACCAAGGAAATATTTTTCACTGGAGAAAGATGGCAAGGATTTTCTAGATYAGAAATTTTTCTTACAGAAGAACTTTTGTTACTGGAGCAGATCTATAATAATATCACTACTGTTTCTGTATCCTTATAACAGTGCTGCTGGGATAGAGTAGCTCTTTTAATACAAATGCTGTCATTTAGAATTGCTGCTACGGTAGAAATCTTAAATTAAGCACTGTCTTTTATACAAAATACAGCACCACCTGGTTGAACAGAGAGCTGATAAAACACTACATTTTTTTTCCATGCATCATGTTAAATTATCCAGCAATATAAAAGAAATAGAAGTACACAAGAGCAGGGCATATTTATGAAATGGCTTCACTGATATCTTCTGTTTCCAAACACTATGTACTGAGTAGGGGGCAGAGACTGAACAGACTCTTCAGACAAAATTCTTTCAAAATGACCAGTCTTAATGTCAAAACCATATGCAGATCCACAGCTGTGGTATCTTTTCAATTCAGATCCATAACATGCCCCCAAACGCACAAAATGTCAATGAGTCACAGGTCTAGGAAAGGACTTGTAGTATAACTGTACAAGTAATTTACTCTATCTGAGCAGTAGCCTATAATGGTCAAAAAGCTCATTTGCAGTACAGTTTATTCCAGTTCCCCTGGTGAATAAATTACCATCTGATATGGCTAAATCAGCCTTTTTTTTTTCCTGTGAAGTAGGGAAGTGCTATTGTTTCAGTGTTACAGACAGGAAATTGGGAAATATGGGTTGTGTTTGAATTAACTTGCCAGATGATTGGCTTTGCGGTCCTGCTCCCGGGATTAAAGTCCTTTGGAAACTCAGAGCACCTCCTCTCCCGCCCTTTCCTGGGATTCCTTCTCACTGAAGCCAGGACACATGGTGGCTGATAAATGCCCCAAACTCAGACTGATGTGCAGTAAGGACTGACTACAGACTGACTGTGCACACAGGTATCAGGGATGCCTGGGTCCTAAACATRCCGATGGAGGCCAAAGTCGAGAGTCTCATGGGAATACAGGCATCAGTGGAAGTTGAGTACATATGTGGGTTTGGTTGGCTGTAGCCTGTGGAAATGGAGAGCAGCAAGGCTGTGGCCTCCGCAATGCTGAACTGGGATCTGCAGCATCTGAGTGTTGCACCTGCTGGTTCAACCTTCCTCTCCTACGGAAGTCTCATGACTTCAAGTTTCAGTCGTGTTGCTGTGAATGCTGGACAGAGTAATCTCATTCCCCCRTGTCTGTATGACTTCACTGCCAGGCACACCACACAGTGCTGTCAGAGGTCATCTCTAGCACTCTAGTTCATGAGAATTCGGGTGAGGAAAAATACAAGTTGCAACACCAGGTTTTTTTTCTTGAGTCTCACTGAACCATCTTTGAGATCCTTTTGCCACCTGCAGATTATTCCAATGAAGGAAGCATGTTCATGACACATTCCCAAAACATTGTACTATTACGGTAGTTTTCTTCTGCATATTAMATAATCGGCAAATTGTATTGATGATCGTCATTTCCTCCACAGGGCACTGTTCATTAAGACCCCTATGATGGTGTATATAAAGCTTGACTTGGATCCAGGGAATTTTGGAGGAGGCGCTGGACAAGGCGCTCATTAATTTTCAAATATATTCCTTCAAAGAGCCTCCTAGTACTTTCCAAATATTTTTAAGAGCACATACTTCTTCTATGAAATGAGTATTATGCCTACAGAAGTGAAAAAATAAGGACAGAGAGGCTTAAGTAACTTACTTGAAGCCCTACAGGAAGGCACAGGAAGGCATTTGCCATGGAAATAAGTTCTATGCTGTAATTGTCTGTTCACAAGGGGTTGAATTTTCTGAAGAATGCTCAGAATTTACTTACATTTGGCAGAAGTGTACTATTTTTGTTGTATTAGGTATCTGCTGTTCAGGAAAAAAGCAAGGATTTGGTAGTAACTAATGATTCCTTAGTTACAGTGAAATATATGAGAAATTGACATTAAAAGGTTGCAAAATGTAGCTGCACTTATAAATCGGGCTCTGATCATGCAAAGACTTTCAAACACGGTAAATTTTGCCTCACCGAAGTCACTGCAGTTTCTATAAGGCATGAACTTAAGTACATGCGTACATCTCCGCAGGATCAGGTCGCAGTCTCTGTGCATAGGTGTCCCTTGGAATGCACCAGCTATAGGAAGTGGGAGAACCATAGCAACCTCCCAGAGCTGCTAAAACTCCAGCTGGTTCTCTAAAATGTGGCACGAGGTACATGCCCGTTATTACTATTGCCATTGTAACAGTGCTAGAGAGCTGGGATGTGCCAGGCGTCTAGTCCCCATGGCGTTAAGCATTGTGCAAATACATTATAATGGTTATCACAGACAGCTGACGATGTAAGTGGTAGCATTGCTGGGGAAAGGCAACTCAGGTATTGAACTGTATTTAATATAATAGCTGACTCCCTTTTTAAAGCCCACTTCCTAAAAATTTTATACTGCCCTTCTTCAAAGAATCTTAGCAAAATTGTGGTCAATAATTAAAATAAACAAGTACACGCAAATCAGATCTACAACTCTAGATTAGATGGATTCTATAATACCTTGCTTCACCAGTTTCACTCTCGCTCCACCCCACTTTCATCTCTGTTGCTAGACCATTTTTGATTACAGTTCCGGTATCTCATGCTTTAGGAGGCAAAAGAGAGAACTCTCAGTTATTTCTTCCATTGTTCTCTAGTATGGAAGGAGACTGAAAAAGAACCAACAACTCCATATATACAATGCTCTCTAGTAATGTAAAGGATTACCTTGTAATTTGTTGATTTATAGAAAAAAATGCTGTGCTATAATAAACCCTAGTCACTATGATCATAAAGGTTGCAGAACTATTTGAGAGGTAAATATAAGGAGTCTTTTAAGGTCCCTATTCTGACAGAAGATATTAAGTAAGTATTGGTGAAATGATAATTGCCCTRGTAAGGTCTTTGAAGCAGACTGTGCCCATTAGGCCCTGGATGGAGATCATTGGCATTCTTCTCATATTGTAAAACATGTTTAGACAATAGTGTATTTTTGATCACTGATATCTTGAAGTTGGTTTGTGCTGAATAACATTTTATATGCTTTCAGATGAAATAGGCTCTGTTAAAATTATTTGGCTGGTAACATAATAATTGTATTAGCAARAATCACTTATTGCCACCTTATTCAAAGACTGTTGATTTATACTCCCATCARCAACCATACTGGTTTCAGCCATGTTCCCTGGTCCTACAGCCTTAATACCAATTAGTAATCTTGAGCACCACCAGTAATCTTYGCTCAAATGGGTAGCTATATTGGATCAGTAAGACTAGTGTCCTCACCAAAAATAGAGAGTTTAAACCACTTTGAAAATGAGTTATATCCTGACTGCTAAAAGGCTAAGAAAGTGCTCCATAACTTTGTAAATTTTCTCTTAATTTTGCCTTTTTAATAGAAGTTCAAACATTAACTAATGGATTTAAAAGTTTTTACTTGCTTGGACTATGAATTAAAGCAGTGTCTCATGAGTAATATTTTTTTGTATGCAGTTGTTAATTGTTCTTTATCTTTTTTATTTTTTTCTTATGAAATAAGTTGTCATTACAAGAGATCAAAAAGCTCATTTTTCTCAGGAAAACCTAGATTCCAGGAYATATTGAAAAACTGATGGTAAGCTGAAGTTCTGGCAATAATAAGAAAGTAGGGCCTCTTCTGTATGAAAGRTAATCAGCCACCAGTAACACTTAAATACCCTAAATAAAACCAGTTGTCTGCTTTACAGGTATCTGGCAGATGAGAGGTCAGCTTGGACTGATTCAAGRCATATATGTATTTATTTTCTTTTTTTTAGTGATACATTCTTAAAAAGAGAACTTCATCAGACTGAAACAGCTCTCTCTGTGTGGYTGCTATATTTTCCCCTAAGCAAATTCTTCACATGCCCAGAAGGAATCTTGTTTCCAACATCTGGGAGTGCTTTAGAGACTTTCATTATTTATATGCCAAGATAATATCTCTTTCACATGAATGTGCTACTGTTCCCATTGATTAGATGTTTGCTGATTAGTGCCAACTGCAGTGGCTTTTGTAATGTGGATGCTGTTTTGTTGGTGCTTCCTCAGACTCTTGATTTACATCAAAAATTATGTCTCCAAACACTCATCAAACCTGAATTCATTAGATTTTGATTGCTACTAACTTGAGAAGACTGAAGAGTTAAAAAAAAAAATACTGACATTGAAAATTAAAGTTAAGCACACACCAAAAGGAAATGGCAGGAAATTGTGATTAAAATTGATAATAATAATAAAAAAAAAAGAGTGAGAATCTATGGAATCAGCAAGGACATTTTTTTCTGCCTTGACAGCCAGCAGCAGTCTAGCACTTCCCACAGTGAGCTGGGGGTGAAGGGAGCCCTTGCGAGGGCCACACACATCCTTCTTCTCAGTGTGTTTGCAGCGCAGGGCCTGGCAACAATCTGATTTTCTGATAAAGCCCCCAAAACAGAAAGCTGGCGTGGAGAAGWGAGAAAGAACACGGAAAGGGAGGTTAGGCAAACCAAACACTCCTTGTATCTCCTTCCAGGACTCCCTGTGTTCACTTCCAGGCAGATAAATGAGCACACCGCTCTGGCCCTGGGACGTGCCCGGCCAGCCCCCAGCCGCAGAGCCCTCCACCGGGTCCCCACGGCTCCRGGCAGCCTCTCGCCCTGGCCAAACCCCCACCTTGCCTCCAAAGTGTTCATCTCAGCAACGAGAGAAGGGAAAATGTGAGACGAAAATGATGACAGAGCCAAAAACTGCCACTCAAAGAGCAGCTTCGAAACCGTACCAAGGTGCTTGGCAATAAAAGTGAATGCACATATTCAAAACGAGAGAGAAAGCGCCGCTATCGGTTCCTCAACACTTTGCTAGCAAATGTCTCTCTAACAGTGCAAGCACCGCACTGAAGAAAGCCACAGAGGATTGCTTTAAGAGAATGAATTAAAATATCACATAATGCTAAGATGTTTCAGAGCGTGTGGGAATTAGCAGGTCATTGATGAGCTTACCGAGTTCCTGAGAACACCAGTTCACATCTCACCACGGGCCACTGGCAGCACCCGTAACATGCAGCTGTGCACCCAGCAAGGTTAATGGCCATGATAGCCCTATTACCATAACGAGCTCTGTGGGGACAGACCTGCATCCTCACGGCCTGACTAAAGGAACCGACCAGTGCAGAYATCACTGCCAAATTGCTGCCCGCATGTCCAGAATGGCTGGATAAATGTGCGTGTTTGAACTCCTCCACAATGAACGATTCCTTAGGTGTTTTTTTTGGTACCCTGCAGCAATATGTAGTACACACTGTATTTGCAGAGAGGCTGCCCAGATTTACTCAGCTTAGTTTCCTCTCTGTTTTCTTCTAAGTGACTTAATTTCTGGTGTCTTGCAATTTTAGAGGCAATATTGGCAACTGAAGTATTTCCAAGGCTGATACCTCAGCATAGACATCTATGTTTTTCATTTTGAAGCTATTTATAGGAGTTCTCAACTGTTTTGTTTGCTTGTTTTTACTATCGCTAGGAAGGATCTGAACCCAAACCTTTCAGGTATACTTTAGGGTCTCCAAATAATTGGCATTAGGAGCTAACCAACAACATGATTTATTTGATTTTAAAGTTTCTAGGCATTTAGAGACTGTTGGTTTTAGGTACTTATCATCATATACAGAAGCCCAGCAATGAAAAAAATAGACATTGACTCTTCAGCTGGCATACACTGGGGTAACTGTATTATGGTCAATGGAGCCATACTAATTTACAGCACTTGTGGATCTTGCTTGTTTCCAGAGCGTACATTGATTTTACCATAACTCTTTATTTCCTCATTTTCAGCCATYTAAATGTAAGTACTTCTGACATTTTGGGAGGGTACCAGGCATCACTGGATCAGTCTTGATGCTTTTTTAATGATGCTTTTGGGCAGTGACTAATAATCATGAGGTAGCTTGGAAATGAAACTGCTGATTTTATTCTTATAGTGTACTGAATTAGCAATTAAATCTCAGATCATTTAAATACCTAAAGGGTCTGGGAGTATAGAGGGTTCTGACTTAAAACATTATTAAACAGAGTTGAAGGAAATAACTCTGGACAGCAAGAGTATGATTGCAAGAGGCGCTGGCTTCAGCGGTGGAGTGAGCCTAAGAAATTCCCTACTCACCTTCACCTCTGAGCTCAAGTTCACCTGCCCTTTGCTTGTGTGGATGCAACTATTCAGGTCAGTGGTGAAAATGTGACTGCTGAAATCTTTTGGTTTAAAACCAAGCCCCCTTTTCCTTTCCCCCAAAGGTGTATTTCAACCCAAACCGTGTCACTGATCTTTGCAGTGCTGCCATATGAACAGCTGCAGCGACACAAGCAAAAGGGCAGTGAGCACAGTKCAGTGATGGGGATTAGGGCCGTGGGGCAGGAGCTTCTTAGGCTGGTTTGGTTTCMCTGCCAAAGTCAATATATCGTGTTATGACAACCAAGAGCTGCCTGMTGGTCATACCACATCTCTTTCCACAGCAGCCTGCACATGCAGACTGGCACCTCTCATTTACATCTTCACCACATCCACCGCACTTGCAGCAGGACTGTGACTGTGCYGGATATTTTTAGGGGATATTACTGTCCTCGGGCAAATATTCACTCGCGTTTCAGCRGCATGACAGCAACTATCAAGCATGCTGTCACCTCTATCTTGGAATAAAATTGTACCTCCAAATCTGTGTAACTAAATAGTGAAGTTTCCACCCAAGAGATGTTCTTAGCAATGACTATAAAACACCATTTAAGTAGATTTAGATCTCACTAGCCAGATGCATATGAAACAGGAATTGGCATTGTTTCATGGACTTTGAAYGCTTGCCAGTTTACAGCACACAGGGGGCTGATCCGCACTGTGCAGTTGTGTGAAGGACTGTCCCTAACTCACCCGTYGCACTGCCTGCACGTGAACCAAGGGCTGCGAGCGCCCGCAGTACTAGAGCAGCCTTTCACCTCTGCAAGGGTTGTAAAAAGATGCTTCCTTCACTTTGGTGAGTGTGTGAAAAATGTCTTGCAGGCGGGTATTTAAAATCAAAGGTCTGCCTATTTGGTGCTGATATTCCAAACTTTGTAGTCCGTGGCTGATAAAAATAGAGGGTTTGCTTCAAATCCGGCTTCACTAAATGTGACTGCAGATATCATCTAAGGAGTTTYGAGATGAAAGCTGCTAAGGCCATGAGAGTTACTAAAGGGAGGCTTTGACATGTATCTAAAAAAGAGGATTTCTTAATTATTTGTTCTTTCCCTTATTTCATACCTCCCACCTTACAGTTCTGAACTTATGCACAAGAACTAATGTATTACTGTTTGAATTATTTCAGAGCTTCCTTTTTAACATTACTAATTGACGCACCGATGGATACTTACTCTCCTTACTTTATCACACTAATGTTGTTCTAGCTAATTCCCTGCTGAAACAGCAGAGCTACCCATTAAGCGAGCGCTACAAGCTGATAAGGACATTTATCAATTGCAACAACAAAATGATTTATGCATTGCATCATGAAAAAGGGACAAATATTGACATCAACGTGACTTATTTGCTTGCAAAGCCCTTATTGAGGAGGTCAGTAGAAGGGAGCATCAGCCATCAGCTCAGGGTTTTGCCAGAAGCAGGGAGCTAAACATCTATTTTCTACTCTAAGCCATACTCTGTTGTGTGCAGAGGATGCCAGCASGAAAGCAAGAGATGAAGGGCATGTCAATCAGCAGTGCTCCGCATCTGAAATTCAAAATGGTAGATAGAAGCAGAGCAAGGAGGATAAGCCAGTTAGCAAGATATATTTGCAAGCCTTTGGCGTGGGGTGCTTGCAGGAGGAGCGTGGGGCTTAGCAGCTGAGGGCTGGGAGGGAGCTTGGTCAGAGGAAAGCTGCTGCTATGCCTGGAGAAGGCATGATCGGTGAGTCTCTCTATACAGCGTAGCCGAGTGACGAGCAGAGAGCAAGGTCTGACACAGTCCTTAGGGCACTGGAAGCAGYACAGCCACAATAACAAGGTGTAAATTAATTAATGCTCTCTGTCTCAGCACTTATTCATCTAGGTGCAAGGGGAGCATTTGTCTCGCTGCTGGGAGAGATTTGCCCTTTCCTGTATCTGGAAAGACTAACCTTGTCGACTGCAAACTGTCAGACACACTGGCAGAGGACAAGGGAGGTGCTTAAAAAAGAAATCAGATTAGGCAATAAAAAGCTGTGACTGGCTATTTTTTTTTCTGGCAAATGATTTGGTTGGTGATGATTCATGCTTTTTCATCTGAGGACTGGCAACTTTCTTTYAACAGCCTTTCACAGACGTTATGTCGATCAGCTTCTTAGAACTGCAACCTCTATTATATCTGATATTCCACCCAAATCCTTATGGGAATATAACATAAGAATGGCTGTTCCGGGCCAGACCAGAGGTGTGCCTGTCCCAGCATCCTGTCTCGGACAACAACCAGGAGCAAGCACCTAAAGGAACAATATGATAAATACTGGGCATCTAAAAGGGATCCTCTCCTGCCAGAAGCTCCACCTTCTGGCAGTCTGTCATTTAGTGAGTCCCTGAGCTACAGGTCATATCCACATCATTGTGTTTAATGGCCCTCGGTGGCCCTTTCTTCCGTGAATTTTTTTATTGCTTACTTAGCTCATTTTACTTTTGGCTTCCACAACATCCCGAGTTCCATGATATAATAGTGCACTTTGTGAAAGACTGCATCCTGCTAAATTCCCCCCCCCCCAAAAAAAAAAAATAGATGGGATGAGGTACATTTGGGATAGGGCAGCTGGAGCACTGAAGATCTTCTAGGCTTACAATGCTACACAGTACTATAGAGAAACCTAGATGGTAGATCCCTATGGTTACCTATATACTTTTCTGTATATTGTACTGCAGGATATGGAAATCTATGTGGAGCTTTGTGGACGGGTAAGGAACTAGCACTTTGGTAGCTTCCTCTCACAGCAGTGGCTCATATGTGAACACRGAAGACAGAGTGAGACAAAGAATGACTTAATCCTGCCTCCAAATCCAATGGTAGCTCACTCTTAAGTTAGGACAAGTCACTTTGGAGCAGAGTTTATTAGGCCCAGGAGAAGATGATGTTTCCTCATGGGATTTTCAARTTGCTGAATTAGGCTATGTCCCACTGAAATGAATAGTAATCAGGTACCTATTCTCTTTCTGTGCTTTTGAAAATYCTGTAACACATCCACTTCCATCTTTTAGGTACAGACTACCTGAAAGTTAGAACTTTACTCTGAAATGTTTTTATGTGGTTTGTAATGCTTCATTTTCTGTAGGATCCATTTTATGAGAAACTTAAACTGAAGGTCACCGCAGCAGGACAGGTATGAGCTGCCAAAAGAATATATCAAATGATCCTTGAAGTGGGCCAAGGATGATGGAGCCAGGGCCAGAGCAGGACTTGTCCCTGGGGTGTAGGATGGGAGTTTTCCCTGGGTACAGACACAGAGATGGAGGGTTTCTGGGGCTGAGCATTTCTGCATGAGGAAAAGGTAGAWGGAGGAGCATAGTTGAGAAGACATCACAGTGGGGAGCAAAGCTTTCCAATACTGGATTTTTAAGCTTGGGAACAGGATGTGATTTTTAAGTGCCAACTCTACCATGATATACCAAATCCTCACAAGCACTGCCCTGCCAACACAGATGTTCAGCAGCTCTGGATCACCTAAGTTCATAGTGTCTTAGGGAGGGTACCAGAAAAAGTAGAACAGGGAAATGCTAACACATTCAAGAGGCAGAATCATTTCCTTAATCAGAAACATTTCCTGGGCTTCAGGATTCTTACCTGTAAAAGAAAGAGAGCACAACTCAGCCACTCACAACATCATTGTGAAATGAAGTCCTTTAGTGCTTGGGAAATTTCATGAGCTATTGAAAGTACCATAAAAATGCTAAATATTATTATTGAATTAGAGTATGATTGAAACAAATTGATTTTTTGGAATGTTTCAATGAGTCATAGTCATAATAAATTCCATTTCATTTACAACAATGATTCATTAACTGGCTCTTCTGCTTATATATTTATATACCCTGCTGAAAAGACAACTGATATTAAGAACCAGATCTTAAGATAACTGATGTTAGGAACTGTAGGCATTTTGTAAAAACTATGGTAGTATCAATCTGTATTTAGGCATCTCTTTTTCCATTATATTTAATCCTGACTAAGTTTGTGAAAAGCACTTGCAAAAGATTTTGTCTTTTTTTTGAGTTMGTCGAGCTTGCCTGAGAATATAGTGCTTCTTCTAAAGACTAGTGCTTCATTAAACTTGGGCCAAAATTAAATGCAACATTTTCTGATTTTCTGCTGGCTTCAGCATGCAAGATGGTTAAAATCACTAGCACTATGAAGTACTGAATACAGGAAACTCAAATCCCTCCTGATTTGAAACCACTCATAAATATAAGCACCCCTTTTACAGAAATGCCTCAAACTACAAGAGAGAATGGCTTAGGATCGTCATGTTTTTGGTTGTAGGTTCTCATTAGCTAAGTTTACCCCCTATCATAAGAAATCATCTGTAACTGGGGCCTGTTTATCAGAAGGAACATTATGTTATAGATGTCTGCTTTCTGGACTGGAAAGTCCACTTGTGTTCCTTTTTTTCTATTTCATACCAATTAGAACAGAAACTGATTTTAATCTCGATGCTTGATGATATGTCATGTTTTATATTGCTTATTGTGCAGTCAGTGTGGCCCAGGGTARTCATGCACTAAAACACTATCAAAAGACCCAGGATATTTTGCAGTGAAGAGTTCTTGCTCATTCTGGGACAAAACTAGAAGCTCTTCCAGGCTGCCTGGAAAGAAGATAGTGGACATGATGAACATGACTCTCAGGAAGAGTCTGGGGATTCTGTTGGTCAAGGAGGTAGTCTAGTGTTTTTTCCCTGTCTCCGGTCTGCCTGCAGRCATCTGCTTTTTACTTAGATCAGCAACACTGGCTTGTCATTTGACCATAGTAATCCTGCCAGAGCCCTGTTCCTCAGTTTCCCTTCTGCAACAAAAGGCCAGGGCTACATCTCAGCCTGTGTAGATGTTAGATGTTTGGACAAAAAACACAACAGCAAGGGAGGGGAAAAGCATTGCTAGTACAGGAGAGCACTAGTGTCCCTCTGAGTGATCCCCCTCCAAGTATTTGCTCTGTCGTGTCAATGCTATTTAAGACAGTCATAGTTATCTCTGTTAAATAACTGAGGCCTGAGTGGCCACAGCTTTGTTTAATTCCCCTACTGACCTTATGGAAGTGTTGACTGGAGTTTATTGCCCTAATTTAATCCTGCTGACTCCCAGCCAAGGAGCTGAATGCAGCTTCCTTTCCTTACTGATTTCCTTCCCAAGTAGTTAAAATTCCACTGCAGCCTCACATTTATTAGTTGTGTTTCARAGATGAAACATGGGCCTCCTGAGGCTGATCAGGGCCAATCCTCRGAAAAGACCTTCACCTGAAGGTGGTGGTGTCCTCAGCCTTTCCTGGGCTYGGGGTTCTCAGCTGTGGGCTGCTGCCTGGATCAAACCCAAACAGAAAAGGCCAGAGCCAGATGCAAATCCATGATTGTGAAAGGAAAAGGCATTTCTCTGAAAGAGGCACCATACTTAACAGCAGGTGGGTGACAGAAATGGAGTCGCTCTGCTGTCAGCCAAGCCTTTTCCAAGCATTTCAAACTACAGGTATTCCTCACGCCCAGCTTTAGCAACACCGTGGACTTGTACAGGGACTCCCAACTGGGCTGAAGGTTGCTCCTCTAGCAGCAAGGCTGATATACTTATGGACTGGTAACTCGACAACAAGGCACTACTGAGACTGAACGATACCTCAGCATTGGCAGAAATGGYCCTTAAGAATTTGCAAATGGTGAGAACGAATTGAGGGGTAAAAGGCAAAAATAACATAGGCAGATTTTTAAAATAATGAACATTAAGTGTCCTCCATTTTCTCCATATAAAGCCATAGCTGCCTGGGAAACTTCAAGCAAGTTGCACAGCCAGAATAAATCCTGGGAGAAGGCAGAAGGAATGACCATGCCAAGAGCATGCTGGGGTGAGCAGTGGCACAGAAGAAGCAATCAGTAGACAGCTGAGCTCTCAGCCAGTGGGGCAGATGTGCATGCCTGTGGCATGAAAGCATATGTGCTGCACCTATGCTGGATATCATAAACATGTGCTTTCCTTTGCTTAGATGACTTGGTCTGATCCTGAAATATGCAAGTCTGAAGAGTAGGCGAGAGTKATTTTTCCTCAGGTTTTGAGCGAGTAACAGGGAAAGGCCAGTCTTTTCATAGTCTGATATTTGGAAAATCCATATATCCATCATCCATGAAGTAAACCATTTCCTTAGAGGAGCCCAGTAAAAGGACAAGAAGCAGCAGTCATAAGTTGTAGCACAGAAAGTTTCAACTGGATATAAGAAAAAAATTTCAGCGCGACGGTGGTCAAAGGCTGGAGCAGGTGCCCAGGATTTTGTAGGTATATCCTTGAAACTATTCAAAATATGACTGGATGAAACCTTGAGCAACGTGCTCTAACTCTGCATTTGGCCTTGCTTGGCACAGGAGATCAGACCAGATGACTTCAGAAGTGTCTTTAAACCTAAMTCTTCCTACGATTGTACAAAGCAACCTGGAACAGAATAATAGGTTTTCACCTGCTCCCTTCTCCTTCCATTATTACAAGGTTCACATATATTTTTCACTGCTTGTACGCAGGTAACAGTCTCGGTACTTCACTTACTAAATAACCAAAGCTGCCAGCCAGGTCTTTAAGTTGCATAAATTGTTCTGCAGGGGAATGGATGTAATGTTTTCCAGCAGAGTTAATCCTGTTTCTATATCAGTGTCAGGGGCCTAAATTTGGCCTTAAATCTGGCCACCTCGGGATGGTTCATTAGATTAAGAAAAGGAATTTCAGGGAGTTTTCCTAGCCACAAAACCACTAGTCCAGTGTCTCAGTGAACTATGACAGCTTACATCAAATACTCGTTATTAACAGCAGTGCATTAATGATTGACTCTAAAGAAAAATGCTGCCGAGGGGCAGAGGACCAACAATTAACCACTGCAGGAAACTGCAGAGAGGGAGCTTCTTTCAGAGGYAGCAGGGGGATTGAACTGTTTTTCTACGGATGCTGTGGTGAGGGAGGGGAGCAGAAAGGGAGCAAACCTTTGGTAGCGGGAGGGAGTGGAGAGAGGACAGTGTGCTGCAGGCAGTTGGGGAGAGAAGGAATAGGGGGCAGAAGAGACAAGAAGGGATGAAGCTGTGCTCCACAGAGCTTGGCAGGTCACAGCTAGATGCCTGAGCCCCAGTGTGGCTTCAGCAGGGTTCAGGGGAGAAGCTGAAACTCTGACATCTTCTCAGAGGATTGGTCCATTCCTAATTAAAAACAGTAAATTGAGGCTCAGCAAATGGAAAAAGATTAAATGAGATAGTGAGAGGAGATTTATGCAGGAAGCTTCCAAGAGACAATTAAAAAAGAGAGAAAGTTTTGTGTAAAACTGGAAGAAACGGTACGGAAAGTGTTCATCCTTAGTGCTACCAATGCCAAAATATTATCGCRATGCTCCTGAGATCTCAGTTCTGTTACACCTTTTGGGTAGGGCTGCTGGAGTTTTGAGGGACTCAGGAAAAGGCCAGAGAGGCTCTCCTCCMCGGACCTGTCAGATGATGTGCTTTCAGGAGAAAACCTGTCACTGCAGATTGCATCCCACAGTAGAAGCAGCAGTGTGAAAAGGTTTCTTTTCCTCTCCTTCGTTATGGAGTAGAGGATCTCTTGCATGAGTGCAGTCCTCTCCTCCACTGCCTTCTTGGCCTGAAGAGCCTTGCAGGTGATTCCACCACAGCCCTCAGGGATGGGGAGCTGGTTGGGGTGTTGATGAACTGGAGATGGAGGCACTGCTGCACTGCATGGTGCAGGATGGCGCAGGACACGGCACAAGATTAGGGTCAGAGACACTGTAATGGTATCAAGATCTGGCAGTTTTGCTACAGTTGTTGCTGCTTTCATTTAAGACCATGGCACTGGCACAGGCATATTGCCCACGATTAACACAAATGTTTCTAAAATTTAAAAACAGAGGAAGACAGGTACTGGCAATTCACAAAAAATTATACTTTGCTTTTTTTTTTTTCTCTCCAAAGATTGAAAAGAAACCTAGTGATACTTCTGAAATAACAGGAACGACACAGTTAAAGTGTTGTACAAAGACTGCCTTTAAAACTTCCCTTTTATTTTCTGATCATCACTTTTGATCTTCTTCAATCAACTGGAGCATCCGTTATGAACTGATGAAAAGAGAACCTTCATCTGGTTATTAACTCCTTGATGAAAGACCTGCAGAATGTGCATTGTTCATTTACAGGACTTAGGAAAATATTAAAATGAACTAAATTCTTTAGGAGATTCATGGCTTCTTGCAAGYTATAATTGGGCACACACATAAGAAAAGCAGACCAGTTACGATTGCAAAGATGGGAAAAATATCATGCAGTTGCCATTAAAATAAATGTGTTACCAGCCTCATTGTTATCTTCCTTACTACAGGGATAAATTCCTCCTCTAAATGACCCTGATCTGAGAGGAAGGAGAGGTAGCTGGAGCTAAAGTAGTGCTAGCTGAAAATTGTCTGTCTTAATTAATATCAAACCAACTGGCTTTTTGAGCAGAAAAATCTGGCTTTTCATTGGAAAAACAARCACCCAAGAAAGAATGACCTGGAARCACACTGTTCTGGTGCCATACAGGAATTTTGTCTGTGCGCTTTGTGGTCCTTCTCTTTCTCAAGTTTCACGGTGGGGTTACACTTCCTACRATGCCTTGTAGCCAGGGAATGGCACAGTGCACCTCAGCTCCTTGTCAAAAACGTATAGTGTCGCTCTGAGGGGAGATTTAGCCCAGTCAAAGATCAAGAATGTCTGTAACAGCAGGCACTGAGCCAAATTTTTATAGGGAGAACACCCCACCACTTTCCTATGGCTTTAAATGAAAGAAATGCCTTAGGATATCAGAGCTAGAAACAAGATCCTTGTACTATTGGAATAGTAATGTGAGGAATACTGGTCTGCAAATAGGAAGGTGCATACAGTCTGTGAACTAGTTATTGAGCTGGACTGCTTGCCTAGGTGGAGGTGGCATAATGTTTGTTGCATGCATTTCTCATGAGCTATCAGAAGAAAAGGCAGGAAGACAAGCAAGAACACCTCTGCATGTACTTGAAGGATGAAGAAAAATGTTAAGTACTTAAGTGCTCTGTGCCCTTTSCCTGGGAAAGGCACAGGCACTGGTTAACAGGAGCTTTGAGGGTCATGGCCAGGTGGAGGCTGTTGTAGCCACCACAGGCCCCCAGGGACATGCTGCAGGTGTGCTGGAAATAGGCATTTTTAGGGAGAGATGAGTACGCATACAGACCGCCTTAATACCAGCTTTCTCTTAGAAATACATGGAAATCAAAGAAATACTCTGCTCTCCATTTGGTCCCTGCCCTCCATGGTCCAGATCATAAAGCAGTCCCCTGAGGTAGCTGTGGACATGCATGTGGGAGCAAGACATGGTTTCCCTCTAAAAGGGAGAGGTGACAACTGGAAACATGCTATCCTAGACACCTGAAGAGAGACTGGAAATGCATACAGTCCTGTCACAAAAGGGATACAACCCAAACATCTCTGCCTTGCTGTTGCCACTTTCCTASTCAGAGCAACCAAGTTTTCCAATGTAAAGACTCACAAAGTTTCCAAACAGCATCCACACTTTCATGGCTTTCTTAGTGCTATTTTCAGTCCATGCTGTGGTCAGAGAGTTCAAGAGAACGTGGTAGGAGGGCATGAGCCATGCTCCGTTCTCCATGGCCTGYAAAGTGCCACGCAAGAGAGACTAAACAAGGTGCTTCATCTCGCTTCCCCTTCACCTTCTGAGTGCAGACTGCAGGGTGGAAGCCACAGGCTGCTSCTGCTCAGGTTTCGGCAAACACAAGCAGCAGTGAGTGAGGAGAGAGAGGCACAAGCGCGAGGTCGGGTGCCAGACAGGCGATGAGCACCTGGAGCCAGCAGGGAGGAGGGTGTCACTGGAGCTCCCACTGTTGCATGTAGCTGCCCAGTCTCCAGCACCAGGCCTGGACAACTGTAACAAAAYGGTGGGGTTATGAGGAAGCACTTCCCGGTGTCACTCGCTGCAGACAGCACGTGATTGATCCATGGGCATTGGCTTGTCCTCAGCGCACTGTCTGTGGAAATCCTCCCAGCCACATAATTGAAGAGACAGCRGGGATTAGATGCTGCAGCGATAAGCGCAGGACAGCGAGATTAAACAGACCGCTGATCAATGCGACCAGTCTGGCTCACTCGCTCCCTTTCGCACAAAATCCTGAAGCCAGCCCAAACGAGATCAAAGGTCGCTGAATAACTACAACCCCCACAGCCACACCACATTAGTGATCTGGTCCCTGCACAGGTGCCCTGACACACTCCAGCAGCAGCTAAGAGAGGCGAAAATGTCACCGGAGTGGAGCGGCGCAATCCCTTCCGGCCTGGTGCACATCTGTCAAGGTCTCCTGGCAAAGCAGCATGAGTCAGTGCGCAGGGGGGGACACCAGCATGTAGCTGCCTTACTCTGTTGCTCGCCTGACGCCGCAGAAGGGGCCGAGAGCTGCACTTTGGTTTCCTGATAACATATGGGCCGGCAGACTCGTGAAGAGCAGGACTGAAAGGGGCTCATGATACCCTGTAGTCCTTCCTCGAGATGTCAGCCTCCTCCCGAGGCAGCACCATGCCCGTGGTGCTCAGGGGGATGCTCTTCTGCCCTCTCCTCAAAGACACCCACCACAGAAACGCTACAGCCTTGTCACAGGCAGCCTCCTCCCGTGCCCTGGCCTTGGCTGCTGTCAGGAGCCTCCTCTGGCATCGGGAAAATCGGGGCCGGCCTGAAGTGCAATTGCACTGGCGCAAAAAAGCAAATGAACTGAGAAGTCGATCGAGCTCATTAGGCTCAGCCGCAGCAGCTTCTGTTATTCCTGCCTCCAGACCCAAAAGCCATGGTGAACCTGGCAGCTTGAGGTCTTTTATTGGTAGGCCCTCGGCAATGACCAGTTTATCAATGTCATTTTCAAGTTTAAACATATGTTTTTGCAACTACTCAGCCRCCGATTTAGCATACCCACTGCTTTCCTTGTGCCACTTTCACCTCTGCCCGATCTCTGCCCAAACCTCTGCAATCGGGCAGGACTCAGCTGAACATTTGGGGCAGGTACCGACAGTAGAAAGGAGCCCATTGCACCGCAGCCTACCCAGCTTTCAGTGCTGCAGTTACTCTTCAAAGGCTTGTTTTTTGGGGGGAAAGAACAGATGGGAGATACTAGGTGCAGGAAGGAGGGAGAACAGGGCATCAGTTCTCAGCGACGGTATCTAGGTTAGAGCTGGGCACACTTACGTGTTTAAATGTTTTGTTTCAGGACAACAAAAGAATCAAGTCTCATGCAAAAAAGTGTTTGTGCCACTGTGTCCTGCTTGCCAGAGTGTATCAGTTCCTTTCTGAAAAAGGGGGAAAATCAGAAAAACATGTTTTTTTCCTGGTATTGACAAAAGGGAATACTTCGATTTTTTTTGTTTGTTTCAAGCTCAATGCTTAATTTAGAAGATTACTTAAATTGAAATAAATGTAGCTTGCTGCTGCCACCATGAAAATGTTTTATTTTTAGTTGAGCTAAACATTTGACCCAAATTTTGACCCAAATCACTTTTTTTTTCCCACACGAGAAAACAAAATGCAACTAAAATCTCACTTCAGATAATTCAGAAACAAAACTTTTATTCCAGTTCCTTCACTGGACTACCGCACTGTGAAACAACCAACCAAAAATCCAATCTCACAATCACCAACAATAGCCCCAGCAGGGAAGGAATTCCTGATCTACATTTAAGGCTGCTTTGACTCTCATTTAAACAATGTTTTGGATTTCCATGGCTCTTGCAGATCTAACCATTCAGCACCTATTAAGTTCAGGGAAAGTCATGGGACATTAAATCGCCGATTGAATGGGAAACAAGGGTGCTATGTTTATGTAGCTGCATTTATGATGAGCTGCACTTTAGTGCATCGGTTTCTGCATGGCTCTCACTGTGCACAGGTTGGAAGGATAGACAGTTTACTAAATGGCTATTTTCTTGTTTCAAAAAAAATCTCATTAAGATAACAATCTTGGCCCCACTAGCCAGAAGTTGCTCCTATTATATTTCCCATTTGCTTCTGGGCGATACTTTCTGCAGTCGCACTAGGATGGCATACATCTGTATTCTGATCAAATTAATGCTGGCCAGGCCATGCGTTCAGTCATATTAAATAGTGTCTCTGTAGAGGGCACAGAGTTAAAAACAAGATCCTTAAGAAATGAAAAGCTTATAAATGCTTAAATGCTTTTTTAATAAGAGGAAATTGCTGCAGGAAGTGATTCCTTATATCCCAGGCTCTGCCAATTGTTTCAAATCAGTGCAACTTGGAGTAGCTATTATCTCACTAAGCTGTATTAATGTGCTTGTTGTTGCTGTTTTTCCATTTAAAATAATCTACGAGTTAACCTGTGGTTCTGCTGGTTAACTTGTGGTTTGTTAGTCGTAAGAGCTTTTTTTGTGGGGTTCCTTTCACAACTCTAATCCCTCATAGCGGCACGTAATTGTCTCCTTCCTTCTCATTCTGCACTTAATGGTTGGCTGATTAGCAGGATGTGGTATCCTGAAACGCTTCTCCTGTCTCATTTGCCCAATCACTTCTCCTTCCCCTGAACACAAACGGATTGAGGACAGCAATTTTTTTACCATAAGGATCTGATATCTTCCCTGCAGCGCCAGGTCAGCAGGGATCTGAGTGCTGAGGTGCCATCGTTGGAGCAGCTCATAGCATGGCCAAAGGCGTAAGGAACAGGACACACATACCTGGCCAGGATCCTGCAGTCAGCAGTTTAGGGACTACCTCAGATCAAGGTTTGATTTGAACGGTCAGGTTTCAATAACAAACTATTGAAATTCACTTCCTCCAGTGAAATTGTCTGGCCTCACCATGCTTTTGGCCTCCATAGAATCATGTGGCAATGAATTCCATGGATTAAATTATACATTGCATGAAAAAGCACCTCCTCACTCTTTTTTTTTTTTAAAAAAAAAAGACTGCATTGGTATGAGTAACAACACACAGCTTGCAAAACAGCTTTGTGCCAGGTAATTCAACTTCTGTCTGTATCATATTAAAAAAATAGCTTTGGTGTTCTGACCAGAGCTTCCACACAGGCATTTCCAAGTATAGGTGTCTTTTATGATAACCTACAGACACATATGTGACCAGTCATCAAGAAGTCACAGCGAACATGAGCGATGAGGAAGAAATGGGTATTTTGTGGGAAATGTTCTATTTTAGGAATGCTCTTGAAAAAGAAGTAAGTTTGTGCCTCCACATGGACTGTCCTGTTCTGTGGAACAGATGTTTTATCATGTTATATTCTATAGCTTCACAAAAAAACCCCAATTCAAACATAAGCTCTATGCTAGAAAATTGTTTCCTGCTTTCTCTGAAAACAGAGATTTTTGTCCCCTGGTGAATGAAGTCAATGGGACTATTCATGCGAGTAAAGGTTGTAGAATATCCCTTTGGTTTACACTATCTGTCAGGTAGTCCCAGTGCACAACAGAGAATGTGCAACCAGCTGTGTGGGAGCGCCACAGAAAGAATAGAGTATGTGTGTAAGTACCACGAAACCAGAATAATCCCTGCAGGCTTATAAAGAGGGAAATACGAAACAGCGTATCAAAGATGAGATATGGACCACAAACGCTGTTCTATCATTGAATGCCAAAGGTTGATTTGCATGCAGCATTTTAAATAATTAAACAACAAAATGGTGTTGCCATCTGCCAACATCCATCTGGTGGAGAGAAAACAAAGCCCTAAGTGAGAAGCCTGCACCAAGCAAGATCTACTCACTAATACAGGGGCTCCCAGCAAGCAGCTCGCGGACGCCTGACGGTGCTGTCATTTCTTCTGCTCGGAAATTGCTGGCAGCCCCGATGGCCCCTGTTTAACCATCTTGTGAGCAGAGGTTGTCGCTTTACCAGTACAGGCTGGAAAACAGCTTTGTAATGTGATCAGTCCATGTAGTGGATGTTACAATACGTATGTTGTAATCACAAACACTACAAGAGCATTTGTAAATGCAGGAACACACTTAGCTTCAACACCCTTACTCTGCTTTTGCTGCACTCATCCCTGCACAGTAGGAAAAAAGAAATAGCAGCCAAGGAGGGGTCTAGAAGGTGATGATAATGCTCAGAGACACAGAAAGGTCTCTATGAGGAAGGATTCAGAAGGTTCTCACCTATCTTACCTATCTTCCACAAGAGAAAAATAAGAAGGGACTTGACAGAGGTAGTGAAACAATGAAAAACGCAGAGAAGGCAACCTCGCCATTCCCAGTTACCCTTTCCAATGCTCTGAGACTGAGYAGCAGCCTAGGCCTAGTGAAATTCAGAACACATTTTATACATATCAGAGGAATATGGGGCTGGTTCATGGCTAGTGAGACTGTTACACAGAGCAGATTTGTTGAACCAGAAAACTGCAGTACAGTATCTTTTCTTTATGTCTTTAACTTCTGGAACCCCTTGTTTTCAGTAACATTATAGGGTTCAAAGACATTTATACAAGTATTTAATTTACACACAGTTACATAAGCTCCGATATCAAACCATAGCAGATGCTGTCTCTCCTACCACATTCCACTACAGAGTAAGAAATGTCCACTGCAGACTGATGCAGGCGTCATTACTAGCTGTTGCCAGGGTGGGTACTAGATCTTCCACCTGCTAGCTGACTCCACCAAAGACAGGGAACAGAACTGCAGTAGGTATACTCTGGACAAGCAGTATTTTAGCTTCACATTTAACAGGGTTAAGGCTGTCAGGGCACCTCATCCTCCCTTTGTAGCACTCCCACACAGCTTCACTATTACACTGTGCTGAACCACTCTCTCTGACACTGGAAGTCGATGGGAACTGAGCACATTTGGCCTTTTACAAAAATAGGCTCATCCCTTTTTCAAAGCCAAAATAATACAGTGCTATTACTGACTGTGATAAGGAAAAGATTATTCGAGCAAAATACACATTTTTTTCACTGTGCATTGCCCCCATTATTATTTGTGTTGCAGTAATGCCACAACACAAGCCACTGCTTAGATGTGCACATAGACAGACATATCTCTGGACCAGACAGCTTCACTTCTTACTGAATATTGCCAGCTGAACATGCTTTCCCACATCACAGTGTTACTAGCTTCATTCAGTTTCCGATTCCCATCTTATAAATCCAGGGGCTGAAGTTGGGAGGTATTATCAACTATTCATAAACAGGTGAAAAAGTGGATGTGGTGGGTGGGGGAACTCTTTGAGGTTATCTATGGGGCACATGGATGACTTTCCTGCTACAGATGTCCAAGGAATTTATTTAATTCTGTCAGCTGTCTCAACTGCAACTCCACTTTTTGATCATGGTAAAGAGGCTTTCTATACATTTGGTCCCAAGTCTTCACTGCTGCTGGTAATATCTTGTGTAAGATGATGAAGGCATCTAG
Organism: Rhea americana; assembly: GCF_003343005.1. Classification (NCBI taxonomy): domain Eukaryota; kingdom Metazoa; phylum Chordata; class Aves; order Rheiformes; family Rheidae; genus Rhea; species Rhea americana. Next base: position 6,625,582 of record NW_028186479.1, on the reverse strand, counting down.
ATCAATGGACCTCTCTCAGCTGCCACACTGTTTAAAAGTATGAGGTGAAATATCATTATTTATGACAGGTAACATCTCAAACTGTGTCCTCCTTCTGGCTCAACTTTCCTGTCCATGACTGAGATTGACAGAATGACACTTTTCTGGAATTCTATTTTCTAAAGTGCTGTACATGCATAACTAAAGGAAAAGGTCATTTCAAATCTAGCCAAAGTCATACAAGTCCCTTGTAGGCTACTTTGTACTGGGCATACCATAATTTTTCCCTAGAGTTTAATTTCTCGCTGAGGGAAAAGGACACAGGCAATCTTCTCCCAAAGTGGCAAGAAGAATTTTCATTGGCAAGTGGGCAAATACTTTGCTGGGATTTTGGGGAAAAGCCATGCCAGTCTCTGCTTGGCACTGTACGGGTGGAGGGCTCCATAAGCAACGACGGTACGGAGGGAGTTAGTGCTGCAGCTAGCTGTTCGGCTTCAGAGAGCACAGCACCTTCAGTCAGCCCCTCTCCTATATATGCCTATTTACACATTCAAACTGTGGCACTGCAGTTTGTCCAGCACCTGAATGAGCAGAACTGCCGAGAGACATTACATTTTCCTCTCAAAGTCTTGGATGTTTTGCTGTTCAAGAAAGTGTCCTTTCTTTTTATCAGATTTAACAGAAGAAGAGTTTTCTCAATAAAATAGCTAGCTTTGCTCTGCCTTTCCTTTTCTGCTTCTGAAGTCCCAGGACATTTAAGGACAGAGCAAATTTCTTGATAGAAGACAGTCTAGAATTCAACTTTTGCTTCAGAAGCATTTGTGTGATTTCTTGCAAGAATGTAACTTTGTGTTTCCAGAAAAAAACAGTAAAAAAGATCCTGTCACTTTAACATAATTGTGTGTTATTAATTGAGGTTCAGCTGGAGCATAGGTGGTGGAAGAGCTCTGGGGAGTTTCTCTCTGAGCTTTGTGGCATCTCAGCCTCCAATTGCAACTGCTAGAAATGAGCAGATTCCTTCCTCCTGCAGAGTGGTGCTTTAGGAGATGCAGTTTACATCCTGTGCACTAACAGAAGTCAGCCTGCTCTGATGCATTTGAAGTCATTATAACAGGATTTGGCACTTTCCATTTAAAAGCAAGTGCTAAAATAAATTGAGGKAACTTTTTATTTAGATACTGGCAAGTTGCAGAATAAGGAAGGGGGAAAAAAAAAGCTAAACTAAACTAAACAACCCAAACCAGCCAGAATCCAAATCCGTATTTAAAATCTATCCTATCTATTTAAGTTACTGTACCAGCTCAGCTCAATATCTAAAACAAAGAAAATGAATTATGGAATAGGACGAGGAGAGCTTGTTAATTTTCCCACTGATGCGCTGTGAAATGAAAGCTTTATTCTAAGAATATCATATCCTCAGGGCTCTGTCTGGGGAGACGCTGACAAATACAAATGTCCTTACAGTTTTTCTTTTATTCTTGCTCTATGGTGTATTCCAGACAGATTTCCAAAATTATATATAATAATATATAATCTGCAGCTGTGGTTTGGTGGAGTTCAAGGCTGTGATTTTCTAGGGCATAACTATGCCCTGTGTGAAAATGAAAGATCAAGTGCATATTGTGAAAGGCAGATCAAATTCTAGAAGAATTTGTTTATTTCTTATTCAATATTAATATACGTGACTTTAATTTCAGAATCTTCTCTCCTGTTATATACCAGGGGAACATTAACAACAACAGCAGCTTTACATTTTTATAGAGCCTTTCATCAAGAAGGATTCAAAAGTGCTTTACAAACCTCAGACAAAATTCTTCTTTGATCAGCACTGAGAATCTCTTAATCCGTAGTGCAAATCTCTGTTGCACTTTCTGTGCTTTTTTCTGCACATAGGACTTCCATTGATTTCTGCAGGAATTGTGTGTGTGAAACAAGTGCAGAATGTGTAATAGAAATCTGCACTGCAGATAAAAAGAAAAAAAAATCACCTTGCACATGTATGGATTCCCTGCCCATCACAGAAGTGCAACCACCGTTGGGTGGCCCCTAATTGTCTTCTGTGTGCATGAAAAAAAAAAAAAAAAAAACAAATCTCAGCTCTCTAACTACAAGCACTCTTGATGGTGTTGCAGAATAGAGTCTTCCTTAAAGAAGGAAAACTAAGAATATTTATTTCTATACATAGACTTACTTCTGCATCAAAGGGAGCCTTACCTTCCAGGTCCTTTAAAACTTTACATAAGAGCAGAGGGCCAGATTTTATGGCCAGTCCCTGGCAGAGAGCCACGTGGAGGTGAGTGCCTGTGGGTGCATGCAGTGTTCACCCTCTAGCCCCTTGCACTGAAGAAACTCTGAGGACTCTGCTTATTGTGTGTGTGTGTGTATGAGTGTGTCTAAATCTTACTAAATTGTATATAAGCTTGGAAATTTTGCAAAATCTCTCAGGAGATTCCTGAGAAAATGTTACTTTTAGAACTGCCCTCCATGCTTTAGTTTTCTTATCTGCAGCTAAATCAAGAGATGCAGAAGATTGCTGGAAAGGATGCAGCAAACTGACTCTCCCAAACTAATTCCAAGTTTGATTTGGGCAAAGACCTGATTTATCTTTGTCTGATATAACTTTTTCAGCCTTAGAGCTAATATTACATTTCTGATTCAAGTTTACAGGTGCTCAGGAACACCTTTTTTTTTTTTTTTTTTAATCAGTGGAAAATGAACCAGTATCCCACTGACATGAGTGGAGGACCCAAAGTTATTATTAATTTTATAGACACTTCCATTCAGTAATCGAGATTTTAATCCTTGTGTTGAACCCATAAATCTCCTGGCTCATCATGTCCTATTTTAATAGGACATTCTGTTTCTCATGAGTAGAACCATACCTTTTAATGAGAAAATCATTCAGGATTAAATGTCCCCTAGGGATGGTATTTGAARAAATAAAATGCCTCACTCTCAAAGATAGGTGTAATGATATGAAGAGAGATCTTTTAACTGCTTCATTTGAAAGAAGAGAGAATATTGGCTGTATTAATTGAACATTTGGTCCATTTCAAAATACATTTTGCAATTCATGGAGTTATATTGATTTATCCCACCTGATGAGCTGCCCCAAGGAATTTAGTCATATATATTTAACTGCCTTTCCCTTCCGAAAAGCAGAGGTTGGCATTTAAGTGATCACTTTCCTTAACTCTTTTCCTGATGGCACACCTATATCTGAGTYTGTACTCATGTTCGTAACATGCATTAACTAACAGGATTGTCAATTAGCATGCACACCATTAGCAGCAGAAKTTTCTTGTTCTATCATGGTGTTAACAATCCTACACTAAACTGCTTTYTTCTTTATTGCCAACCTAAAAAATATCCCAGTTACCTGATGCAAACTTAAAGGGGCTGAAATTCAGTAGGACGTCAGCCTCTCCCTTCTTTAAATGTTTTTGAAAACCTAGCCACAAAAAGAGAAAGTCTAAATGTTTAGCCTTCTCTCAAGACACAGTTCATGACATGACAACGCAATGTACTGCTGAGGATTTGTTCCTACATTGTCTCTTGTGGGCTGAGTCCTCCCATCAACAATCTGAAATTTAATGTTGAATTCTTTGGTTTGTTCACTATTTAGAGGGAAGTGTTTGGTGGCTGAAGGTAGCTAGTGAAATTCTAAATAACACGATGCAAATAATTAAATCTAGCAATAATTTGGTGCTTTTCATCTTCAAAGTGCTTTACAAACATTAATTAGTTGTGCTCAGCAAAACCCCATAAAGCAGAAGCCACTCAATCCCTATCTTCTGTGGAAGAACTTCCTTTGTTGTCCCGACGCACTTACTCTATTTTTAGTACCTGCAAGAGCCTGCCTCACATTTCCTTACTTTCTCTTCACATGGCATATACCTTTTTTTGTGATGAAAGCCATGACAGTATAGTAATGGGGTAGGATTTAAAATTAAATAGTCTTTTAAAACAGCAATTAGCTTGGGGTTTCCTGGAAGAACTGAGGCATGTGAAGATCAGAGGCAGGCACCTTAATACCCTGAGACAGCCTCCAAACCTTCAAACCTCTCGTCTTCTTTGAACATGAAAAGCTCTGTTTCAGGCGCACCAAGAGGTGGAACCGCTGGCTGATGGTCAGTGTGAGCGTGCGTCCCACTGTGAACAAAGTCACAGCAGATTTCAGCACACGCCTGCTGCAAAGTTTCCTTACAGTAATGGTTCTAAAAATGCGGTCCCGGGAAAGGAGAATTTTATCTTCGTGGCCCTGACAATGCTGCCATAACTTTTTTACAGTATTTTTCTGAAGTGGACTTCCTCTTTTGCTTGAGGGGCATCACATGGAGGCTRATTTGCCCCATGTGTGCCCAGCCCYGTGRAGGACATCACCCTAAGGCGACATGGAGAGATATCTCCTCCCAGGCTCCCTTCAGGGGAGGTGATCTCATGAGCTGCAGCAGCAAAGAGCATAGACCTGAACCCAGAAAAGGCCATGACTCTTGAGCTCTTCTCTAGAGGCTTTGTTTCTTCCTTGGGTTCAAAAATACATGTAGATCTTTCTGGAGTTTCAGATCTGTGAGACACAGACTCAAAATTTTTTGCAAATCTCTCATCTTTTATGACACACGTGAACAATTTCTGGTTTAGTGTTTTTATAATGGTCTCTCCCCTTACACAGAGATACCTGCTTAGCCCAGGCTGGCCCACCTTTTCCTCCAGGAGAGCTGCTGTTCTTTCCTGCAGAACCAGCCACATCCTCTCATTCCCTCTCTCTTTTTAGTTGATAACTGCTGTTTCAGTTGTTTCCAGCTTAATCAATGCTGTGTACTTTCTAGTCTAAGCGGCTGATGTTACTTTATTTCAGTCATGTTACACAGTCATCATGCAACATGCAGTCATGTCATCAAACAGCTGCTGAGGCACCAACTCGTCAATTTATTTGCCTCTCTGCCTTTCTTGAGCTTGATGTTTGCTTTGCTAAAGTAATGGGGCAGCTCCTACTACAGTRGGGATGCCCAAATGAAGGCAGAGGCCTGGTGGAGCTCAGCTCGGGAAGTGCTTTCTAAAAAGAAAAAGGCAAACCTGGGACGTTCATTTGTAGATTGGGCAAGCAAACAGGCAGTCCCAAATAATCGTGTGTASTCAGTATGGCAGACCCCAAAACTCCCTACAAAGCACGGGTCTCATGGTTGCACACTATGATGAGAAATACCGAGGGACAGCCGCGTTTTATTACACGTTATTATATTTTCCTGGTTTTCTGCATGCCCTTTGGCAAAGTCACCATGCTTTTCAGCGTCCCAACTCCTCACCCAGCAAGGGTGTTGCGGGAGTAAATGCCTCCGACTGTACAGGTTGTTCAGATCCTGTGACGACGGGGGCGTACGGCAGTACTTTGCGCGGATGGACATGCCCACCGCCCCACACGTTTCAGAGCTAGGGCACAAAGCGGGGAGGTGGGCGGCCACGTTCCTGCGGGAAGGCACTGGGGAGGGCTCCGAAATGCTGCTGCGGCGTGCAGCCCTCCCAGCCGGCGCTCTGCCCCTCGCGCTGCCCCGCTCCGCTTTAACAATAGTTCGACATCACTTCCCGGAACAGAACAAATGCATTAAACCAAGTATTTCCTTTTTAACTCTGAGTTACTCAGCCGCCTATTTTTGGCTCGAAATGCTAACTTGAGCTCCTGGTTTGACTCTGTTTCCTGGCTAGCCCCAATGTATTGTCTGTCTTCTGGTTTATTCTTAAAATAGAGCCTAGTCCAGCCTCTGGGAAAGCAGGMGCTGTTGAATTTACACACTTATCTTGACAACTTTTAGATCTTCAAAACAGTTGCAGAAAATATTTGCCTTGGAAACTGTTTGATACTTTATTCTTAACAAAGAAAAAGCTAATTTGTCACAAGGAATAGTATTTATTGGTCCTTCAGATGCTAGTTGTATCTTTACAGAATCACCTAAAAGTCCAAAAGAATATACCATATCTCTCCCAGATGTAGCATGGTAAAGGTGCATGTTGCGTGCATGAAACAGCCTGATATAGCTCACTCTGTGTTTTAAACAAAAGTGTGAAGTATCTGGCGTAAACAGCTCCAGTATTAACAGCAAGAGTGCTGCTACTGAGTAGAGCCCTGGGAAATTCCTTTACAGCAGTATTTTTTCCCCAGATGAAGTACTTGGTTTTGTGACAGTAAAATGATTTTAAAAATTTAAGTGGATTATTTGTGTTGCTGAAAACAAAATTCAGTAAAAAACAACCTAAACTTTCACTTTTCTATTGAAAAAAAATAGTGCAACCTCTGTTCTGATATTTCCTTCAGTTTAATTTTTAAATAAAAATCTGGATGCTGAAGCCACAGAATAAAGTATTTAATTTGAAGTTAGAGAAAGTGTTACAGTTAACTTGAAGTGATTACCAAAAATGCTGGAAAGCGTTCATTGCAGGTCAATCACAAATGAATTTCCCCCACGATTTTTCAGCACAGCCAGAAAAAATCGAAACCTCAGTTATTCACACAACTCTGTTACTGACTCTTACGAGTATTCCCCTCTGTGCTCTATGTCTGATGGCTTCACATAGCAAAGAAAACAAGTCAGAGAGGACAGTGGGGGCTTCAGCCTTTTGTAATTCCAGTAAGATCATATAGGTTTACATTTTGTGTTTGTTTGCCTCACTGAGCCTTCATTTACAGCCAAGGGACAGTTTTTTCTTAATAAATCAATCGCTTATGATCACTTGTCCATACCTTTTCCTTTTCACTAGCCCACGTAAAGGATGTCAGTGCAAATGAGAAGACTGCCCCATTAAGTTCATAATGCACAAGACCTTCCAACTTCACCTCATCATTAAAATCCTTCCAGACCTCCAGAGTCTTCTTTGAATTCACCTTACTTTGCTAGATAAAGGCCACCAGGTGAAAAATCACAACAGCAACAAACACAAATGAAGGAGATTTCTGAAAGATTCTATTTCAGAAAATGACTATTTGTTCATGATAATGCCACTTTTTGTGCATGGCATTTTATAGAAAACTAGAAATCCAAGCATTAAACACAAAAAATAGTTAAAAAAAACCTCAGCTGGGATTTTTGCTTGTTTTTGTTTGTTTGTTTGTTTTGCCAGGGATGCAGCTATGAAGAATTCTTGCAACCTTTAGCCAATCAGCTAAAACCAATTCTGAAATGAAGTCATGAAGTCAAAGGTTTCAGACCTTGGCTTCATAACAACAATGTTGTCATCTGTACTGCTTTTGAAAGAACATTCCTAACAAATGGAGGTGTGTTATTCTTTTTTTCTTTTAACAGAAACCCCAACAGAGATATTTTCTCCGTGAGAGAACAGTGTGGTATGCAGCATTCATAAATGACAGACCTCAGTCTGATAAGACAGAATATCTGAAATGAATTTAAACTCAACCCATATCTGCAAATTCATCACTAAAACGCAGGCACTCACACCCATGTACAAGTGCTCAAACATGGACACAAGCAATTACAAGGCAAACAAGCAAGGGAATCATTGTGCTTCTTTCCTCTGATGCCAATGTACTGCCTGCTTCTGAAGGGCTTCTTTGCAGTCGGGGTGGAGGGGCATTACCTTTAATCTGAAGACCAAAAAAAAAAAAAAAAAAAAAAAAAAAAAAACTTTTTTGGCTGTTTTCTATTTTGTTGGTCAGAACAGGGGTTGTCCTTAAATTTTGCTAGTCTCTGCCTGAGTTAGTCTCATGATTAGTTTTACAACAAAGAGATGGCAAATGGAGTTAGGAGACTTCTTCTTTTTCTTTTTTGGAAAATTAAGAATGAAGCTGTTAAGCAAAACAGTTTCCAGCCTGAAATGACACATTAAAATCTTGACTGCACTAGGAAGGCTAAGAGTATTGCTTTGAATAAACATTGAATTAGTCTCAAGCATCTCTTTAAACATCGTAACACAAATCTGCGTATTTTAGAGCATTTTTATATTCAGAGGTGTGGGTGTAGGGATAAACTTTAAGCTTTTGTGTGTTACTCTGCCTTTATTCATTACTTCACTGAATATTTTTTTCCTATCAGGAACATTTCTAAGCTCTGCTTTGCCTTCTTCAGAAAGAGTATCCCAATACCTTAATAAAATCATGCTATTGCTCTCAAATGTTATGCATCTTGAGCCTATAGAGTCATCTTTGCATCAACATCAGGAAAGAGCAGTTTCTCAGTAAGAGCTTTGCCTTATTTCATTCACTTTCCAAACCAGCAAGTCCTGCACCTCATCCAGTCTGCTAAGTACTTTACAGAATTGTCCTTCTCTCTTGTCAGAAACCTCATGTTCCTGTTCAGAAATACAGCAAAAAATATCCACTTTCTGAGCAGAATGCTTGTATGGTAGAAGGAGCAGTGATGTTGGCCTTGGCATCATGTGCTCCTCATGAACGAGTGYGCGATTGCTTCATGCTCTTCCCTACAGAGCTCCTTCTCAAGCCTGACACAGCCTCAGCACTGCCTGTGGAGCAGCTCAGGCCTTCGTGGGCCATAACTCAGCAGATTGTAGCTGCAGCTAGTTACAGCATGCTTCAAACCTGGAGCAAACTCCATGAAGGCAAGTGCTCCTTGTCTTTGTGCATGGTGGGTCCTGGACAAATCTTCTGCAAGGATGCGAGGACAGGAACTRAATCACAGATTCGCAGAATCACTGGAATCACTGAGGCTGGAAGGCACCTCTGGAGWCTGTCTAGTCCAAGCCTTCTGCTCAGAACAGAGACAAGTAGAGCAGATTGTTCAGGGCCGTGTCCAGTCAGATTTGAGTATCTCCAAGGATGGAAACTCTACCAGCTCTCTGGGTATCCTTTTCTGGGGTTTGACCATCCTTACTATAAAAAAAGCTTTTTTTTTTTTTTTTTTTTTTTTTTTTTTTTTTTTTTTTTTTTTTTTTTTTTTTTTTTTTTTTTTTTTTTTTTTTTTGCAAAGAGTCTAATTCTGTCTTCTTTACTTCACACCCATCATGTATTTACACATATAAGTAAGATTCCCTCCGAGGCTTGTCTTTATTGAGCTANTTTTTTTTTTATGTTTAAATGGGATTTCCTGTGTTTGTGTCCATTCCTTTTTGTCCTGTCATCAAGTGCCACTGCAAAGAGTCTAATTCTGTCTTCTTTACTTCACACCCATCATGTATTTACACATATAAGTAAGATTCCCTCCGAGGCTTGTCTTTATTGAGCTAAACAGCCCCAGTTTTCTCAGCCTTTCCTCCTATGACAGATGCACCAATCCCAGAATGATCTTCCTGGCCCTCTGCTAGACTTGCTCCAGGAGCCCCATGTCTCCCTTGTCCTGGGGAGCCCAACACTGGACCCAGCACTCCAGATGTGGCCTCACTAGCACCAGGCATAGGGGAAGGATCTTCTCCATTGATCTGCTGGCAATGATCTGCCTAATACAGACCAGGACACTGTTGGCCTTCTTTGCTCTAGRGGCMCATTGCTGTCTCACATCCAACTCATTGTCCACCAGGACAYTGACTCCCMGGTCCTTTTCTGTAAAGCTGCTTTCCAGCCCATCAGATCCTAGCCTATACTTGTGCATGGGGTTATTCTTCTCCAGGTACAGGAGAGGGATTTGCATTTCCCTTTGTTGAAGTTGTTGAGATTCCTGCTGGTCTACTTCTCCAGCCTGTCAAGGTCCCTGTGAACCCATCTGGTTTATCAGCAAACCCATCTGGTTTATCAGCCACTCTTCCCAGTTTTGTATATTTCTCTTCCTCTTGCCAGACAGTGGAGATAAAAGATAAGGACAGAGCAGTTGCCACATGCGTGTGCCCTGTTCACTTTGTGCATTGGCTGAAGTGAGGATCCTTCAAGAAAACATCAATCTGTGATTATGAAATACAAGAGAAARGAGTAGGAGAGCTGGGAGGGAGTGCAGAGATTTTCACTTGAGCATCACTTGATTTTTCATTACTTTCTGTTTTTGCATAAGCACCCTTTCAAAATCCCTGGTCTCTCACTGACAGCTTGTGTATCATTTGCCTCCTCCTAAAATGTAGGGTGCTTTGGGATGGACCATGCCAGCAACACTACTGAGGATGGCTTGAAAAGGAAGGGAAAGCAAAGAATAACCTCTCGTATCAAAACTTCAGGGAGGAAGCTGGCGAAGATAAATGTAATCACCCACACTGGAGACTGAGCAGGACACTGAGGCTAACATTTCTGCTCTGAGAAGAACTGGGAAGAAATATTTTTAATAACTACGGCCGTTTTAGTGTCTGGGTTTGACTCACCTGAATAGCAGTCCCTTTAGCAGACAGAGCAGGGATAAGCACAGAGCAGGTTCACAGACAGATGCACAGAGGCTTCTTAACAGAGCGTGCCAGGGCACTTCTTTTGTACTCACTCCAAGGGAATAATGTCACCTACCCAGTCACCAGCCCTGCTTTCCACAGCGCCTGAGTTTTTCCTTAGAAGTTTCTTATTCAAGCACTTAGCCTGACCAGGCCTGACCTTGCTTAGCTTATGAGATGTAACAAGATCACTGCCTGAGGTGTGAAATGACACTGGAATGGAGGTCATGATCTCAAAGCAAGTGTCTTCTTCCTCTGCTGCTAATATTTCCTCCTAGTGCCACTGCCCCAGCATCCGACTAATCAGACAGAAACAAATGCACCGTGATTGCAACACAACATTGGCAGAATATAAAAATCTGTCCTGTMGGCTATTCAGCCATCTCAGTGGTGTAGATTGATTTATTTATATGAATCCAAAAATCAAACAGCTTTCTTTCATGATTTTTTGTCACTGCTTCAAGAAAAAGCGCTTTCTATAACTCTCTGTGAGATGCCAAAACAGACAAACAGACCAACAGACGGTGGCTTTTGAGCAATGTGGACAGGACACCAAATCAATCACTCTGAATGACTAAGAACTGCACCAATATGAACAGCAAAAAAATTCATCTGCGTCTCAAATGAAGCTACCTGGACCCATTTTAAGATAGAATATGCTACAGAAAATACAGAGGGCACTTTTATTTAGGCATTTCAAATACAATAGGAATGAAGTCGTCCATGTGTCAAACTGTCACATACTAGACAGGGATGGTTATGTGAGTGGGTATTACTATACAGAGCTATAGATTGAGCTGTAGAGAATAAATAGTTTTTTATTTACAGAATATTAGAATAGTACAGTATAAAAACAACATTCATAAATGACATCTCGTGTGAACTGCTATAAAAAAMCCTTTTCTTATAGGGAGCCATCAGCTGTATAACATTTTTATTGTGATGCAGCAAAGAATGAGCCTTAGAAGCCAACTTAGCAGGATAAGCTTGGGGATAAATCAAACCCAAGTAACAAGGCACTGAAATTCAAGTACAGGTTTCAGAGGCAAACCTAATTGACAAAAGAAAGGGGGCAAAGGGCTCCGCTGCTGAGTAAAACCAGGCTTGGATCTACAGAGACATTTCAATTGCCTCGTTTATTTTTATCATTGAAAGTAAGCTGACTTTCTGAGGAGAAAGCAAAAATGAAAAACCCCAAAGGCTGTTAATGTGTCTTCTGGGGGGGAAGGCAAGGCCATCGAAAGTTTTGTGACTCTTAAGGAAAAATAAAATCACGATGTACAGCAGCGGCCAGTTCACGTTGAATGAAATGCATCACTGCTCCCAAACTGCTGCAGGCAGCAGGTTGCAGCCGGAGACGAGAGGCAGCCGTGGGGAGGCAGAGGCTGCACCCACCGGGGCACCCGGCAGCTGCCCGCACCGCCCCTGCTCCCGCAGCCGCTGCCGCCGCACCGCTGCCGACCAGCCGAGGTGACCTCACCTCGGAGAGACTGAACTGGCCAGGCACCACCCTGCAAAAGCATCTCTGGAGGCATTTCTCCTGCAGTTTTCTGAGCGCACTGACCACCGCTCTGTGAGCAGGGGCTTGGAGCCCAGCGAGTCCTAGGCGTTCGCGATGCCGTTTTCCCTCTCTGCCTGTGCCGCGTTAGAAGCAGGAGGTACGGTGGGTATAGGGAGGCAGCATTTTCTTTCTTACTGTGGAGAAGCAGTTATTAAATTAAGGCTGTGCTTGTCAGTGTTGATACATCTGCCTACAAAACTTCTCTTTGAGGCGCAAGGCTGAAGGCAGCAGAGCCTGCACGCAGACGAAAGGCTTGTGCATGAAGGAACCGGCTCCCATTCTTCTGCGGGTGGTAAATCCCTCTCTGTGATGGGATAATTTGTAGGAAACCCTGAAAGAAATACCTCACTGTTTTCCCGCATCTGCTGTAGTCTGCTGTGAAGTTACACAGTAACCTATATGTTTCAGGATAACGTAAGGCTGTTGAGCAGCAAAGATTTGTTTGCACATGTCTGTCTAACCGTGATTAACTTAGGAAGGTTGTCACAGACTAAACGAAAAGGAAACAACCACCATTCATCAGCTGGTGGCTTCCTGATACAAATCCTGCTTTCAGAGCTTCCACAGCCAAAGATTAAAAATGATGCAATACATGGATTGCTGTAGACATTTTATGTTTGCCTGTAAGTTAAGGACTGCAGAGGGATAGATGACTAGGAGGTTCCCCTAGGCCTTCCATTGAAGCTGAGCTTCTGAGGGTTTTGGAAGAAAGGAGAAAACTTTGCACAATTAATAACAACCCTCCTAAATATGTAGTCACAAAACTGGGCCCAGCAACAGACTAGCAGCTACTAAGGGGAGCAGCAGACTGGAGGCTGAAAATGCCTTCTGCTTGTGGTGGCACTGGATGCTATAGTGTGCCCTTTGTTTTCTGTCCTTGGTTACTTTTGTCCTGGGAATGGATTCAGGCTGTCACCTTACTTGAAAGGATGGCTCAGAGAGCCCTTGGCTGGAGGTTAATTGCATTGGTCCTTAATGGGCCTTGTGATGCTTGTTGTTTTAAAGCAGAAGTTTTTAAAACATCTTAAACACATCTCTTTCACCCATTATCAAAGTGGCAAGAAAAAGCATGATAAGAACAGATAACAGGGTGCACTGAGATGCTGTCACTTGCATTGCCCCAGGTGCCTTGCAGCAGTGGCAGATGTTTAGGTTCACAGCTGCATAGTGACAGGTTCCCATTGCTCCCTGGCTTTAACTGTGAGGAAGTGCAGACAGCAAAGATCCTCTCACAGCTGTAAAGGACTCAGAAAGCTGCATGAACCAACACATTACGTCCCTCAGAGAAGTTCCCTAACTCCTAGGTTCTTGCCCAATCCCTGAAACTACAATAAGCAAAAGATGATTCCTACTACAACAAAACACAGCAGGCCTTTACTTTTTCCCATCCTCCTTTTCCTGTCAGAACTGGTGATGGCTGACCTCCTCTTCCCACGTGGAATCCCAGTAAAAAGAGTGAAGGATGTGTCCAGAGACTCACAGAAACCCATTTCTCCTAGAATACTGCACATTCCTGATTATCTCTAGGAATCAGAATTAGTGGACACAGAGTAATCAACCTGGGAGTAGTTATCAATGTCAGAAACAGTGCTCCCTTCCCCTTTCTTTGTTGCTCCAATTCTTCCCTGGTCCATCATACGGAGAGCTGAGAGTCTGAGCTAGTATATTTGTGAAAATACAATCCAAAAAAGACGAGAAAGACAACYTCCACAGAGTGATATACGCTCATTCTTTCATTCTTTTGCTTTTTTATTTAAATGACTCATTTAAATGAAATCATGCAGATTACTTAGGACTAATTTTGTTCAGTTTGCAAATGGCTAAGTGATCGTATTAATGCTGCAAGAGTCTTGATGAATTTGATGAAGGAGAAAGGAAAAAAAAATCAGTTTTAATGAAGAATCAGCAGGACYTTCGTTTTCCAGCTTTCTCATCCTTCTTAAAGGAGAGCACAGGCAAGAGAAAGAGAGAGAGAGAAAGACCAAGCAAAAGAATAYAAACTACACAGCTCATACTTTCTCAGGCAAAATTAATTTCTTAGATGCTTCTGAGGTCTGCAGAGTCTCTGCACTCTGGCATGAGCCATAGGGAGATGAGGACATTTTTTTTAGTTCTGAGTCAGAGGGAGCAGTTTCCTCAAGAGATCAAATGAGCACTAATCAGGAAGAATGTTTGGTTATTAAATGCATCATTGAGCCCTTTAAATATCACTTGTTGGGTCATAAATTCCTATTAAATGCAGATAATCCATCATTGTCTCATGCAGATAGAAGATAAAAATAGTAAGAGATATGCCAGCAGTCCACCTCTGTCCCACGTCTCCTCTTCCACAGACTTTAAAGCAGGTGATACTGCTGTAATCTTCAACTCTCATCTTATTTACAGTGCACTGTCCGTGCAGTGCTTTCTCTGCATTYTGCACTCCACTCACTCATTTCTGTTCAGGGTACTCTTTGCACTGATTGTGCACTCCTATTACTACTATTCTCTACCACTTTACGTTCAGGTCTCACCTTAACCGAATGCTTTGCCAAGCTGATTGTCCCTAAACACAGCCTATCTGCTACCCACTTTGCAAGCTGCTCTTCAGAGGTTTTCCTCTGTATGGGAGCAATAAGCTTCTCTGGGAAGATAATTTTCTTTAAGGCTGATCTAGAACCATTAGGTCTGTATTTTATTTTATTTTTTTAATTTCACTGCAGTTTAGATCAGGCCTGGTGTAAACACTGGCAGAGCTATGAGACAGACCCTACAAGAGGCGTGTCATATCTGATGGGACTGATATGGAGCAGCGCCATAGCCTGACCCCTGCTCCATGACCTATATGCCAGAGGTGGCTGGTCACCCTGGGCTGTCACTCACCACTCATAGGACAGGCATRCAGGGTCAAGGAGAAAGGCCCTGGCACTTTGCTGTAGTCTGGGAAGGGAAATGCTACCCACAAGGGCCCCATTCTCAAAAAAATGCCCTGCTCCAACGTACAGACCCCGGCATATGCTCAATGCAGCCTGGCATCATGAACCTCCTCACCTTCATTTCACCTGGCTACGCTGACACGAGTGCCCATCACATGGCTTGATGTAKCTAACCTCATCGTTGTAAGACAGTTAAGGCATCTGCACAGGAAAACCTTCAACAGTGTCTTTTAGTGTATAATTGTACTCTTAATTGTTAATAGCTCACTGCAGAGCAGCTGGGAAAACTAGCATGTTTCCTGGAGTACGTGGGAGGCCATGTGTAGGTGGTAACTAAAAATTGTACCAGTTTCAGGGGTTTTAAAATCATTATTACTATTATTTTTGACTCTGCAGCAAGATTACATGTCTTAACAGTTGCTTAGCTGTATGTAAGTTACTTACAGAAACATGCAATTATATATGCTTCTCTTAAAAGAATGCTACATCAAGAATAGGAAATAATTGATCACTTTATTCAGGCTAAAAAGGTTTTCTTTCCAGTCTCTGACAGGGCTTTGGCAAGATGATTTTAAAAATAAATGCAGTTTAGAACCCAAATGGCATTCTCTGCCAGATTATAATAATCACTTCAACCAGGGCTGGGTGAATTTCAAAATGCTTAGAGACTCAGTTCAAGTCAGTGCCCTCCAGTCTGTGATATTTTTAGTGACGGGCAAACCCAAAAATCTGAGTGGTTATCCAGAGTTCATCTGGACTGCCCAAATGCCTGCAGTCTGCAAAAATGGGCTGGAAAATTTTCAGGGAAGATGGTTTTTGCAGTATTCCCATTGCTGCCTGTTTCTGCTCAGGTCAGGAATCATAGGAGAAAATCCTCTTTCTTCATACTGTTGTATACTGCTGCACTTTTGTTTCCAGTCACAGCTGAAAAATGCAGTCTGGCAAATGAACTTAGAAAGTAACTGAGGGAAAAAAAGAGCCATTCTGGAATGCAAAACTATAGTTCAAGTTTGGATGATGGTTCAGATATATCCTTATCCTGGGATTCAATACTAATTTTATCAGAGTTAGAGGGAACTTTGCACTGTTAATCACGACAGAAGATTAGTTTCATCCATTCTCATTAAAAAATCCCCAAATAACCTTTTATTTTTAAGGTAGTAGCAATTTAGATAGGAGAAAGTTCTCTGATGATTACAGCTTGCTGGCAATTTTTGGTACTTTACTTTTCTTTCTTTCCATGGCATATATCGACCATGCTACAAAAMTGTTTCTCTAGAAACAAATAAATGAGTATTTAACACATTTCAGGCAAAGAACTGTGAGTTACTCTAACCAGCTATGACTCTGAGCCAAATTCAGCCCCAGTTTGAGCTTAAACAATTTCAGAGAAGTTGTACCAGTGGGCAATCAGGCCTAGATTTAATCTTTTGATTTCATGTGAGAGTCCCGGCTATGTGAGGTCTTAACAACTAATCAGCTCAGCTGGCTTTTGGGTTGAGATTGTAGATGGAGAGGGAAAATGGTAGAGATGGGTTACTGAATACTAAGCAGTAACCCCCAAAGAACTGCTAAGTAAATGATTTTATCTTAGGTCCATCAGGTGAGAGAGCCTGAAATGGTTCACGGGAAAAGTCCAGTATGACATATCCAGGAAGATTTTAATGACACAGACTCAACAGTTTAAGGTATTACTTGCTTCTAGTCTTTGGGACATAAGCCCCTAAATCTGTGAAGAAAACAAGATTGCTTTCTGGTTTTCTTCCAAATGGCATATGTGTCTTATCTTGGCACAACGACTGAAACATCATGCTTTTCCTTCTGAGCATCATTCCAATATTTTCCTTCATGGTGCCTGTCCCAGCCTCTCTCAGCACAACCTTGCCCTGGTTGTGTACAGTAGCCCAACTGAAAGAGGCAGGAAATTTCCTTGAGATAGCAATTTCCAAACTGGTTGAGGATCCACTCCTCAATCAGYCCTCTAATTGTCCGTGATAGGGGCTGAATTCCAGCTGCAGGAGTAACAAGAGATTCTGTTCAAGTCATGCCTTTGCCTGCTATTCTTGCAGAAGTTCACCAATAAACAGATACATAGATGTCAGACCTCAGMCCAATAGGAATATTTACAGCAACGCGTATTTCTGCTTTTCGCTCTGAACTCATAAACTTAGATTATTTTGCACCCTGCTACTTCTCGTATTAATGTTCTTTTTGACSATGCATACACCTACTTGGAATAAAAACAGAAGCACAGCTGAACAACTCTCCTCAATTGAAATTCCAACTACACCTTCTGTGATCTGGTGGAAATGTGAACTCTTGGGATTTTATTTTCCTTTCACTTTTAAACTCATTTGTTCTTCCAAATTTGGGCCAGAATCAGAATAAAAAGTGTTCAAAAGCTCTAGAGAATATTTTTGTGAATAGTGAATAGTTTTGACCTCAAGGTGTTAAAGACTTTCAGTAAGATCTGGGGACCTCCAAAAGGAACTAGCTCCCATTGGTGTTAACAGTGGAGGAGACAGAGTCTCCAGCTCAGCTGACCTTATGCAAAACCTTGATCTTGAGGGAGGTACTGATGTAGTTTTAGATGCTTCCTGGAGAGTAGAGACAGCTTCCTGCAGTGATGCCTCACCCTTCTCTTAGGTTTTGGACTTCCATGGCTCATATCCCTCCAGTTTGGGAATATAAGACTGAGAATATATGACCCAGGCTGAAACTGAAAAGAGCTGGATAGTAGCTCTGAGAGCCCTTCCCAGCTCTTAGCGTAATACGCTTCTGTGATGGTTGTTCACGCTGGCTTATTTGAAATGCAGTTCCTGCCTGCAGCCAAATTTTTCAGAGYTGGTTTCCTGCCTAACTAGAAATTCAAATACAAGCAGCTAGATTTGGAAGCCAAAATGTAGCCACTTGAGTTGGAAAATTTGGGTTCCAAATGAACTGCTTCCCCTTAAGCAGGAGATCAGTGGCAAATGAAAGGCACATAGTAGCTATTTCTTTAGGCAAGCAATGCCACTGGGATCAAGACAATCATTTGCCTGGGGCAGGGCTACTAACATCAATTTAGAGGGCTGAGTAGTCTAACCTCGGAGGCTTGCCCTTCGCTAGGTATTGTCTCAGGCTGCGACTGAGCTAAGCAGATGCTGAAACACTTTCCTGAATTCAGGTCTCAGGAAAGCTGAGCCTGTTAATGCTGAGATGACTTGAGTGCTTTCCTATTGAAATTTTTCACACTTAATTTATTATGACAAGGGAGATAAAGTATAGGTTATTAAGTCTAATTAATGGCASATGAAGTAACATTGATATGTAAGTGTGGAGAGAATGGAAACAGAGCATACACAGCTGCCTTTCTTTTTCTCCCCCCTTTTCAGAGTGCAACTGATGTGAGGCATGATTCCACACTCCTTTAAACTTAAAGATTTTGGGATACTTTTTGCTTGTAGACCTGAATAAGGATCAGTACATGTACTATATTGCTCATCTGCAGCTCTGAGGAGCATCATTCAACCTCCAAGACACAGCACCAGCCCTACTTTCCCCAGCAGGTACACGCGCAAAGAAGATGCAACTTCCTTGTGGTCTAAACCATCAACAAATCATGATGCTCATGTATCTTCTCTCCTCTCTACCCTGGCAATAGCTTACACAGTGCTTATGACAGGGAAGGCGTATCCTGCTAGGTCAATGCTCTCCTGAAGCATCCTCCATTTGCTGCTCCTTCCTGCCTCTAGCCTGCTGCATGGCCTCTTTTGGAGATAAAAGTGCTGCTTGACACTTCTCCATCAGGCTCTGAACGGCTATGCAGAGCAGTGATCACCTGCATTAGCCACTGATAAACACAGAGAATACAACGRACACTGGTAGACATGCACTTATGCATCCACATTAAATAATTAACTCTCACAACAGCCTAGGGAGGGAGAATTTTGCAACTGGGGAAAGCAGAAGCGGAAAGGTTAAGCAATTTGCTCAAGGTCACAGGAGAAGTAATTGTCAGTGCAGGGATTAAGACTTAGGAATTTATAGCTCCTGGTCCTGTGTGCAGGCCACTAGATCACAGATCTCTGACACTCCAGAGAGTCAGGCTGCTTATTCTTCCAGTAGAATGCTAAACCAAATGCTCTGACCTTTTCCAGTGTTATCAGATAAAGCATGTTCTTAACTCCAGGTTATAGACGGTAATGGAGGAGGGGAGGAAGTGACAGACTGAAACTGGTATGTTCAGTGCTGATATAAGAGGATTTTCYGTAGAATCATAGAATCGGTAAGGTTGGAAGGGACCTCTGGAGATCATCTAGTCCAACCSYCCTGCTCAGCAGGGTCACCTAGAGCATGTTAGACAGGGCTGAATCCAGGYGGGCCTTGAATGTCTCCASAGAAGGAGACTCCACAACCTCTCTGGGCAACCTGTGCCAGTGCTCCGTCACTCTCACAGGGAAGAAATTCCCCCTCACGTTCAGGCAGAACTTCCTGTGCTTCAGTTTCTGCCCATTGCCTCTTGTCCTGTCACATGGAAAATGTGACCTTGACCCATTTGAGGAGTGCTTACTATCAGGCCAACCACATACAGGAGAGAGAATATAGTGACTGGATAGAGGCTGCGGAGATATTTGTCCCATTTTTATTTGCAAACACTGACAAACTATTTCAGTGATTATACTGAGAGTGTCAGCAGGGTTATATAATTCATAGGAAGTCAAGTGCTGCCAGTGAACTTGGAGTACCTACAGAACATATAAATAAGCTGTAATTCACTGAAATAAATGCATGAAAATCTTCTGAAAAGCAATATTCAGTATTTCCAGCCCACTATTATTATTTGGTGAATCTACAGAATTTCAGCTTCAAAGAAACTGGCCCACCTATGCCCTTAAGCAAAGTGGAAGCTTCTTGCAGTTTGCCACAGTTGGATCACTTTATTCTGTTTCTGTCCCACTCATCAGAAGGCAACATCTTCAAGATCTGACGGCCTGCATGGCTACAAGCAGGGTTCCCAGCCCTGTAAACACGAGAGCCAGTAGATGTGTGTCTAGCCAAGGCTTCAGGAGCAAGCACTCTATGGCACCAAGGCCATCATGTTCAGGACCACCGTGTATGAGCCACTTAGTGGTATTTTAGTAGAGAACCGGTAAGGTCTCTGCTCTTGCATAGCTGACCTTCTGAAACAGGCAGATTCCGGGACTTGTGATGCCCTGTGGTGAACTACGAGAAGATGTGACCCCTCTTTTTGTGATGCTTACATCCAGTAATTCAGTGGGACCCTGGACTTCTGTGCCATGTTGGCAACCGTCTCATCTGTGATGCTAGACTTTTTTCTTGTCTACCTCAGCCTAGTCACTCTGGACCTCAGACAGAAGTTCTTCAAACATATTCTGGTTTTGCACTGGCACTGGAATAGCTGGGAGAAGGGACCTCTGTTTTTGATAAAAGGAAAAAATGTACTGCTCTGCATAGTCACTGCTGAGCAGGCACTGGAGAGGAGAGGATCTATCGTTCTGTCCAAATGCTTTTCCAGAGCTTCTGAGTGAGTTTGGAAAGAGCTGTGTGGGTCCTCATGGTGTATTTTGACACTCAGACTACAGCCATCTCTATTCAGCTCTATTTTTATCCGCAAATTGAGTTTGCAGTGGCCTTCTTGTCAGCACTAGGAGAAATGACCGACTTTGGAGCAGTAAGTGTCCTTTCAATAATTTGATAATTAGCAAAACCTTTGATAATTAGCAAGAAAACTAATACAAACCAAAAGTTACATGAATATGTAAATCAGTGGGCCCAAAGGGTCTCCTGAAAGCGTAAGCATAGCTCATGGTGTCAATTCCCTTTTCAGGGCTTTTGCCTCACCAGACTGCTCTTGGGAACTGTGGGTTTGACTGTTACTGTGATGAAGGAAGGAGCACCTGGGAGATTTTAAATAGAAATTTACTACTGCTTAGAATCGCTGTCACATATGAGGGAGCTTCCCTGAGACAGCTTAACAAGATGGGTACGAATGAGAAATACATGTCTGTGTGTGTGTGTGTGTGTATTCTTATTTTACACAAACACACACACACACATATATATACATACATGCACACACATATGTGTATATGTTTGTATGTGTGTATATATATATACATATATATACACACACACGCACAGCATTTTTTATCTTGGACAATTCAGCTTTGATGCATCATCGGTTTCCTCCAATCTTACATCTCATCTGACGGAGCAAGTCACTTAATCTTGTGCCTCAAAGTCAGGCAGTTAATTCAGACTAYGCTAGGGTTAAACACTTTTTTTTCTTTTCAGTTGTCTGCTCTAAATACAAGCCCATGTGATTTGCTTATTTGCATAATATATTCTGACAAGCTGGCTATGAAGTCATCTTGGATGATTTGCTTCTCTTTGCAAAACAAAATGGGAGACAGTAACATCCAAGAGACTAGTATATCTATTTCTCTTGGAATGAATGACTTCAGCTCTTGGAGCTCTGGTTTTTCTGGAGGTAGCAAGATCACAAATTATGCAGCTGCCGTAGAGATGGAGGCAAGAAACCTCTCAAGAAATCTGGAACTATGTCAAGTGGGTCAGATCTCTGACTTACTGCTTTATAAACCAGAAGATGTTCTCAGATGCTCCTCATCCCTAAACAATGATAAAATGGTCCTAGCACTACCCACGCAAGACAATCAAGTAGGTCACAAGAACTGGGAACTTAACGATGTGTTTTCTGTCCCTGAATAACATGCAGTGGTGCTCTGTCTCTTGCAGATCTGAGAAGTAAGACATTAATCTTTTCACTGAGCCAGAAGCCTTTGAAAATTTGGTCCCAGTGTATCTTGTCTATGAAGTCAATTAGCTCCTAAAATGACAACGCATTAGAAAGAATCCAGAAGCTGATATAGAAATACCTTGCTTTATTAAGCCTGGGCAATTTTCTGTCAACAAAAATTATGCTTCTGAAGTGATATGGAACAAGAATCAAACATGAAAGCATACAAGTATCCACTTTTGAGCCCTTGAACAGTTATAAGAAGCCACTTCTTGGTATTTCTGTTACACAGAATGAATTTTCATTACCTGAAGTATCTATTATCTAATGAATAAAAAAACAGCCTTATACAATAAAGTGTAATATGAACAAAAACCCTGCAAAATATTCATTACTTCATGGTGAATTCTTGTGGTAGAAAAAGTATTTTTAGCGATTTCTGTGGCATTGATGATGTGTCACTAACCATACTACTGAGTCTGCAGTCAAAATCCATTTGRACTTCTAAACAACAGAAGCAAGGAATTTTACAAATGAGCATACACTGGTCATAGAACATATAATTTCTTCATCAGGACGTGATGCTCCAGTTCCTTGGTTGTCCTAAAGAAATGCACTTCCCAAATCGTGAGTGATTCAYGTGTGGTCCAAAACTTATGGCAACTTGAAGTTTTACTGGTTTAAAATGACAAAAAAGGCCACCCTTTCTCTAGGAGGAAAGATTTGTGCATTAATCCAGTTGTGGGCACAAAATCCACAAGCACTGCGTTTTGAAGAACCTCCAAACAGTGGGACCTGCCCTGATGAATCCGATCTTCCGTTTTTAGCACTTTAAAGGACTTTGGGGAAAACATATACTTTCAACTGYTAAAGAGAGGCTACATCTGGGGCCTTGAAAACCCCATTTCTTGTTCATGCGTTTAAGGATGGTGTTCAGTGCCTGCATTGCATTTTGTACTCTTGCTAGCATAGCACGCTACAGGAAGGAAACCAGAAAATAGACCTTGCTAATGTCTGAACTGATCACAGAATATTTCAGGCTCCCTCCCAACTACTTCATTACACTTTTTCAAAGAGAGGCCAAATACAATCCAGATGGTCACTTCTGTGAAAGGTAGCAGTAAACTGACCTATTCGGCTTAAGCACGGAGTTGAATAGCAGCACACAGTATCTTGGCCTCTGCATCAGCTGCAAGAAATATAAGTGATTAAGATATTTAGAAAATAGTGGCAATAGGTGGAAAAGGAATTATGCCATGGACAACATAAAGAACTAGTACAAAGGCTGAGAAGGGCGCAGCTCCAACAGAAAGAGGAGTGCCTGGGCTATAGCTGGGTCAAGTGCTTTAAACATCAGGTAGCAGATGTGCAGACACGCAGGGAGTGGTGCAGTTAGTGCTGTGCTCTGAGGAAACATGTAGAACCATAAACCCCAGCAAAGTGTTGTTTACAGAAGCCAAACAGCCAGGGCTGGATCTGCCATGATAACGAATTCATAAAGTTATACTGAGAGCAAGTGATGAAGGGCAGGAGTTTGGCAGAGTGCCTGTAATTGTGAAAATAATTGTTATTCTCATTTAGGTGGCTAGAACCAAAAAAGGAGGAAAAAATCAGTCTGAGTTGTCCAGAAACACTTTTCTCTTTTTAAAAACAAGCAAAAAATAAACTATTTGGGGTCAAATGAAACATTTTATGTAACCCAAAACATTTTGCTTCCCACATCTTTAATCAGAGCAAGGAAATGGGAAATGAGGGACTCGTTTTGCGTTTGGGTTCAGGGGTTACTCACTAAGCTGAGGGGGATGTAGGTGGTCATAGGGCCACTCCCTTCCTCCTCCAAAGCCCAGTAGTTTTGGCACTCGCCCGCAATATGGGAGAGGCAACTTCAAATCCCTCTAGGGTGGAGGAATGACGTAAATGAACAGGAGCCTGGAAGAAGCCCCATCCCGGGCTTTCTGCAAGATGCTCTAAGATCTGTGAAGAGAGGCAAAGGGRAGCAGGCACCGGATGGTTGAGGAGAGGCGAGGCAGTGCAAGGGTGCTCCTGCCTGCCTCATCTATTGGAAGGGCTGCATCAAAAGCCCCGCAAAGGAAATCCTGGGGAAGGGCATGGATTAGCTCTTGTGTAAGAGGCTTGAAGGAAGGTAAGACTCCAGAGAGGTAGGCAGGAAACTCACAGTCACTCTATGGGATGGAGTGAACCCAAGATGAACAAAAATGTTCAAGATCAGAGTGGGCAGAGATGCCTGTTCTTTTTTTGTTTGTTTGTTTGTTTTTTGTTTTGGGGTTTTTTTGTTTGTTTGTTTCTCTTTTGGCAGAGAGCTATAAAACAGTTGGATGGGAGGGACAGAGAAAGGGGAAACACAGAACAACAGAAAGGGGAATAAGACTGAAAGGGATAAATACTCACCAGCTCAGACAAGATGAGAATAACTGGTACTCACATGGCAATGGTAGCCGAGTAGAAGTTTCTGCTCCAAGTATTCAATTATTTTTTGCTCCACATACTCAAGTATTTTTAGCTTGAGTGAAAGCATGTCAAGAGAAGAGAGAGTGAACATCCAAAAYGCCAGAAAGCTCAGCAGTGATGGGCCATTCCAGAAAGCCAAATCAGACAGAGAAGGGACCAGAGTTCAGCAGTCTCCTATCCCAAGTGTGTGTCCTCACCTTTGGATGTTGAGGTATATAAGCATCCAAAGGAGAGGAAGAGAGAAGGAGGTGAAAGGGGTATTCTTCTCTATGAATAACTACTCACGTTTCCACAAAATCTGTCAAATCAGACAAACACAAAAGGAAAGTCTCTGGTGACTACTAATCCCATTGAATGCCTCTACTTTTTTATTTTGTATTCCCCTGAAAATATTTGCTGAATTGGTTTTCCTGCCTGGAAACTGAAATGCATGATTTTCTGATTAAAAAAAAATCCTGGGACTAGTAGCATTGTATATGTCAATGAAATATGTAAGGCATCTATGTCTATGTAAGGGACATAGACAGCATCTATGTCCCTCATAAAAGCGCACACGTAGATATCCAGCTTCTGCTGGAAGCTACAGTTTAAACCATTCAAGGGAAAAAGAACGACTCACATCTTAATTTAGATGTCACAACTTCAGTTAGCTGCTTCTCCGGTCAAAGCTTCTTCTTCCCACACTCTGACTCCCTCCAACCGTAAGCACAAGGCAGCCGCACTGAAGGCGAGCGGCAGTCAGGGAATGGGACTGTCAATAAAACACAATGTCCATTTCCTCCCCGTCACACCTATTCCCACTAATTTGGATTATCATAAATGATTCCTTCCTAGGGAATGCTGAGATCTCTTCCCAGCAAGTATAATTTAGCGCATTATTTATATACTACATCTGTTACCTATATAGCTTAAAAGAAAAATCACAGGTTTTCAGGGGAAAAAACCCACAAACAAACCCTCTCCRCTCAAAATCCTCCTCAAATCCAATCCTATATGACACATAATTACAACAGAATAACATTGCTTAAAAACTTGTTGTGATCTTGGCCATGCTGCAGGGCAACGCACAGTATTTTAGGGATCTCATCCCAGCCTGAATGAGGTATAGTAAAACCGTTTCATTTCCCAAGCCAGGCTAAGTGAAACATGGATTTGCTGTCATAGCTAGACAGGTGGCAAAGTATAGCTTAAATGTTAAGGGYCATCTTACAAAGAATACAGTCACAGTAATGAAGAATCAGGCCCCATGAATTTCTGTGACAGTCTTTTCTTTTCCCCTGCTACCGCTAGCGAGCCTGCAACTCTTAGCTAAGGAAACTGGAGCACCTGCAAATCCTGCAGCCATTTCTCACGACCGTGACATTGGTAGGTACGTGGTGYGCACGTTACACGTGCAGCGCGTGTAGGGGCAGCAGCAGCTCCCCTACTCAGCCTCTGCACCCACTGAGCTGGTTTCACTGATACCCGCAGCCCGGAGGTCACCAGAACAGTGTGTTGCAGTCTGAATCCTTCCTTACAAACTGGGGCACCACAGTGCAAATTTGGAGCTTTCTTCTTACACTGTGCGGGAAGGGGCGGTGATTTAAATCCTCCTCSAACCCTCCCAGTGCTTCTCTTTCTGCTCTCTTGGTCTGCTCCAAAGCTCACAGCAGCTTGGGCTGCAGCATCCACAAGAGACCTCACATTTCTGCGGCACCATCCTGCTTATAACAATGTGATCATTAAGATTGCATGCTTTGGTTTAAAAAAAGAAAAAAAAAACAGCTCGAAGAGTAGCCAATTAAAAAAAAATTGGTTACTTCCTGTCTCAGACTCAGATCAATCTGAAAATGAAATACTATGCAAGCACAAAAAGTTATTATGTTACTCACAGCCTCCAGCTATTCTGACTTCACTGGATGCCTTACAAGCATCTATTGTTCTTGGAGATAGCCTGAGACTTGCTTCCCAGAGAGATTATCATATATTCTCGCTACAGAAAGAGGGGGAAAGAAAGACTCTGATATTGTATCATGTCATCTTTAGCTGCATTTCATATGCTATATGCTGTGGAAGTGTGAGAGAGAAGAAAACAACCCTGTTACAYGGCTAGTGGCATTAAACCATTTATACTACGGGCCCGAGAGCCTATATTTTACTGATGGTTAAATCTAACTCCACCTCCGTGCTCCCTGCCAGCTGTCAGTATCTTTACACACTGCCCTCCACAGGAGTAAGCCTTTTTACTTTAGTTGTGAAAGCTATCTTCCAGATTGCAAAGGATAAATTTTGTGTGTCATCCCCCTCCATCGCCTACCTCCACCCAGCAGTTTTATTTACGGAGTCTGCTCCACGTGTTTACTTAGCTAACTCCCTTAGACCGTCTGTTCCTGCAAACCATCTGAGCCTGGAGAGGTGACTTCCCCGCTTTCACCGCATGCTTAAACCAAATCCCTTTAGAGCCGACAGAAGCTCTCYTATAGGCTTCAGGGAGCTCTGAATTCAGCCCTCCATTTGTATAGGGTTGGGTGCTTATACTGTTGACATACAAACGGAAACATGCAGCAGGAGCTGATGATGGGGTGCTCTTCGAAAGCACGTGCAAAGCTCTTCATCCACGCAGTCAGTGATAAGCTGCCTTCTAGGGAAGGTATCCAAATACTCAAGAACATGTTGTGACAGAACATTGCAAGATATGGTACTACAGTTTTCCAATCTAAGTAAACTCAAAATAATCCTGAGTTTTGAATACTCGTGATGTTGTGTGGGTCGGTAATTTGTGAACAAGGTTCCACACCCCACTAAATATCAAACAYATTTCCTTTTCGGAATTGGCTTTTGGGGAAAGAAAGAAAACTGTTCAGTTTTCTGTTTCAGGGCATTTAACATGATGGAGAAGAGCCAGGAGATAGATCTGGACAACAAAACATTATGGCTCCATAAGAGTGGATAGTTTATTTCTCCCTCTCTAACGATGCTAACCCACAACATATAGCTATATTGCCAGTAGTCACAACTGGCCACTACTCAGCCGGATGCTTCAAAGAGGTCCAACACCCAAAAGGGAGCAAACAGCAGATTAGAGGATTGCTTTCTTCTTCCCACCAGAACTTTAGCTGCTCGTACTAGCACTTGCTAAGTCGCACCCTTCCCAAACATCCTTTTAAAAAATGTAACTGACAGTACAGTGCTTAATGTGGTAGTCCTGAAAGCTCCCCCAGAGCCCGTGTTTACGGGAATGGATGAGTACATGCCTCAGGGTTCCTTTTCCGGCTTAGATTTAATCCAGGGAACAGATGACATATATTAGATCATAATAGATTATGATTGAACTAGCAGACCACACCGAGACCTTTTGTTTTGGATAACAGGTAAATGTTCTTGAAATTTCATAATCTCAGACTACATAGATGTGGAAAGCTGGAAACAAGAAAGTGGCAAAACATAGCAGGAGAAATCACAACCTCCGTAAAACAATAACAGTAACCCTATCTCAGATTTTGTTCTCRTGTTTCTTTTAGGCCACAATTTGCAGAACAGCTTGTTATTATGTTCACTCGGCCTTGATGTGCTGTTTCAGTTACTGTACTGTCCTCTAACGCCTCTCCCAACAGGATTCACTTGAGGCAATTATTATTTGTATTATAGTCTTACAGGAGCACAGTCGGGCATACAGGGAAAGAAAACTAAACTAAAGAGAGAGGGAAGGGAGTGGGGAACTTGCCAAACCCATATAGGAGAAACCTGAGAAAATATCTGCTTATTTTGTTCATGTGAATCTCTGGGCAAAATAACATATAACAGGGGAAAAAACAGGGGGTGTATTTGACAGCTGCTGGAGAAAGAAGACTTTAAAGCTGAAACAAATGGATCAAAGCAAAAGCATTCCAGCCGAAGTAGAAGTTTCTCCCCTGCCTAATCTCTGCTGTAGCTCGAATGGGAAAACCAAAAGGGCAATAACCTGGTGCCTACCTTAAAGAAGCTGTTCGCAGAGGGGAAATCTTTAAAAGAAAACAATAATATCTAGGTCTTGAAAAGAAGGTTTGAGGCAAACCTTGAGGCAAACCAAAAAAGGCTCGAGGCAGAAAAAGCCAGCACCAAGCTGCAGCATTGCACAGTGTGGTGGGCCACGAGAAGCGACCTTCCCCCTGTTCGGGCAGGGGGCCTTTTCTACTGACATTGCCCCAGGCGAGAGGGACCGCTGGGCATGTTGAGGGGAGAGAGGGAGGGCTCAGGAAGAGAGGCAGAAATGCTGCTCAACTACTACTCAGGCATGGGGAGGAAGTTGAAACAAGGTAGGAAATGCACTGAGGAGGTTGGGAAGTATTTTGCCCATCTTCTATTTCTGCTTGAACCTGTCACAAATTCACCACAATGAAACTAGAAAATGTATATTTGACAGGGAAGAGGAATCTAATAGATATAGTATCATGGATAGTTAGCAAACCTGGTACCAAAATCCCAAAATACTAAGCCTGTATGATTCATATTTACTCTTCAAACTTTATGAAYGGCTCTGGAGATTAAAAGGAGCCTGAAATGAGTCAAGGGGCCCTGCGAGTGCCTCATACGCCGGGATCTGCATGGCTCTGCCAAACCTGGGAGCTCTTCTTTCTAATCATGGGAACTGCCTTGGGTGACCGGGGCAGCTCCTCACCCACAGCCACACAACAAGTATGGCAAGAAGGCAACTTCCGAGGACTTCTGGAAAAGTCTTGCTTTTAGACAAGCGTGCAAGAGACAAGCAATGTTTTGACCGTTCTGCTCAGGGATTGCTCATTCTTATCATCCCAAAACACACTGCTCTAAAAGAGCTGCAAAAATTCAGCGCATAGGAACTGCCTCAAAGACAAACTAATTGTTATTTTAAGAACAACTCTGYGGGGAGTTTATTGGGACATACTCAAACATGGCTGAGTCTGGGGTGGAGAGCAGGATGACACTCACTGGTTCAAAATGCTTCATCAAAAATGTCTTGGAAATCCTTTGTGGATGCTCTGAACTGATCTGCATTGCTAATAATATTATGAACTTTTATAGCTTTTCTTGGAGAAAAAAATATCATTTAATGATCCTTCACAACATCCCTATGTGATCAGCAGAAATTACAACTTCTATTTTATTGACTATTTATTTTATTGAATGGACAGAGAGAGGGCACAGGCTACATCAACATTCCTATATACAAGGTAGCTAGGCACCTAACTGGAGCTTTAAATCTTAAAGTATCTGGACACAAATTTTTTAAATTTTTTCTTAAGTCTCTGACAAAGTTGAGAATAATAGATCTCATCTCCTGATTTGCAGACATGTCCTTTAACCAGAAGATTTTTCTCAAAATAGATTTAACTTAACATCAACCTGTCAGCAGAAACAAGATCATGAACACTGATAGGAGATTGCCCTTTACTCTTACACCTTGGCTGGGTAATTGTTGGTCTATTCCCCTTTATCCAGTGTATCGATAACAGTTAATTGATATTAAAAATAATAAAATGTCAGCACTGTATTCACCCCACCCATGTTGTACTGAGGTTCGGAAGACACAAAGAAGATTCACCTACTTAACATTCAAAATTTAGGACCCTGCCTGGACAAAACGCCTCACTGCTACTCTGTCACTGTACAAAATCAAGCTTCACAGGAGATTCAGCAACAGAAAAKACAGGAGGGAAACAGTCTGTAGGTCTTGTTAACTAAAGCTCCCTTCTGCTTTAGTTGAAGCAGTAAAGATGAAGGAGGGGATGCATACTAATAAATATTTTTAATTAAAGTTCTTCTGATTCTGCAGGTCATGTAGAGGAATTTATTGCTGACCATTCTGGAATTGAAGGCTGTCAGCTTGTGAATAGTCAACATCCCTCAAAGCCACAGAAGTAAGAACTAGAACTGTGCAAATCATTTGCAACTAGTGTTTTTTTTTCCATGAATTTCACCTTTGTCTGAGAATTCTCTATAAACAGATTGCAACATTCTCTAATTTATTCATTATTTATGTTCAAGAGCAATGTCAGCAAATAACTTCCTCTCTGTAGAGCAATCCATTATAAATTATAATTTGCAATATGTGCCATACCCATCTATTTCTCTTTTTATTCCTTGGTAAGGCGAGTTAGGTAATAAAGCAGTGCAATGTAAATTTAGTAACAAAATATTCTGTTCAGAATTCACTGTTGGTCAGTGCATGAGCATCTGCACTTAAAATTCACTCAGCAAGCCCTCATGCTTGTAGAGCTTGAATATACAAATAAATGCAAAAGTCAAACATGGAAGGATTGCTGAACTCAATCAAATCAAAATTCTCTTTCAAATTCAAATTGTTACATACATTTTTTTCTCTTTTCCTATTCACTCCACTCTGCTGGCTAGCAGAGGAGTACAATACATAGCAACTTCAGGTCCTGGAGGTTCTCATGAACCTTTCTCTCCTTTTTTTTTTTTTTTTTTTTTTTTTTTTTTCCAGTATATGTCAGCTATGTGGTGTGTGCAAACACATACCTGGAAGATGAAACAGAACTTGGGAAATCTGTGGCATACCAAGTACACAGACTCTATGCAGTATATGTACTACACAATTTGATAGTGCTACCCCATATGTTCTGATACCCACCTCTTTATTCTCTGACTTTATTGCGTGAGTGTAATTCTCTGTGCTGTGGACAGACATTCTCATTTGAAACATGTCTACACCAATTTCAAGGTTATTAGACGGTATGTATGTCTACAGCAGCTACTCTACACTAAGTCTTTTATTGTTGCAGCTATAATAGCAGCCTATAGAGATAATATTTAGCACAGGAGATCCTGCTTGGTGTGAACACAGAAAGGCAAAATTTTCTAAAATGCAATCTTAGAACTGTTTGCAAAGATACTCCAAAGAACCCTCCTAGAGAAAATATTTATTATAAATAAATATTAGATGTTCTTATTAGCTCTGATTTGTTCAAATATTGCTTTGCTTTGAAATCTTGAGGCAGAAGTCAGCAAAAAGAGACAAATATTTTTTTCTCCAAAAGAAATACACTTTTGTAACAGGCACATAGACGCTAATCTGCATGCACTACCTCTGCTAAAAATGGAAATTTGTATTTTATTGAATGACTTAAATGTCCATTTGCTCCTTTAAAAACAAAAAACAAAACCACAAAGGGGTCTGCAGCATGGCCTAACACCTACATAATCGGGAGTGCAGGATTTTGATTTTTCTAACTGCTGTAGAATAATGTCATTTCATAGATTGATTCAATTCTTTTGTGCTTCAGTGTGAAAGCTAATGATTGCTCACTGGAGGCCAGATCTTACACACCTTAAGCAGATGAGCTGTCCGCATTGATTTCAGAMTGTCATCGAAAGCTCTTTCACCTCTTCATATACTTTGCATAGGCACATGTGCTCAAAGTGTGTTTGCTGGGTTAGGCGGAAGATCAGAAGTAGCAGTCACAGTGCAGCTGTCTGTACACAGTACACAGCACTTTGGGGAGGAAGTGCTGGAGTGGAGATGTCAAAAAGTGATGAGCCTTAAAAATATTTTTATCTCACGGTCTACTACAAGCTTTGCTTCCTGCAACTGAATGCCAGCACAGTGGAGACACTTTCGCATTGACTCCAAGGAGCCTACATGACAAAAGTCTTTGTTGCCATGTGTGGTATCAAAGCTCCCTTTGTGTTTAAAAAAGGCTTTACAAATTTTTTAGTGATGTTGAGTTGTTTGGGTTCATTCACTCATTCCCCTGCTCTTGTGGCCCTTTGAATTCACTTTCCACCAAAATATTCAGGCTTAATATTCCCAAAATAGCTGTCGGCAGGAAATGTTAAGATTTCTCAGTCTGAGAAATAACAGGGCCATCTGTTGATCTGAATCACCAAGGGTGGGATTTTCAGTCTGTGCATTGCTGAAGGAGAGAGAAAGAAAGACAGCGAGAGGAAGAGAGAGACTCTTCCAGCAGCTCCCAGCGGGGTTTGCAGCAACGTTCGTAAGTGTGAAGATGAGTGCAAACCCTCACGGGTCACTCACCACAGCTCACAAGCACAGTGTGAGACATGTAAACTGTGATCTGATTATAAGCACAAAGTCCTCAGCATCTCTTGAGCAGGAATAAGTAAACAGAGCAGTAACTAAGATCGGCTTGTCCTTGSTCTACAGTGGGGACCTGATCCAAAGCCCGCTGAGATTAGTGGAAAGACTTTCGTTGACTTCAGTGTGCTTTGGGACAAACCTAAGCTRTTAATTTCTCTCTTTTGCTTTTGAAAGTAACTAACGATGTCTGACCATTATTCATCAGCAAATCTGCTTTCTTCATTTGCTCTTAGAATTACACCCATCAAACACGCTCATCTAGCTTACAAAGTTTCTAGACAAGTGCATATGGCTCAGGCATCTCTCTTCCTTGACCCAGTTTCACCTCTGCCCTACACAAACCCACTTTCCTCTCATGTTTACTGCCAGTATTGGAAATTATGAAACAAACAATAGAATTTCTTTCTAATGGTGATTTCACAGCAAAAGATGAGGCTGAGTAGTTTTGAAATCTTTCTAGCTTTGTGTAGATAAAGATATTAATGAAGAGTCATGCYGGAGATTGAGTCTGCATTTCCACTCAGATGAAATTACTCTGTCTGAGTAAACGTACTTTGAGGTATAACCATCAAGTAAGTCAGTTTCTCCCAAATGGATCACACCTCGAACACCTGTCATTTAAACTGCATTTTGACAAAAGTTATATCCAGACTGCACAGGAGAAAGTAAAGAGGAAAGAAAGATGCAATTGATCTTCGAGTACTCTCCTCACACTGCAACACAGTCTACAGCAACTCTCCAGGCACCCGTGTGATTGTACTGCAGCTAATAGAATTAACTAGTGAAACAAAGCAGATGGATGCTCAGCCCCTTCAGGTATGGCAAAGATGGAAATAAGGTTGATGATCTGAAGCTCTCCAGGCCTGATTCAACCTGAGAGTTCCTATCCAAAGAAATGAAAGTTGCTTATACTCTCATTGATTTGGTGGCATGAATTTAGTGATGGGTTCTCGAGACCTTGTCCCCTCTGCTCACCTTTCTGTCAGGGCCCCAAATATACCCATAAGCCTTCACAGCCCTGACCAGTTCACATGGGACCTTCACYCATGCACACTTTGCCCACTGCCTCCCTGTGTTCCCTTTGACCCCAAGAGGTGTTGTGGATAGGCCTGGGCCAAGCACCGTTCTCTGCTGATCCTCACTCATTCCCTGGGCTTCCTGGACTGAACCCAGGCTTGCCTCATCACACTGAACTTGTCTGATAATCACTGGAGTGTAAATGGACCCTGGCCCCATATCACTGGACCTATTCTACTTGTTTTCCAGTTTCCTCCACCCTCTTTATGAGTTGAAGTCATGCAGTTAGTGGCCAGCTSTCTCCCTAGCAGCTTCAGCTAGGCTGCCCCAGCCCCAGCTGCRTGATTGCAGTACCCTCAAAACTGATCCAAAGCAGAGAAGGTCTGGGGGTCTTGGAGCACGGGGTGGCTGTGCTCCAACACGTAAGGTGTTATGGGGAGGTGGCTCAACCTAGAGCCATCCCTAGGAGCTGGGGAAATACCTCTAGTGAGCAGCCAGTATCTATCAGGTAAAGATTAGCTACATCTGAATAATAAACTCCCCATATCCTCACATCACAGAATCACAGAGTCAYAGAATGGTTGAGGTTGCAAGGGACCTCTGGAGATCATCTAGTCCAACMCCCCTGATCAAGCAGGGTCACCTAGAGCATGTTAGACAGGGTTGCATCCAGGCGGGTTTTGAATATCTCCAGAGAAGRAGACTCCACAASCTCTCTGGGCAACCTGTTCCAGTGCTCTGTCACTCTCACAGTAAAGAAATTCCTCCTTATATTCAGGCAGAATGACCTTTCAAAGATGATGGAGATGATGGAGAACAGCCTAGCAACAACATCTGCCAGCTCCCTCAGT
The DNA here is from genome assembly GCF_003343005.1 of Rhea americana. NCBI lineage: Eukaryota > Metazoa > Chordata > Aves > Rheiformes > Rheidae > Rhea > Rhea americana. Next base: position 6,591,669 of record NW_028186479.1, on the reverse strand, counting down.
ACTCGTGGGTGCATCCCATCTGGGCCCRTGGATKTGTGGACAGCAAGTTTGCCCAGAAGGTCTCTAATCCTATCCTCCTTGACCAAAGGAAAGTCTTCCTTTCTCCAGACGTTTTCTCTCTCATCTCCACGRTCTGGGATTCTTGAGGGTTGCCCTTAGTAGTGAAGACTGAAGCAAAGAAGGCATTCAGTAATTCTGCCTTCTCTGCATCCTTCGTCACCTGAGCCCCCGCCCCATTCAGCAGTGGGCCCACAGTGGGATTGCTGCGGCTTCTACAGAGAGGTGAAGTTAAAGATGCCTGCAGTGCTATGACCTGCCTCTGCCACCTTGACCATGGGTATGGGTTAACCTGGAGTTGTGGGGGCAAGCCCATGGTTCTCAGCTGTAGGGGAGTTCAGAAGGCAAGGTCCTGCACATACCACAGGCTAGGCCCCATGGTGCTTGGTCAGRGTTGGAGATGGCCTGAGGGGTCAGGGATTAGCAAGTGCAGGCAAGCTGGGTGTGATGGTGACAGCAAAGCACTCAGGGACAGTGTTCTTGAGAACAAGAGCCCAGCTCCACAGACCCAAACATGGTGAGCAGGACATCTSCAGCGATGGAGGCCAGGGCCAGTGGACAGTTCTGTAATTATTGCACAAGTTCAAAGTGCTAAGGAATGTCTGAGGCCAACCCACGAAATCCAGAATACAAGTCAGGATCTGCTTCAGACAGAGYTGGGCACAGGCCTAAAAACTTCTCAAGGGAAGGTTGGGGGGCCCAGGCCTAAGCTTAAATGGGGCTCCCAGACAGAGGATGTGTGAGTGGAGGTCCAGGTGAGGCTGRTCAAGGCAATTAAGGCCGCAGAAAACAGTCAGAACTGGCCAGAAAGTTACCATCCTCTTTCGTGATGACTTCCAAGGTTGTATGATCTGTTTGTGTTTCACACAGAAAGGAACTGAAATTTTTTCTAAACTTTTATGTGCAATTGTGTTCTGCCAGAAACATCTGTTTTCARGTGAAGGCAACCCATGAAAAAAAGGCTGGGCACAGGACACATCAAATCTTTGTCAAAAAACGAAAACAAAACCAAAACATCATGTTGCAAGTGTTCTGGCCACCTTTGCAGTCAGTCTCCATTGGCCTGTGCTCTGGGAGTTTGTTCCTAGGAGATATGTCTTGAAAGACAGACTGGGAGATAGATATTTCTGGTCAGCACAGGAGAAAAAGTGAAGAATCTTTACTTTTTTCTCTCACAAGAACAAATGTGGGGAAAAATAAGGGGAAAAAATCACTTAATTAGTCAATAAACCAAAGAGTAAGCTGCTGGAAGGGGAATGAGCCTGGTATGTAGATCTTCCCTTGGGCCAGAGATAGGAGGGGCTCCCCAGCTCCCTTCAGCCAACAGGGCACCTATCCTAATCAGACTTCTATAAAATTGAATAGTTTTGTTTCATGGGAATCTGAATAAGCATGTTCTTTGCTTTTAATCTGTATGGGTTGCTGTTCCAGACTCTCAGCAGAGTTCCAATTAAAAAGCTGCAAATGGGGCACGAATGAATTCTTGGATGTTTTGCAGAGCTGGGATTAAGGCAATGAGTCTGGACTCAAAACTGAGTTCAGATCTATTGCTGAGGATCTTAAAATCAGTGGTTATTCTGCATCTTTAGCTGCCTATGTACCTCTAAAAAYGCAGCCCTTAGGCTCTCTATGTCAGGGTTTTCCAGGTGCCCCGCTGGTGAGGCAACAGTAGCGGCTTCTGCTTACACACAGGCTTAGGGAGAAGCTGTAGGTCTGTGGCTCAGGTGCTGTGTGTGCACTGGGGTACACCAGGGAAACAAGCTGCACTGCCTGGGGACCCTTGCTGCAGGCCTCTCTGAAACCGAAGGAAACGTCTCTCCTTCCTCCAGGGTTGCAGTGTTGTGTCAGTGTTTATGAGGTGCTATGATACTCCAATGCAGCRTACCTGGAAAAGCCTAACCTCAGATTTGTGCGCGACCCACTGCAAACTGCTGGAAAAAGCCCTTTCCTAGTTATTGTTTTGGTATGGTGTCACTCATCGCTGCAAATGCTTTCCACATTTCTGAGAGTAGCAGTCACATTCTCATTCATCTTGTAGTCATATTAAAAACAGACGTGGGTCAGAGATGGTAATGGTTAACACAATGCATTCTCTTTCCTAGGCTTAGCACCTCAGACAAGAAGGGCTCTGCTGCCTGCCAGAGTTAAATTAATAAGAGCGAGACCACTAGACAGTCAGATTGCGGTCAGTTCAATAGAGGAAGAAACAGGCTGTGCCCAAGTTGTTGGGTGTCTGATAATGGAATTTTCTAGCGTCATGAAGAATGTAGGAGCTGACAGACATCACACTAACCCCCAGAGAAAACAGCGCAAGACATACATAAACACCTCAGCAAAAAGTACTGAGTGCACTTTCACTCATCGCTGACTTGGTAATATACGTCTCGGTTTAAAAAGTAAGCTCAGTGATCACGCACAGCTATACTCCTCTTGGCAGGCTAAAACAGCAGGCTGTATTTCATTCATGGGCGGAAACTCATTCAGACCGTAATACTGGGCTTCCAGGTACCTTTTTCTCTATTGCTTTCTCTCCCTCTGGTATAAAGTTTTGCTGGATGAATGAATAGCAGGACTCCTGCTAACTCTATGTTCATCTTAATGATCGCTCAGAATGGTAATTACGTGCACACACATTGTAGAAAATGATCTTTATTAATTAGAGAAGGACGCTAGACATGAGCAATGCTATTTTCTACTGAAACTTTTCCATTTATATAATAGAAGTTTTGTTATGACAGGCATATCAAATTCAAGGAGGAAACGTACCCTGTTACATATTCATATGGGGCCAATCTTCTTGCAGTGAATAATGATTTCCCCTTAGAGGCATTGCTACAAGAGCTTTGCATAAAGGAGAATCATGGGCTGAATGCAGTAGCAGTGCCCAGAAAGAGCTCACCTGATGCAGGAGACAAGCCTGACCAAAGCCTGGGCAGAACAGACTCCATGCCCCGGTGTGAAAGTCCTACTAGCACAAGTGATGTGTGCAGGTTCTGTGAGCTCTTGCATGAGCTGTCAGCGCTTGAATGTAACTGAGCACTGCCAATAGGCCAGACTTCCTGAACATGTGCACTTACCCTTGAGTRAGCCATGTTTTTGTGCTGAGAGCAAGAACAACAGAGTATGGATGTATTATAATTTACTCATCCTGAAGGAGAATCCTTCTAAAGAATCCAGGTCTTCAAAGAGAAGCAGTGAAATGGTCCCATATGTTTCATTCAGCACAAAATGGACTAATGCAACTCAGAGATCRTATGTTTCCCTCCCTCTAGTCTGCATGACCTTTCCTTCTGTTAGAGTAGGCTGAATGCATGCCATAATTGTTACAAGATGAGCTTCCCCTTTCAGGAAAGCATCAAGAAGAGCTATAACTTCCTATACTGCTCTAAGTAGAGGAACCTGAATGTACCAGTTTGGGGTGAGCCCAAGAAAGAGATTTGACTCACAGGAAGTGTTTCTCTGGGTGACTGAGAGAGGATGGTGTTAAAAGRAGCTTTTAGGGCTTTAAAAACAGTTAGAAGGTTCATCTCCCTACAACCAATATCTCAGTATCTTCTCCATCACTACCATCCAAATTCTTTGAGGAGAATACTGGGTGAAAGGATCTCTGGTGGACAAGCCTAGGGGCAAGCGGCCCAGGTAATGTGCAGGATGGAGAAGCACTCTTTTCCCTGCTAAGCAGACTGGCAAGGTCTCTAGCTCCTCAGTCTGCAGGCTAGTGTGCAGGCAGAACAGAATTTGTTGTTCTRTTTGGTCAATACAGGGGCGTCCTCCTAATGTTTGCAGCACATACCACGACCGTGCTCAACCCCATCCAGCTGTGTCCTCTGAGTCTCTCTGTTTTGTTAAAGGTGCCTCCATCACACTGACTGCATGAAGAATCTGCAACTGCAGAGGTGCCTCTGCCACTRTGGAGGAGGAGGAAGAAGGGAGCAAGGACTTCCATGGAGACATCTATCACATCACAGGAGAAATGTCTTTATATTCCCTCTATGGGTCTGTTCCTCACACAGTGACCTTCGTCCACCTCTGCCCCTTCAACAATTCCTACCCTTCTTTGGAAAAAAGTGCCATTAAATGGAAGTGCTGAGATAGCTGAATTACCACAACTATGTGGTGGGACAAAAAAGCCTGAAGCAGCACAGTTCCCTTGCCAGGCTGGGCTGAGAGGCAGAGCAATGCATTATGGTTTTCCTGCCAGTCACTTCTGGATATCAGAAGCCTGGAGATCAAGAAAATGTTACTTACTGGGAAACCCTTCTCGCAGTGTACCAAGAAGAAAACTGAGTGGGATATCAGGAAGCAATATTTATAGCTTGTGGGAAGCAGCTTCAAGGTCACTTGGGGTCTGGCTTATACTCAGCCTGCCTACAGCTGCTTTCTCTGGTCAAAAAGACCTGAAAAGCCAAGGGAATTCAGCCAGGGCTGTGTTGCAGAGGTACGACCCAGGGAATGGAAACCTGCACAGATGGTGTCTTTAGAGAACGGTCTGCATCTGAATGCAGACTGAGGAACTAAAGAAACYGTCCCTGCATGGGGTCTGGTGGACTCATTGTACTGCCAGTCACTATTCTCTCTGACTTTGCTAGTGCTCCCAGGTTGATATATCCAATATTAATGAGACATTTATACTCCATCATGGAACTCTCTAAGAATATGCATTTACTCCTATYGAGTTTTGCAGTGAAATTAATTAATATCATTTAATCTTTCTATTTTCTGGTGGATACATATAACAAAGATTTTTTTTCTCCCCACTGGAGTAATATAACAAACAGCAGCAGGCTGAATGTTTTGTGCTGCCCATGGTCTGGTTAACCATAATGGCGATAAGTAAGCATGAGTGTGTGCTCACACAATGTCACGTGTTTCTCAGGTAAATCCAAGAATATCAGTGACACGGGAAGCAACATGACTATCAGTGACAACAGAACAGGGGGAAATTAGCAGTGGGCTGGTGAAAAGCCATGAAGGGAAATACATTTTCTCACAGAAGTCTCCTTCCTGAGTCAAATGCCCAAGCTGGACAGTTTGGTGACCTGCATCATTCATTGTCACAAATGCTAAAACACAGCCGCAAGCAAATCCATTTTTTCTCACGTTAGGTGACGTTTTTTTGCCAGCGAGGGTGGTGGGTACATTGCCCCCAGCATAGAGATGATGAACCATTATGTTGATTCACCTAGCGTGCCACAGAAGGCAGCTCTTTTTGCTTCAAATCCTAAAGGATTAGGAGCCTCAGAGAGAAAAAAACAGGGGGAAAAGACTCCTTTGGGAAAAAATGAGTTGAAAAGGAAGCTCAGACCCATGAGTGTTTATTTTATATGAGCAAATAGTAAAGGAAAACCCCAGGGATGCAGACAGTGTGCATGTATACACTATACTAGGAGCAGGAAACCATATGGACCTAGAGGCGTATCTGGCTGCAACYGTGCAGAGGTTTTAAAAAGCATAGGCACGTAGACTCACACACTAACAGACCCAACCTGGAGACCTTCCCAGTATTTTCAGGGATACGCAGAATTATTTCCCTATACTTCTGCATCACAACCTTGCCAGTTTTTAACACTGGGATTTTGATAACATTTTCTAGTAAGGGAAGGAAAGTGTAAAGTTCACATAGGCTCAAATATCATAGACAATTTATACTCTGCTTTCTGAGGTTTTTGCTCTTGCAGCATACTCCTCCAGAAAGCAGCAGCAGCAGCCAGCTTTGCACATCTGATTTGGGAGAGTTTGGAGGGAGGGACAAAGGATCATCTGTGCATCTCTTCAGTATGAAGCCTGCTATTACCTGCCTGCTCAGRATGTTATCATTGCTCCGAGGAAATACGGTTGGACTGGAGAAAAGACATGAACTGAATTAATTCTGCCCAGCACCTGTGTATTCAGTATGCCTTYATGCTAATATTTACTGCACATAACTGTATCACGGAGGCGTAAGTTGGAGGTTATGTAGGGAACATCTGGAGATATACACAGCTCTTAAGGGCTGGAGGAAGTTTTGAGTGTGAAGGACATGTAGGCTAGAACAAAGTGAACAGCGTGCAAATCATTCACTACAGAGATATAAACCACCATTAGGTTCAAGAGATGGAGGTAAGTTCATCTACCTCTTATAGAGGTTCAAGATTCTCTAAAGATTTATTTGATGTTGAAATTGTTGGTACTCCCTCATATTTTAAAATATTTCTTCACAACTTTCATAAGCTGTTGGTTTTCCTCCCCTTCTTTACAACAGAATTTTATGTTTTGAACCGTGACTCATTGCAAGAGCTGGAGCTTGTGGCAAACTCTCCAGCTGAGGAGCGACAGCAAACAGCCTGAACCCCGCTAGGGAACGCACGTGGCCTCAGCGCTCACAGCAAAGCACGCAAGGCAATCACGTTATTCTATCTCCTGCCCCGTCTCTGTAGGCTTGGGTCCCAGGGATCTGCTCCAGCTCCCACCCAGGACTTCGGTAGAAATCCCAGCCGCACAGTAGTCACTGGGGGGGGGGGGGTCCTTCCCTTCCCCTCTTGCTGCCTTGTCAGGACCTGAGCGAGCTCCCACTGAGATCACCCTCCGCCCAGGCAGGCGTCTCTCTCGCTGCGGGCAGCGTGATAATTTAATCGGGAAACTGAAGCTTTGAAGGCTAAAGTCAGCAGAGGGAACGTAGTATCGAGGAGGAGAAAGCGTAACACCGGCAAGCAGCTTTCGCYGCGTGGCGTGAAGCAGGGAAAGCTTCCAGAGGGAAAAATGCCACCCTCAGCTAAAAATAAAGTCTGCCCAGGAAGCCCAAACCCAGCAGCTTGTCTGCTGCTAACTGGAGCAGCGTTAGCTGAAAGAGAGTATATTGATCCGCTTTTAAAAAGAGACAGCAGAACGCTTTCTGCCTTTGCATACGTTTTGCACTCAGTGGTTTGTGGCTTAGGTGAAAACGTAAGGATGTTTGGGCAGCAGTATAAGGTCTTTTCATTTAAATCACATGCTTGACACCGAAAGGTATCATCCACCTGAAAGGAAGGATTTTCTAGTCAAGTGATGGAGGCTTTTGAGTTAGGAAACCCAAGTTCTGTCCCACCAACCCCAGAGAGGGCTGGTTACATTGTGCTTGGCTCTCCCACCGCTCTGACGCAGGGTTTTCCCTTAGTTAACTCTGTCTCAGCTGCAAAAAACCCTGCAATTTGCCTGCCTCCGAGTTTCTGAGGTTGAACGGTGTCCCGTTTACAGCGAGCTCTGAGATCTTGGCATTGGAGGTACTAAAACCCACTTTCAGAGCGCAGCCGTCAGAGAAACAGCAATGGTATCGCCCTCTCCCCAACTTCATAGGGACAGTGACACTCTTACCTTTCATAAATGTCACTCGGGGGGAACTTGAAAGGCAAAAACCCTTTCAGAGAGGTTTATCATGCAAACAAGCAAAAATAGCTACCGAACACATTGCGCTGGAGTGAACACAGGACCAAAATCGCTCTGGGGACCTGCCTGTCACTTACCAGCTGCTCCAAGTTACGTTCTCAAAGCCTATGGAGCCATTAGCAGCTCCCTAGTGGACTCTGGCTCTCTACTCATTTAGGGACTATCCGCTGTACGTACGCTATGGCACGGTGCGTATACACCTCTGGCATTCCCGCGATGCTGCTCGTAACAGCGAGGGGTGATCAGTCGTTCACCTACAGAGGAGAAAGCAACACCAAGGGGCAAGGAGCCTGCACCATATCTGTAGAAAGGACAGATATTTATTTTTCCTTTAGATGTAACAGCTTAGGTGCTACATTCTCATCCCATTCAATGCCAGTGAGCCACATGAAGAAAATCACTGTCATGATTTGCACTACAAAATTTGCCAGACATGCTGCATCTGTTTCAGTATTCTCCGTCAAACAGCACRCAGTGCTGAAAACAGGAGAATTTGTCTTAAGATAACAGTTTGCAGCAACGTTCCTGCTAAGCCATTTTCAGAAACACAGGCATTTCCTAGGGCAAAAGAGTTTCCTGATGAGAAAGGTGGAGGGAAATTTTGGTCATAATAATCTCAGTCCTTTTCACAGCATACCAGATTCCCTGGAAGGATGGCAAGTAAAAAAGCACAGGGGACTGGACGTCTGCTGGCTCTGTAGGAACGGGAGGGAAAAGCTTCACRCTCATGGCACTGTTCCCCACACTCAGAGGCTCTCAGAGGAAACTACCAGGAAAGCACATACGGTTTTAAGCAGGGATGTCTCCGGAGGCTTAGGAATCTTTCTGTTGGATGCTCCGACTATAGTTGCAAGTCACAGAAATCTTGATAAGAAAGTTGCTGCTGAGATGTTCTGTCAAAGCTAAAATGTCTCTACTTAGACACTGGAAATCAGGAAATAAAATGAGCATTAGAGACTCACCATGCACATTTTCAAGCCTTTGGAGATCTATGTTACGTGCAAAAGAGAAGGAAGGCTTTAAAGAGATTTGCTCTGTATATATAGAACTTGTAAATATATTTATTTTGGTTATGACTATCATAACCGTGTATGTAGTACATAAGCTCTAATCCGTGCATTAAGCTGTGAGGGTTTTGCTATATTTCCCTTCTTATAAGAAGTTAGACGTTTGCTGTACTGGTTTGTGACCCCCATCCCTATTACTTAGTGATGACATTTGCCCCTGCATTTAGCTGTGACAACTCCAAAGCACATCAGTGCTCAGAGACCAGGACATACCTTCAGTCCATCTCTAATTTTAATTCACCAGAAATGGAACTTGCAATAGAAAAAGGAGGTGGTTGAAATCCAGGGCAGCTTCTGCAGAGGTACTCAGACAGCCAAGGACTAGGAGACCCAGCCAGAGCACAGCAACATGCTGCTGCCATGATGCCCATTACTCTTTTTATCACACAGGCATCTGGTGTTTTGAATGCCCACTATGAAAGGGATATGCTTTTAGCACATCAAGCAGAGAGTAACATTCTCAAAGCTCTTGTCTGCATAGTTTTATCTACTGTCATCAGAAATAAAGAAGTGGAAAGGAAGAGACTGCATTTTTCAAGTATATTTGAAAGCAGATTTATGCTCTGTTCATGTAGGAGGAAACTCCCTGTCACAGCTTCTGGTGTCCCAAGCGATGATCAGGGCAGACAAAATCCTCTGAACAGAAGGCAACTCCAAGCCCTGGGAGAAAGAGAAGAACCTGTGTCACAGCCCCCATACACGCACCTGCAGTGGCATGAGGGGAAAAAAGAAAAAAAGTAAAAAGAAAAAAAAAAGAGACAGAAAAGAGGCATTAACATCATGCAGTTCTACGGGGAGGGCAATGCAGCAGTGCCCATGCCAGGTGGCTTCCCATCCATTCTCACCCTGTGTCYTGCCCTGGTGCCATCCCAGGCAAATGACTCATACTTCCACTCCATTTGTTTTTCTGGCTTGTTTGTTCAAACCATGAAAGGTCAAACAGGGTGGCAGCATCTTCCAAGGCTGCAGAGCCCAGTCCTCTATCAGCTTGTGCCAAGCCTCCTTCTTCCTCAGGCTTGCTCCTGCCTCCCCCAGAGCAGGCCAGCCGGGGCAGCTTCACCTCACCAACCTCACCTATACCAACCTCTTCCCATTTGAACTCTGGGAAGGAGGCAAAGGAAGGAAAACCTAGTAACAAACCAAGTACTAACAAATGCATAGCAGCAGAAATCACAGATAAATACTTACACCAGGCAAGACTCCACCACTAACACAGCTGTGGGCTGTAGAAGGTGTGGGGCTAAAAACAGACATTGCCTCACCAACATAGTTTATGAAGGAGAAAATGGACCTTTGTGGGAAAAAGACTGAAAATGACCAAATGAAAATGGAATAGGATAAAAATACAGATGGAAGACTATACCTGTGTATAAATGTGTGGGTCAACAATGAAAAATCTGTAGCAATGGACTTTGCTTGCAGTCATCCAGGTGGCTGGATTTCCTGCTAAACCATAGGGCAGTCACGTAAACAAGCAGTGAGGAGCTTTGTCATCAAAAGGGTATTAAAAAAAAAAACACTCTAGTCTTACCCAGATCTATGTAACGATACATTTATATGGTCTTGATAAGACAGTACAGAGGTAGTGACTTGTCCTAATCTAACGCCTGATTAATATACCTTCTGTTAGCAAGAAACTGTACTGAGTAAAGGCAGTGAGTAGCTGGGAGATAAGCAAGGGCACAGTGAAATGTTTGTTCAGGTGTTAGCATGACAAACATCTTACACCTGCGCTCTTCCTTTGTTCTTAATAAACTTCCCTCCCACTCACTGAAGGTTCAGGTCTCTATGGCTGCTTCTTCACAGAAACAAATAAATGCTTTTTCTAGTACTAGGATTAGGCAAAAAAAAAAGGGGGCTTTTTTTTATGTACAGCATGGGAACCCCACTAAAAGGGGAGGCAACTAGAAAGAGGTCCAATTCTGACRGACCTGAGCCATAAAGAAATGAGAAATTCTGGGGCAAATTCTGCCTCATTCTGTAAGTCAAATTCTCTTCCTATCTGCACTGGTAAGACACCTTAGCACTGTTGAGTTGACATTTGGGAGATGTTGAGCTGCCTCCARTCTCATCAACTGATGGGGGCCTTGGGCAATAAGGATCCCTGAAAATCAGACTAGTAGGTTTTAGGCTCTTTTACATCTTGTTTCCAGGGGTCTTCCTAAAATGGAAATGCAATTTTTTTTTAATTCTTCAGCCACAACAATCCTGGAGCAGATTTCTGGCTCATTAAAAGTAATACATTATGTCAGGCAGCACCAAGCAAACAGAAAACTAGCTATCTAAAAAAGTAACTTTCTAAAAAAGAGAACYTGATTCTCTAGATCCTTTTTGCACTTTGTAGTTACTTACTATAATGGTAATGATAAATAGTGTAAAACTCTGACTTGCTTTTTTCTTTATATGCTTTTTGTACTAATGCAAAAGGCTGTACAAGTTAGAGAGCAAAGAAGTTTTGATAAAACATGACCTTCCTGTATTGCTGTTAGACTCAGCTCTGCCATGGACCTCCTCTCTCCCCACAGCCTATCTGAAATTTTTTAATCTTCAAGGCAGCCTGGACCCCACTTACTTCTCCATTCTGGTCTTATGGGCCAAAAGCAGCAACAACAGAAAAGGAGGCAGAGGAGATGTTTTASTGTAGCTGACTGAGGCAGCAGGAGACCCCAGAAAACAAGCGTCTTTCAGTCACTGGAGATTGCATTCGTTGCACAGTAGTGATCCTCCTATAGGAAGGAATTCTGGTTGACATATTTATCAGGCTGCTCTCAATCACCTTTCCCTACTCCGTTACAGAGAAACTATGCAAGGCCTGGAAAATGTGCTGGACAGACTGACAGTCACCATGGCAGCCAGCAGCAGCAGTTTAGTGGCAGGAAAAAAATTGCTTGATAAGAAATCTTTGGAAAGGATTAAAGGAAGACTAAATTTACGATCTTAAAAAATGCAAGAAGGCTTAGCTTTACACCATTTGACTTGTCACTATCATCTTTGTCTCTCAAATAAGTTCTCCCAGTGAAATCCTGTCCCTGGTTCTGATAGTAAGGTTGCCACTGATTTTAGTGGGCATCTGAAGCATCACCCTCTGTATACTCAGACTTAAAATCTGCTGTGTTAGTAGCTAGCATGACTGAGAACTCGGCCAGAAATTCAGCTGACATGATCTCTTGCAACCTTACATACCCAGCTCAGGATCTAGCTCTGCCTTTGCTAATTGCCTTTTGTTGCTTCCCAAAGTCGCCCCTGTTGTCCTGACAAAAGTGAGAGAAAAATGGAAAGAGTGCAAAGAAGCAATGTGAAGTCCAACATCTGATGCAGCTTTCAGCACGCAGCAGCCACAGCGTCTGATCCCCGCTTCCCCTCCCGCCTGAAAGGCCTCCTTCGCTTTGCACCCCGCATGGCGTCCGTCCAGACAGTAACTGGGTCAGCTAATGCTGCCGTCCGCAGAGTGGCAACCRAATAGGAGCAACTGTCCGGGCGGGTGTCTGCTGCGCGCCTGCGTGCCTCCGCGTTGACMCTATGAATGTGAATAAATACCCTCGCTTAGGCTTGCTCAGAATTAGCTACTCTCGGTGATGATTTGCTATTAGTGTGAATTCAGAAAAGAGGCACATAACCAGCTGATAAAATGGGGGGGGGGGTACAAACTATATTTGAATATAAAAAAGGCAAAGGAGAAGAAAAGGTATAAAGGACAGAAGTGCATTCTACCTGTGAGACACAGAGATTACCACATCAAAAGTAATATTGCCCCATAAAATTTTATCTCATGGAAATATCACCCAGCAAGGAGTTTCCACTTATCAAACCCAGACCAAAAGCACAGAAGAGCCACCAAGGCCCAAAGGTGGGCACTCTTTCATCAGCAGTCCTGGTGGTCTGAAGCTGCCCAAGAGCTGGGAGACAACAAAGTAGWCCAGGTAATCTGACAGACTGGCAATATAAAATACAGAAAACATGGCATATGGCACATGATAGAGTTCTGTCTAGCTGTGCTTAGTTTCTYTGGTAAGAGGCATAACTGCACAGCAAAATGAGGGAGTGAGGAAGCACATCCGGGCTAGCTGTGGTTTAATCAGCAAAGATACCAAGAGCATGGCATGGGTTTCCCACAGGCTGGAAAATTCAGCATATGTTCCTGGTTCTGCATCCCTTCTACTGTTCCCTCTAAGGCCCCTGTTGCTACATCTGCTCTTGCACTGCTTTTCATGCTAAGGAGATTAAAGTCTCAGAGATATGTCTGTCCACACTTCACCCTTAGTGTAGTCATACCCACAGATCAGTTGAAGATTTGGCCTTTCATACTGGCTCTTATCTAGTTGTATAATTTCATCTAAATAAAGCCACCCAGRCTGCTGGAGGAGGATGAAGGAAAATGAGCTTTTTATTCTGTAGACACAAAACAGGACCAGGTTCTTCATTAAGTCACAGAGGCTCTAACCAACACAAACCCATCACAGTCCTGTTGTATTTGTACAGCACCCAGTCCAAGGTACAAGACAGTCAGTTCTCCAGAGGGCTGTCAAACCTCTAACCCATATTAGAAAAAGCTGACAGAAGGTGATCGTCTTCCAGCCAAACTGTGTGTTCTTTAGCTTCCCCGGTAACTAGAAATGGGGTATGTGTTTGGGGAAGTGGAGCTATAACTCAGTGACCTCAAGGAACTTTTCTAAGCTGGAAAAGCTCCATCTTGCCTAAATGGTTACATCTTTCCCCTACTCAAAACACTATTATTAATCTATTATACTATTATTATTATACACACACACACACACACACACACACACACATACACACAGAGGTGCAGGTTTGTTTGATTTCAGCAAAGGGTGTCTATAAAAGCCAGTAACGGAAAAGAAATGTAAGATGGGATTTAATCAAAACAAAATGGGCCTTACAAGAAATACCAAGCTTTTCCCACTCTGAAGTGTCCTACATTACTAGGCCTACTGTTCTGCAAACAAGTCATCACCTCCTTTCTTCCCAAAGCCTCTTGAAAACAAGCCTATCTAGTCTCACCAGTCGCTTTCTTAGCCACTGAGTCCAGAATGTGAGAATATTAGTGGGCCAAGTATTGAGCTGCCAGGCGTGGGGGGTTTGSTTTGCGGATATGGGTTCCTATGCTCTCCCACCTACATAACGTGTCCTTAGAGCAGCATTTTACAGTGGATTTTTATGACATTATATTCTACAGTTCTGGCCTTTTTTTCTGGGTTTGCACGTATGTATATGAGAGAGAAAAACAGGGCTCATATCAAGGGTGGTAGAAAAGGGAGTTAGGAGAAAGCTAAAAATCAGTTAAAAATCTGCAGTGCATATGACATTTCTAGTTGAAGTGAGGAGGTGGGAGTTATTACATACAGTCAGAGAACACAGAGCTTTAGTTCACCTGTCTCTGGCTCCAGTCACAGCCCAGGGTTCACTTGCCAGGCACACCTGATGGTTGTGGTGAACATGAACAGCTCGCAGTGCTCACCATCAGTGCCAGCTGGATTTTGTGAAGCTGGATGCTGCCTCAGCTCCAGGGGAGAGATGGCCTCAGTCTCTTCTGTGTGCCTGTGCGCAGGAAAGTGACGGCTGCCTGATAGCCACGGGGCACAGGCTGAGCCAGGGTCGAGGAGTGCCTTCACTGGAAATATGATCCTGCTCTGGGGCAGCGGGGTGGGAATCAGAGGAGTACCACATGCTTACAGCTCCCTTTGGCTTCTGCCCGTGATGTAGGTCTCAGCGTCTTTGGAGGACCAACCCCTTCATTAGCTTCTCATGGTGTCTGAGGCCCCATTGGAAAGGGGCAGGCACTGCACACCGGCCTAAAACCAGTTACTCCGGGAGGAACGCAGAAACTGTTCTTGCTCCTGTCTAGCTCACACGAGCATGCCCTCAGACTCAAGTCAGCCTTTGCGCAAAGACTGTTTGCATGAAAGAGCAGAAATCTCTGCTGAGGATGCGCCATCTCAAAATAAACACACAAAACAATCCCAACAGACTATCCTAGCAGACCTGATGTGCTTGCTTTACAGCTACACACCCTAGCAGCACTCCTCCGCCGAACTGAGGGTGAGAATCTGGTCTCCATAACTGTGTTTTTATACAGTAAGAAGATATTCTTCTAGTGCTGTAATCAAATCCCAACTTAAAAGAACACACACAAACGAAATAATAACCTTCACATTGTTTACATTCATTATATTGAGTAACTCCACAGTGGCATGTCTCAAAATGAAGTTTTGAAGGGCAAACATAGCTTGACCAAGTTTGCTCTATTGGAAGAAAGAAAAACAATTTGGGTAAATTAAGAACAAACCTTAAGCTTCAGCTGCAATCTAAAAATAGTTTCCAAAGTGCAAAAAGAATGTAAAGATTCAARCAGTTATTTTCTTTACTTTCATTAGTGATCGCCTCTTCTTTCCAAAACTCATGGTGTTCTGGAAGCAGAAGCATTAGGARCTCTATTTAAAAAATTGGTCTTTTCAGTTTACTAAGAAGACCTGATCAACTGAAATTTATAGACACATAGCTTAAAAATCAGTGAAAGAATAAAAGKTCACTCAATTGTTTTTAAACAAAAGATGGGCCAACTCAACTGTGAAATTCACATTTTGGATACTCCAAATGATGTGGTTGCTCAGATCAAACTTCACTGCAGCTTATTACCAAAACAGAACAGTCATGAAGCTCTGACCCAGAAGAGCAGGTTAAATTACCTCCTAAGGGCTACAAAGTCCTTGTGGGATCTSTGCAGCCCAGGACAGCAGTGCTCTGCATTTGGTTCTTCTGATTCCCTGCTGGTTTGTTAAAAGCCTTTTCCCCATCAGCTTCTGAACTGAGGCAGATATGTAGCCTATGGCAATACATTACTGGTGGCAATAGCAGATTTGACTATGATAGTTTCCCTCTAGGTGAGATGAAAAGAAAAGGAATACTCGCCCAGATGATCCCACCATTATCAAGCGTCTGCCAGCAGTTTGYGGACACATCGCACTGGACTTTGAACTCCCAACAAGGAACACAGGTAGCTTTTCMCATGTGTAACTCGTGATGCATACCCAATGAGTCAATCCTAACAAATGAAGTCTTCAGTGGCAAAGCTACCACCCCATTACTCCTCACAGCATAACAGCGAGATAGCGAAGCCAGTCTAATTATCTCTTCCTCCAACTAATGATCATTCATTGGATTTGAGATGACTCATGACCAGTCTTTGATCACATCCAGCCCTGTGCACAATCCCTTCCTGGTAGGATGAGCTCTGCAAAGTCTACAAAAAGGACTTGGCTCGCTTGTGAGACTTAACTGATGCAGCTGCAGTGACTCCCGCAGCTGTTGCTAGGGAGACAGGTCCAGGGTTGGGGGAGCCTGGCTCTCAGCGCGTGGCGATGGAGGCACCTTCCTCACGGTTGCGYGTGGCTTGGTTGTTTTGCTGTGAACTGAACGCATCTTCCCGCTGTAGAAGCGGCTTCCGCAGCGTGCACCTTAGTGTGCTGGAGATGCATGAAATGCTGGGCGGTCTTACAGAGGGTAGGGGCAACCACCCTGCTGCCCAGGAAAAGCCAGCCCGCTGCCAGAGTCCATTCATGCAACTTGYCACTTTGCCTTTGAGAGTTGCAACAACCATGGCAGCGAGGTCAGTTAAACTGAAAATGAAATGGGTTCGAAGTCCAACATCAAAGGGGAGCAGTTTCCTACCACACTGCTCTCAGAGTGCAAGGCTCCACAGCAAATTTGTGGTTAGCCTGCCAAAAGCCCCTAGGAATTACTCAGCCAGGCTGTCCTTGCCAACAAGGGAATTCTTGTCCTTGGGTTTTTGTTTTTTTTCCTCTGCTCCATCTAATCTGAAGGAGTTTGGGGCAAATAAAGTAAAGGTAATATTGATGCCTCTGGGCCTTCTCCTCCCATAAGCCACTATCCCTTGCAAATAGGAAGTTGTGGAGCTTAGCAACATGCTGTTGCTGGAATTTGGGTACAATGAGTTGTGTCAAATGCCCCTACCACAAACCTTTCTTCATAATTTTTAATAACTCCACACGTTGGAGATATTTGTTTTTCRTGTCATTCATCTGCCAGTTACATGTGAAGAAGTTAGGTGATGCTTTGCTAAACTGAAGGTGCTATCCTGGTCCACTTGCAATGACTCCGAGCATCTTTATTTCAAGAAGACTCAGTAAATACCTGTGAGGAAATGCAGGCTTGATCATGAGGGAGAACTGGAGGGTTAAGGGGGGGAGAAAAATCTCATTTGTTTCAGGATAAGTCTTAACCTACAGCTTTGTTCCAATGGGATTTAATGAAAGATGCTGGTTCTCACCACATYGTGGGACTGCTAGGTGTCCCCATGCAGATGTTTGTGCAGAGATTAATGGCTGCATCCTGGTCTGCTTTCTGCACTAAGGACAGTGCAGCTCAAGGTTACTTACTGCAGAGGGGAATTCGGGACATGACTCAGGGATTTTGCATGAGTCTGTCCTCTCCTACCTCTTCTGCCCAGAACAGCATCTTTGTTTCAGAAGCCTTTGAGAGCAGATGCCCAATGAATCCAGAACTGAAATGGTCCAGAAAGGAAATCCTAAGGAATACGTAGGAAGCATGCAATATTTCACACCCTGCATTCAGAGCAGGGAAGAGGAACACACACTGCGGTTCAGTCTTACAGTCCTCAGGCTCCAGCTGTAGTACAGGAAGCCACTATGCAGAAAAAGGCAGGGGGAAGAGAAAGACTCATTTATGATTAGGAGGCACTAAGTCAAAATATCATTAATACTGTCTGAGTTGTGCACCACATTTTCAGGTGGGACATTATTCTACTTCATATTCTGACTTTGAGACTCTCTCCTCCTATTTTTTCTAAAAGGCAGAATCTCCATTAATTGCAAAGCTCTGTGTGGGAGTTCTAATTAAGCAGTTTTCACTGAATGGTACCAAGATATATTTTAAACTCTTTATGTGGTTATGCATATTTTTAACTCTTGGAAGGAACTCTGTTTCTGTCAAAGTTCTCTGCTGATAAGACTAGCTCTGTAAATAAAAACTAAAGCAGCTTTTCCAAAGTGGGAGTAATCTGATGCTCACACTGAGCAGGAAGTATGTAGCTTCACAGCGCATTTGCATTGGTGCCAGCCTCTCCAATAACAGACTTCAGCATGGTAGAGCAATATTTATTCTCTGAAAGCAGAAACATGTCTGTAAACTAGAGTCATGACTTTTTGCTGGCCATTTGATTGCTATAGAATCCGGATACTGCTGCAAAACTTTGCTAAGGAATTAGGAGACTTACAGTTTAATCAAAGAAATACTACAGTTTAGTGAAAGAAATGTTGTTCCTATTGAAAAGATTACATAATACGCATCTGTCTCCCTGAATTTGAAAATGATTGCTGAGAAAGCATTAGGAAAAATGTTATAAGGTGCCACAGTCATACTGCAAGTATGACAATACTTTGTGTTCCTCTCAAAGCCCTGATTTCCAAAGACATTATACAAGCTCAGCTATCTATTGAGAAAATCAAGTTTTTGCTCTCAGTCTCAGAAAAAAAATTAAAAGTGCTAGCACAAAGAGCTCAAGAACTATAAGGCAAATAAAAACATGATGAATCAGATCCTTTYTGAAGGCTTGTAGAGAGCAGAATCCTGAGCATTACTCCTAAAAGTTGAGTTTGATCCCACAGCTTTCAGCACTGTTACCTATGTAAAGCTGATCTCTTCAGCAGAACCATCCTTGTCATGTTAATGTTACCCTGCCTGAAACTGCCTCCTCCATCTCTCAGTTGCAATGAACTCCAGCTTTCCCATCAGCAGCTTTCCCAATGCAATTAGGCATGGYCCGTACAAGATCTGTGACACATGAAATTGAAAATGCAGGGAAACAGAATAAATGTACACTGATACAGGGATAAGACAGAGGACCAATCCACACTTTATATTATTGATATGAATGTTTAATTCTGTGAATGTGTTTTTTCTTTTTCCTAACRGGAAATAAGCTGCCCAGGATTTGTAATTTTCTGCATCAGAGCCCTAGTTGCCATGCAGAACAAGGGACCTTGATAACAAGGTCTTGCCACACAGCCAGGATGACAGTACACAAGGGTTGTTGTTATCAACACTTCTTCTGGATACCACACAAGGTAAACAAAATGTCAGCTAAAGAACTGGAGATGAGGGAGACAGAGGCTTCACACCTTTCACCAGATAGCTATCACCACTGTGTTACTGCTGTGCCTTGTGGTTTTACTGCTCCCCCTCAGCATATAGTCAATGCTGCTGCTTGATTCTTACAATTCAATGCGACGAGGTAATGAAAAGTGGTAAACATATTCAATAAGTAGAGATGGGACCAAGAGGTAAATCCATCACAAGTCTCCCTGTCAGTCCAGAGGTTCAGCCTGGTAATCTTTTGCACAGGGTGCTGAGAGCATCAGAGCTCTCGCAGGTTGCACTTACTTTGGTCTGGCTGCCAAGGTGTTATCCCACGTTCCTAAATGGTTTTGCAGCCCCTCGTAAGCTGCAACTTGCAGAGTCTACAGCRTTGATGGCACCTGAGCACTGTTAAATCTAGATTGGATCTTGTCTATTGTATCTAGTCATACCTTAGGACTTCCTAAGGGGAGACAGGTGGTCTTCCATTATCAGAGTGAATAAAGAAGAAAAACACMGTTTCCAAGAAGGGCTTGAAAAGCTCTTTGAGGCTTTGGGCACTTGCAGTGGATGAACTGCAAGGGCCTTTGGACATCATGAAAAGCTGGGGTGGGTGAAGGTTCCAACTCGGAAGCTGGCAAATGGAAAACAGTAAATGGAAACACACAGAAATGAGATCAAGGGGCCAAAGGGTGAGGCAGAAACATGCCACTAACAGGAAAATGTAACAGAATTTGAAAAACATCATCAATATACAACCACAAAGACAACCTCAGTCATTCTCATTTGCTTAACATGTTGTTTATTGCTCCATCACAGTGTCTGTCCTATTCCAAAACTTAACAGTTACCAGAAAAAGCATGTTCAGGCAGACTGCTAGTGCCAAAGCTTTTTGTTTTTTTACTAGAAAATTTGAATTTGGAGCTAGACTGACTGGAGACAGGCATTTAAGAAAAGTTCCTTCTTCTTCCCCYATCTTTCACTAATCCCATATATGCCCATCTGATGGACTCTGCACTGTGGCAGCTGCCAGAAAGACGGTAATGCATCAGAGGGTGGTTAGGATCTTTCACCTTTCTGCTCTCTCAACCCTCCTGTATTCACCCTTTCTTCCAGGGAGGGAAACCAAAGCAAAAAACAACACAAATGTGAAGACCCCTGTAAGCTGAAGTGTTGTCTCAGGAACTGCAGAAAGATAAACTTTTGCTTTCACTGTCAGCTGCCCCCAGCCCAAGTTGTACCTATCAAAGTCTAGAGTCTAGGCATATAGCAGCAATACAGCACAGTTAACTCTGAAGCAGCCAGGTAGTCCCTGCTGTGCCTCCCCTTCCCCCAAGCTCTCCTTTCCTAAGAAATTAAGTATAATACATTTCTGCTCAGTTTGAATGAAGATCAGCCTCAGAATTCAGACCATTAAATGACAACATGTACAAAACTAAACTTTATTCCCTGGGAGCCTGTTCTGCCCTTTGTCTCTGCTGTTCCCGAAARGGCAAGTTCAAAAAACTGAAAAAAACAGTGCAGAGAGCTCAGCAGCCCAGCTCTGGTCTAGACACTGTCTCACAGTACCCTAGCTCCCCGATTCAGTCTGCCTGACCCAAATTGTTCAGAGCACTTCCACCACAACGGGGCCCCTGGCATTTAGAGGGGTGAACTCCTGCTTTGATTTAGGACCAGGAGCACTAGTGACACAGACCAAGCTCCTTCATCTTTTGCTTCAGCCCAGTCGTCAAAAAGAGCTTTTCCCTGCCTCAGGAAAAGTTGGCTTTGCAGGTGACACATAGGGCACAAGGGACAGCACATAGRGCACAAGGGGATTTTTCTCACTCTCTCTAGGGGTCACCAGGTGAGCAGAAAGCTGAGATTAGCCCGACTAACCATGCATTCCCAGGGGACGTGAGTCAGAGTGAGTCAGCTCCTATATGACCTCCCTTTCCCGCCTCAGTAGCACAAGAAGCACTGTATTATTGATGGCAAGGTTAATTAGGTGGTGGAAACAGCGATGGAGAACAAGTGCACATGCAGTTAGGTGTCCGGAAATGCTCTATGTCATCCTTCCCACTGACCGCACATAGACCGCACGTCCATCCGGCCGACAGAGATTTCCAGCTGGGATTGCTCCTCCTGAGAGCTGCCTCTGCAGAGGAGGATTTCTCTTCCTCTGTGCAGGATCACAGGCTTTCCCCTTTCCCACCAGCGAGCTAACAGAGACCTACTGGGACAGGGCCAGCCACCTACAGAGACCCAGTGTTAACCTTCGCTTCATTTGAAACTGGCTTTTGCTTCCTCCTCGCCAGAGGGGAAAAAACACCCAGGCCAGACTCCAAAGAAATACACTGTCAAATATTGACTCTGCTGCACTTCCTGGGAAGTTATGAACACAAGCGAAGTTATCAGGCTATGAAGGAGCACAGAGGCTCAACAGCAAATCCACATGCACAACAGATGGTCGTTTGTGAGAAGGGCAAGTCTGGTCAGTTCTTTTTAAGGTAACATTTCTATCTGGTTTAGCCCACATTTGCAATCAAGCTGCCCAATTTTACCCTCTTTTTCCATTAGAAAAAAATTGCAGCTAGGTCAGTCTGTAAGACCACAAAGTAAATTTGTATGAGAAGATTGAGAAACTGTTGTAAATGACTGCTTGGGTTTTCCAGCAGGGCAACTAGATTTTCCGTGTGGCTGCTGTTGTTGTGTATGGCAGACTCTTTTCCTTCAGAAAGGTGGTAGTTTAAATTGGAATTAGACATAAGGTACCTGCCAAGTTCAACATGCCTCTGAGACAAACACGCCTCTGTCCGCGAGAGGCCCCAGCACTGCTGAGGCTATGCAAAGGCCAGCTCAACTACTGAAAACAGYGAGGAGATGACTTGGCTGCCTGAAAATGCAACTGCTTCTTGTAATGTAGACGTAAACTTTTCAAGAAAGGGTTGCTGGAAGGGCAGGGAGATACGTGAAATACAGGCCTGTTTGTTTTATTRTTTTTTTAAGAGTTCATTTCTAGTTCTCCTGCATTACACACAGACATACTTCTGTGCACTATCTGCCCTGTCCCAGAAACACTCGTCCTGGACACAGCTCAGGGACTGGCAGGTTTTGGACCCTTCCAGGAGCCAGGCCATAGGTCCTATGCCTTAGGACCTCTGTCACRCCGGCCTTATCCTTGTGGAGTTACATCTGCAGCAGGAGGGGAAAGAGAAAGACTGGGCCACATATGCCACTTTGCAGCTCTCCAGGATCTTTAACCTGCTTTTTCTGAAGAAAAACTAAAACACTCTGGGCAAATGCTGGGACGTGATTCTGGCCCATAGGATTTCACAGGTCTCCTGGGCTAATTCATGCTGAATTAGATGTATCCCATCAGAGAAAATAGGGTCTGGGGAAATTGGGGGTAATTCTTAGGAGACTAGATACACTAGCATCATTTCTTTGAAAATTAAATGGGAAGAGACAAAGCACCTTGACCTTCCCAGATTGCCATAAAGGAATCGTCTATATTTGATATTTCCTTCCCACCTATTCCTTGGTAGAGTATTGCCCTGTTCCACAGTAGTAATCCAGGGACACCTCATGGTACTGACATTACAGCATGAGAGGTGAACATGGATCACTCACGTGTCACTCCTGCTATTTCAGTGTGCTTTTCCTGGTGATGACAGCACATATGGATGAATGCAGGACCCACAGCACTGCAAGAAAAAAACAACTTGCTCACTCTTTCCATTCTTGTTTCTGTTTCTCAGGTAGGAATGACCACAGTTTGCCCTCTCAGTCTTTAAACCTTGCCATAGCCCATGCTGAAGTGTAGAGCTTCTATACTTACACAAGGGCCAGACTTATGATTAAAGTTACATAACCAGTAACCTGATTATGCATAAGTCTATTATACTGTCCTCATTACATACCCCAATTAACTAGCAGACTTCGCCAGGGAAGTCTCTGAGTAAAAGGGATCCAAACCGCTCCACCCAGAAACCCCTTCTAAAAGAAGCCCTATGCAGTCACACCATACAGGGCTCTCCAAAATGTATGATTCTGAGAGARAGCAGAAAACCGTGGGAAGTGACCTACGCATATTTTTGTAAGTAAGTTCTTCACATTTTTAAGCATCCAGGAACAGCATCACAAGGGCCTGACTAACCAGAATGAGTCTAAAAGCCTCTTGCATGCCAGTAAAGGAGGAAGCTAAATGGAGGTCTTTTCCAGACTTCAGTATGAACTCTGAATTCTCACATAGTGAAAGAGGGTTGAGGGAAAAGTGACATGCTGCCAATGCTAAATCTGCTGGAAGGAGCAGTTTTAGAAACACAGTGACAGTTTTGCCTCTTCTTCTCCCTCCCTAGCACTCACGCCCATGGCTGTGTTACGAGCTCAGCCCCAAATCCTTCAGTGTTTTCTGCATGAGAAGATGACTGCTTCCAGGCAGATTACCTCACTAGATCTCAGTGGCCTTTCCCGTGGCTACACAGGGGCCAGTTCTTGGACAGGAGTGACAGTGACATTAAGAAGAGATTGGAAGGGTCAATACACATGGGAACATTCATGCAAAGTGCAGCTGAGGCTGCGCCCAATGAAACAGCATAATGATATCACCTATAGAAACTTAATGAAATACAAAAGTGATGGCACCAAACAGCTGTACAAGGACCTTTTGACAAAATGTTTTGGCCTTGGAAAAGTCCAGCTCATGAAACTGAGACTTCCCATGGAAATGTATCAGCTTCTACAAATGTTTCCAGGCAAGGCTCGTGTTGATTGCTCTCTTTCTCCACACGGTTTTGCCTGCAAAAGCCCGAGACCAGCTGTGTGGCTTGAATGCTGCTCTGCCCAGCTCCAAGCAGGAGTGTGAACCTGTGTCTCTCACATCCCAGCTGAGTGCCCTACATGCCAGGTAGGGTTTTCCCCAGTCACCTGCTCCCTCTCTTTCTTCCCCTGCCATCTTCCTTTCTGTGATATAATACTCAGAAAGCCTCAGTTTTATTCTGTCCCATTGCATTCCCTTCTAAATTCCATTCCTTCCAGTTGTCATGGGATTTTTGGAAACCTCCTTAGCGATCAGATATATTTCTGTGAGACTACTCAAGTTCCTCCCTTTGAGGAAAGTATATTTTACCAACAAAACCAAAATGAGACACATCCTTGCTTGTGTTTCTCCATTCTCAGAAACATATTCACACACATATTGCAAGGTTGAGCATCATTTCCCTCCAGGTCACAGGAGGGTATTCTCTGGCACCAGAGCAACCCATCTGATTTTCTTTATTTTCTCTGCCTGAACAACTCTTTCTGAGACTACCTTTACTTGTAGATCCAGTTGAATTATTCACTGCAGTAGTTATCATTAACCCAGCCTGTTTGCTGAGCCAGCCCTGATGGGTGAATATATTTGTCATTCGTAAGTACTTGCCAAAATAGCCTGGGTGAGCCATTTAGCCCTGGGCTATTCAGAGTAGCTATTTGTATTCCTTTCCATTAAAACTCATCTCTTATTTAATGACCAGGACAAGCCCTATGCACTACTGAAGCCCTGCTTGGGTACTGTTTTGAATGTCTTTGGGCAGGGCATATTCTCCTGACCCATTTCTGCCGCAGCAGCCAACCTGCACTGCCAGAATGGCAGGAAGCAGCTTGGCAGAATGCAGAACTGGCTCCCAGATGAGGATCTGTATCTCCCAAACTGATATTTTCCCTTAAGATTATTACTTTTTTTTTCTTCTTCTTCCCTTGGCATAGCTTTTCCTGGCTATGGACACCAGTTACAGGGATTTTCTATTCACTTCTTCAAGGATACACGTGCATATGGGTGGAGAAAATGTATTAAATGCCAAAGATTATATTTCTTCAAGTGTTATAGAAGCTTCTCTGGTTACAGTCACAGAGAGCAAAGGTAATGCAAACTGGACTGAGCCTCTTTACGTAATCATGGACTGGTAAGGTTGGCAGGGACCTCTGGAGATCATCTAGTCCAACAAACTGGGACTGAGCCTCTTTACATAATCATGGACTGGTAAGGTTGGAAGGGACCTCTGGAGATCATCTAGTCCAACAAACTGGGACTGAGCCTCTTTACATAATCATGGACTGGTAAGATTGGAAGGGACCTCTGGAGATCATCTAGTCCAACCCTCAGTGTAGCCCATAAAGGGACTGAACCCGCAACCTTGGTATTAGCAGCACCACGCTCTAACCAACTGAGCTAAACCTCTAAGTATGTAAGCTTGCTGTATATTTTACATCCATGGCATTAGACTAGGTCACCTGTTTGAAAATACGATCCATGCATCATGTCGAAGCCTAGTCTGCTGGGGAGACATTTCTGGTGATGGCTATATAACTACACATAATATTACTTGATTATTTCCATTTCCTAAACTCTGGAGAGAAAGTACAACATCCTCAACTGCACAGAATTGTTTACAGTTACTGTATACATAAAAATTATTTGCTAATGCAATATATGATTAGTATAAATTAATTAGTATAAATTAAGCTATGTATGCATATTGCAATTTGAAGGATTCACCTCTTATTATATGTGGGGGTAATGTGGGAAAAAATTCTGATTAAAGATATTTTTATTATAAATTCTGATAAATGAAAAAAAGCCCTCAGGTAGTCAGTCAGCTTTAATAAAAAAAATTAAATTAAATTTAGAAAGTGGAAAAACTGAGCCCAGCCCAATTCCTATAAATGTAAATAAAATTCAGCTTTTGACATCAGTGGTGTTTGAAAGGAGTCTTCTTGTGCCAGACAGCACAAACCTCATTCCTTCAGATTGCATGATGATGAGGATCCAAATGTGCAGTTACTGTTACATGTAACATCATGGAAGAGACAAACTGTTTGAAACCTATTCCAAATTTAGACCGCTGAAG
Organism: Rhea americana; assembly: GCF_003343005.1. Classification (NCBI taxonomy): domain Eukaryota; kingdom Metazoa; phylum Chordata; class Aves; order Rheiformes; family Rheidae; genus Rhea; species Rhea americana. The sequence goes on along the minus strand of NW_028186479.1, from coordinate 6,566,141 downwards.
TCAAAGTGGATTAAACCAAAAGGGGATTTGTCCTATACACTATTGAAAATCAGATAATCATTTTTTTTTTTGTTTGTTTGCAAGAAATAAGTGTCAACATCAGACATTGCCATAGCATAATCATAGAACGGTAAGGTTGGAAGGGACCTCTGAAGGTCATCTAGTCCAACCCTCAGCATAGCCCATACGGGGATTGAACCCACGACCTTGGCATTAGCAGCACCAYACTCTAACCAACTGAACTAAATGCCAGTGTAAATACCATATTCTGGAGGAATTAAGTAGATTACCTTGCACACTCACATCTCCTCACAATATCATTTGTCACAGTCATCTCTAGATGATACAACCTGTCTCTGATGAACTGCTTCAGTTGTCCTCTGATGAAGGAGGTCTTACATGTAGTGGTGGTGACAGTATGCACACAGGCAGGTACTCTAGAGCTGCTGATCTACTGAGGGTTCACACTAATTCATTTTCCGTCTATGCCATGATAGTACAATATCTTTCTTTGCCTGGCCAGAGAGGACTCTGCTTTCATTGCGTCTCAGTGAGGGCCACAGAGCAAACAGTAAAGACATAATGTGCCAAGACATCAAATTTCAGAGGTTCTCTCTGTAAATTTTTCAGCCTCTATAATGACCTTTTGCAARCAAGCGATAAAATGCAATTGCTCCCTCCATTTTGAGTGAGAGTGGTGTATGATAAACATCCCAGAGATGAAGAAATATACTGTTCAACAGCTCGATGTATTCATAGTTTTAGACCTACATGTTGCATTAAATGAGTTACCATCAATCAACTAGGAAATGTTTTAGGGCTGTGAAGTGTGCCATGTTCTAGACAACTAAAGGATGTACTGCAGAGCCCTTCATCATGAGGACAGGGACACTGCTGTGGGAAATAGTTGTTTCCAAAGATAAAGCCTCATGGATCAAAACTCAACYGAAGAAATAACAGTAAAATTATATTTACACTCTTAAATGGACCTGGACTAGCTCCCAGAAACACACCATTAACAAAAGCATTTCAGGAAGTCTCTACTTGCTGAACCACATTGTGGCTCTCCACTTTGATCTCTCTCTCCCCCTGTGTGGGCAGGAATCCCATTGACATTAGTGATAGTTCTGCCCAGGTAGAATTACGATTTATGCTACGTGTAGACTTTYATCTCCAAAAGGAGAATTTTATAAGATCTATTTTTTGGATAAACAGCCCAGACTTGAAATATGTGGTTGTTAAAATTCTGTGGCAATAGTCTGCTGACTATTTGCAACATCAATAGTACTGTTTAACTTTGCTAGCCTTATGCACATCATCTCCACAGATCTTTACTTGCAATTTGGATCTTAATGCAAGCTGGGAATAAATACATCTCTGAGGTGAATCAGCTCCCCTTTTTGCCTTTTTCCTGAAGCAAATTAGTCTAAGAGCAAAGTGAGCGCACCAGAACAGTAGAAGGTACAGCATAYACAAGATCATCCTTCCCTGGCTTTTGTTTTGTAATCAAATCCCAAAGATTCATCTTGGGACTCCCTGCAAGTTAAGAATTTGCTTTTGCAGGGAGAATATGAGGAAATAAACTAGATGTTGAATGCAAAACTCATGCTCGTCTTGCAGGACAGAAGTGTTCATAGAAGAACTGCTGTARAACAATTTTGGTCTATGTGGACCAGACCACGACAGATTTTTCTTGGGTAAGGCCTAGTGCTACAGTCTTACCAACACGCTAGTTGCAGTATGCTAAGCAGGTACTGCCAGAAGGAAGAAGAAAAAAAAAGGGGGGGGTGGGGAATATGACACCACCTTCTAGAGGCATCACCTTCTATAGGCAGGGCTTTGTATATCTGAATCAAAAGAAGCTTGTGAAACCAGATAGACTGAAATCAGAAGTGGAAAGCAAAAGGCAAGCACAGACAACCAGCAAGAACACAAATGCTATACAACCCTCTGCCATTGTATGGCAACTTGTACTTAAAACTATGAGTTTGGGGTAATCAGGCGAAGTACCCGTGTAACCACAGCTTGAGGTTCCCTGCATCAGTTCCCTGTCTGACTGCTGTACCACGGTGCACAATGCGCCGAACAACCCCATCACTGCCCCAGCACCTCTTCTGCCACATCCCCCCTGTGCCTGAGCTCTCCCAGATGGGCACAGCATGGCTGGGGATGAGACCACCGCAGCCAGCAGCTGCAAGGGGGAGCAGATCCTCTCCCTTCCCACAGCAGCTGCAGTTACATCTATTTACAAATTGCTGGAAAATGCCAATTTTCATTATGTGAAGCACTGCATACTTCTCTGGTGGTAACCACATTTCATCACAGCCCACACAAATTGGATCTATGTTCAAATCAGGTTTTAACCATTCTCTCATTTTTACACCTGAGCATTTTTCATGCAGAAACCCCACTCCACCCACCACTTAAAACATGTGGGAAGCTGAGATCAGATGACTATTGCAGAAAAAAGTTGTAGAACTTAAAGAACACAGAAAAAATGTGGAATTGTAACAGCACCTGGCTTTCTACAGCAGTCATGCCTTGGAATGAGAGCATAGCTTTGTTTAAGGGTATGGGCAGATGACTGCACTATCATAAATTACTATTCCTTCAGCCAAGATCTGGTATCAGTGCACACTGGTCACCTTGGATAAAAAATAATTGAGAAGGAATTCTTCTCACAGGAACAAAATTCGCTTTGTTCCCCACTTCCTTTGCCTGCTTCAACGCAATGATCTGCAACCAACTGCAAAAATGGGGGGGGGAAGGGAACTGAATGCTTAAACACTTGGTTGCATATTATGAAATGTTTTACATGTAAAATAGGTTCAAGAACACAATGAGGAGGAGAAAGAATCTGGAATAGCAGATTCATGATTATTAGTTTTGGTCTAGCATGGATTCACGCTAAGACTGGAACACATAGGAAAGCCTCTTCTTAATGAAAAAGAAAAAGCTCAGATCAGATGCTTGTGTACCCAGTAGTTTTAAGTCTTATAAAGAATTATGATTAACCTGAATGACAGCGTTCAGAGCTCCAGGAGAGCTCAGTGAAGCAAATCATGCTGAACTAAAATTAGCAGTGTATAATTCAGCCGTCTACTTGGCATCCACACACGATGCTTCCCTGGCCCCAGACTCATCACATCACTCAGCTTTCCAGTGCCGTCAGCTCCTTGCTTTCAAAAGCATTGCTGAGTGAAATGCTGCTCTTCACATACAGTCTGCACCTGCCTGGAGGCAGCAAGCCAAATTGCCAGGAATGGCTTTTTTTCCCCAATATTTCCTCCAATGTTTATTTGCTGATTGCTTTCCAGACAGCTGGAATTCAAGATGTGAAGTAGGGACTGTCTGTCAACGAAAGGATGGAAAAAGACCTGAGATAATAGAACTAAATCATAGGTCCAGAAGTACGCTGTAATCCCACATGGATTCTTTCTATTCGTGTCCTCTCAACATGGACAAGAACTGCGTCCTTAGAACAGCAGGGATGGGTTTGCTGTGGTTCATGTACTGTAGGGGCAGTAAGTCATGACTTAAGATCTGGTTCTAGGAGAACTTAGTAGGCAGAATGAGAGTGAAAATACAGTGCAGTCACTCTGCCCTAGATCCCGTGTGCTCCTTACATCTGTGCATGGAGTACGGCTGCCCTCTGTCACCAAGCAGGATCTAAGTCCCTCTTCAACTTGCTATTCCCATTTGCTGCCTACAATCACACATGCACACAGGCCAAGCTCTGAAGCACATCTAAACTCTCACTGCCCAAGCTCTTGCTCACAGGGTCTAGTGACCTTCAGAGGAGACCAGTTCACCAGCAGTAATCCCAAAGACAGCTCTTTCAAAGCCTCGGTTGGAAACTGTAGTCGGGCTAAAAGCCAGAAGCATTGATGGAAAGCAYTCAGGTAATGGGATCCAGTGTTTGTCATCTCATAGAGCCAAGGAAAGCCTTGGGAACAGTAACTTCTCCTAGAGAGCAAGAAGAGTTTCACAGATACAGAGTAGCAATCTAGCTTCACGTACTTTCATTTCCATACCTAGAAAAGCCATCAGAAATATGGAAAATGTTTGACTCTTTTTTTGCCTGGAGAGGTAATAAAGTGAGAAACTTTACAGATGATGCAAAAAACACTGGTAGAATCTAGAGAGGACAGGACACTTCACAAGGGCTTACCATAAAGGCGGATGGGCAGTACAGGAGCAGGCAAAATACCAGGCCAACAAGCACATTTGGGAACAAGCCACGCACAAAGCAAACTAGAAACCAAAAAACTGCACCACTGCTGGAAGAGGAATAGCTGTCATTGTCTGGGAATAGAAGAGATGACAGCAAAAAATAAGAGCACAGAAAATAAATGAATGGCATTTAGAAGCTATGCTGAATTTCTCCAGATACCAAAATGCAGAGGTCATTCAAAAAATCTGTCAGGGAGCAAAACAGTCACAAGAAAATGCACATACCATGGAGCTCTTTGTCATCAAAGCCATAGATCTCTCAAGATTCAGATAATGAATTTTTCAAATGCACAACTAAATACAGAGAGACCTTCAGGAGGAATAAAAAGGCATATGTCCCATGATTATACCAATCTCAGTAACGGTCATGAGGAAAAGATTCACTTCTTGTGGCAGACACCTTATCCACCTACTGCAAGGGCATTTCAAGCATCTTGCTGAGCATTTTGTGTGAGATACAACATTGAACTGGAGAGGCCATTGGGCCTCCCTAATACAGTAAGTYCCATGCTACTATTTTTTTTCCTGATCGCCTTAATCTTCTCATGTCTTATAATGGAGCTTCTTCTCACCAGTGCTYCCTTTCCAAACACATGTGCCATCTGCATCCTTGAGACCAGGACTTTGCATAGGCTTGCTTGGGTATAGTCTCTGAAAGATAACTGCTGACGAGAAGACGTGACTGGGTGTTAATGGAGCCTGCTGTGGCCTACCAAGTGGAAAAAGGCACAACTTACGGAGAAGAAGTAGAAGTCACCAGATGAGAGAGAAGAAAGAAAGTGAGAAAAGGATGAGAGACGAACACTGGTTCTGACCGGCACAACAGCAAGCCACGACTTTCGTTCACTCCATCTTCACATCCATTTTAACCCTGTGAGCAACTTCTCCTGCTCCCATTTCTTTTTTCCCATAAAGGGGTTTGTCAGCCTCCCGAGCTCCTTCAGAGTGACTTCCCTCCCCTCCTGCACCCGCTCCACCACCTTATTTTATGCATCCTTCCRTCTCCTCAAGGCACTTCACAGATTACCATCAGCACTGGCTTTTCCTGCTCACCTTCTCCCAGCTGGACACAGGCAGCGGCACTTGCGGCTCTTACCAGCCTGCGCATGGGCTTTGACAGGCAGGTTTCCATGGCTACCCCAATGCTCAGCGATGCCAAGCAAATGTGGACTTCCAGGAAAACTTCCTGCCTTTATCCTTTTTATCTCACCTCAGAACACAAACATGAARCACATTTCATCAGGACCACCAAATCAGGTAATTTTTGTGGTGCACAAGTGACGAATGTGATCCCCAGAGCCTGATAAACCAGATATATTACTGTAAGGTAAAGCAGGGGGAGGAGAACGCTTTTGCTTGGAGCACGTACACCTTGGTTAAGAAACAGGCATACATAAAAGGCAGCCCAAGGCATGATCATTTAGGTTATTACTCCTGTATTTAGGCTGCCTAACATTTTTCATTATAAACAAATTGTGCCGGTTTCTTGAAATGCTTCGAGATGACTATGATTYGCAGGAGATCTTAGAATTCAGCAGGTAGAGCCCTCAGGCTAAAGCCRTGACTTTTCTTAGCCTTGTGAACTGCTATCCTAATTTTGCTAAAGTATATAAAGAATTAAAAATGAACAACCACTTCACTCCCTCATTCCTTCCCCCATTCCTCTTTCCTCTCTCCACCTCCCCAGCCCCAAAAACTTTTAAGCACTGAGGCAAAATACCCCACAGCAAACGAATGTTCATTCTAAAGGCATTGGRATCAGGCACTGCTTGAACATCAGTGCCACATATTGCACTGGGGATGCTGGGGACTGAGGGGAGAGGAAGGGAGAGAGGAGAAAAACAAAAACGGCTGTGTTTGATATTAGGAAGTTTGATATTAGGAAGTTACACGCAAAAAAACGTCCCCTGCAGGAATGTCAAGAAGGGTGTGAAGTCAAACACTTGGGACTTTGGAAGTGCCAGCTCTACTGCCTTCCCAGAACACCTTTTCCTCCGCGTACTTTGTATACCACCRTATTCATAGGTGCCACGGAGGGCTGCATTTTTCCACAAGACCCTGTCTCATTTTAAGCACAAGATGGAGGCAAAAAGAAGTAGAACAAAGACTACCTGAACAGTTATTTGCAGCGTTACCTAACTTTTGACTGATGGACTTCAGGAACCTATTTTTAATATTTGCATGCTTAGTATGTTAAAGCACACCCACACACCCAAACATAAGGTAGATTTTCAGCCAGCTCCAGTATGTGGAGCACTACTGGAAGCAAGGAAGCCATGCAGTSGCCCAAGCTGAGAGAAGGGACAGATAACACATCTTCCATTTAAAGCAGTGCTACACCTATCAGCTGAGTCACAGGGGTTGGTCAGGGACATCTATTCAATCATTTTGTTCCCATGTGGTTTCTAGAAGCCCTGGGAAAAGGTTGCATCCTTAGGCAGGACACAAAAACATAGCAGCATGCAGAAAGCCCATCCATGCCTCTTACCTCAGTTCTTTTGGGCTGGAGTTGCAGCTAGGGCAGGGACTCCCTAGGGCTTTTTCCTGATGCCAATGCCTGCCTGTCCAAACTAGTGATTTGGGCCAGTTATCTCTCCACTGACCAGCAGAGATTTTCTCTCAGTCATGCACCCTTTTCAGCAAACTATGAAGAAAGGAGTTTTCCCATCTGCTCTGCATGCTTAAAGAGGGGATAGTACTGGCCAGAAACATTTTACCCGACAAAATTAGACACTAGTCACGGATCAGCCTCTGGCAAAATTCAGCCTCCCAGGTTTATTTGAAGTTACAGATCTGTGTTATTTTTTCCTCCATTTACGGAAGGACTACAAGCAGTTTGTTGCAAATGTCCTCTCGAGGAGCAATGGCCCACACAAGTCACATGGCAGTGTTAAGTTTCCTGTCCGGATAAGCATAACTCTTATAATCAGGAGAAGGATTTGCAAAGACCCCTGGTGGCTTTCACTGCCTAGGGACAGGAGACAGATAAGCCGTGACTCAAAGTTTTGTGCAGACCATTTTCAGCTTTTCCTTTCTGGGCCACACAGACCTTTGCCTGAGGCATTGCTACTTCAAAAAAAAAAAAAAAAGAAAGAAAAAAGAAAAAAAAGAAAAAAGAAAAGAAAGAAAAGGAAGGGAAAGAAAAACAACCTAGGCTGCTCTACAGATTTTTTGGCAAGATACGGATCTTATACTTAATTTTGTCTGAGTACTCATTAGACGAACTTATGTGCATGTATGTTTTTATTTACAGAAGCCTGGCACACCCACGTCTGGCTCCCTTCATAATCTTTGTTCCCGAGACCTGGCAAGGCTTTCTGAAAACAGGATCCCACGTTAAAAGGTATTATTCCGCTTGCAAATACTGAAGTTTAATTTTGCTTTCTGTAGGCATTCAGAGGAGTAAATCTCAACTGTTTGAAAGTTCACAGCTCGTGAACACAAGAGAGGTGTGAACATAGATAAAGCAAGCATATTTTTAAGTCAGAGCAAACACTCACAGAAAACGTACTGCATTCTTCCAGTCTAGTAACCAGAGAGCACACTGGACTGCTCTATTTACTCTGGAGCTGAGTAACTCCCAGCTGGGCAAGCATAGACAGAGGCACACAGAACTGACTGAATTACTTGTCACAAATTATTTTGGAGATTTTTGGCCTTTGCTGTTCACAGCTGGTTTGCAAGCAAAGTTCTTTTTGAGCAAACCTCTTGCATATTCACAACTATTTGGCAAACACAGCAGGTACACAAATTTGAGCCTCCTGATTGTTTGCAAACAGTGTCCATTCGCTATTCTTAGCTCTGCAACAGGGCAGTGGACTCCAGGCTCCTGTATCAGAACAAAGAGCTTCCCTGCAGGTCAGGTGGAAGCCCTGCCGTAATTAGCAATGCTTCCCGCAGAGTCCTGATGGAAAACACACCCTACCTGGACAAACGTACACATCCAGCACCTCCTCACTTTAAGAGTCCCGGTTAACAGGTCTACTGTAAACTCTTAGACATGCAATAGCAACTGGCACTGTTGTGATAGGCGCTTATGATGTTTTTGGCTGGTGAATTATTTATTTGCTGGAAAAAATGCAGTTTCAGGGTGGCCAGAGCTATTTGTAAATTCAGGCTGCTCCACTCTGCATGGAGTATTTGAACATTTAGCCAGCCAGAGACAAGCACACTGAGGGCAAACTGTTCCAGTGGCTGCTGATTGAGGTGAAAAGGTTACCACTCCCAAGCACTCATCACTGTCCCAGCCTTTCCCCATGTTAACGGTGGTTATCATGTTCCCTGTTTTACTTAGTTTGAACAGTTTGTCTGATTGCCTCCTAACTCCAATTTGTAAACTCTCCAGGTTTARTAACAATAAAAAAAATAAATCTAAGAGCATACTACTGCTAAAAATATTTTTTTAAGAGTGCCCAAACTCTGCATCATCACACAATCGACAGCAAGTTACACAGCTGGTGTGAAGCAGTGGTAGGAACTGGTGACAAGGATGTGGGAAGAAAGTTATGACAAATAGCTGGAGATGGAGAGGAGAGAATAGGTAATCTGGATCAACAGCTGGAATGGGTCATCAAGGTCAACAGCTGGAACAGGGATTCGAGTATATGGAAGAGAATACACTGGGTTTTACTAAATACACAAAAACAGCATTTGAGCCAGGAAATCCCTGAAGATAGTAAGGTTGGGCAAGCACTCGGGAAATGCATACTTGCCRTGTTTGAACACTTCCTCAGTGTTCAAACACCCACCTCTGGCCACTGCTGGAGGCAGGATACAAGGCTTTGCCTGGCTCAGTATGGCCGTTCCTGCGCTTGTCACCTGGCTAGATAGCCACAGCAAGCAGGCAACGTGCCTGAGGTGTTGGCAGCTTGGTTCAGATCTCTGCTGTGATTCCAGCTAAGAAAGTCTGATGAACAGACCATTCGTTTGGGTAGTAAAAATGGCCAAGACTCTGGGAAAAAGACGGGGAAGGTGGTAATGGGCACTGAGTGTTATCTGCTAAAGATGCAACCATTGTATATTCAGGCAGTACTTTAGATAAGGCTGAGACAATGAAGCRAAAACCAGATCACCAGACAAGTGATGCCAACGTATGAGAAAGATAAGCAGATCAAGGTTTCTGCATCTCCTACCAAGGACAGACGTGCCCCTGAGATCAAGCAGCATTTGCTAACACACTTTTCCAATGAAATTCTTCACTAGCCCTTTGAACCTCTCCTAAACAGCTTTACGAAAGTAATATTGCCCTCACTTTTTAAGGTCAAAAATGACTATTATTATTTTCTAGCAAAGGCTGTAGAAGCAAGTGGRATAACTGACAGTGTCTAGATTTGATCTGCATCATTAATACTGACTTCTAAAGGAGGTATTTCACACTAGGCAGATGACAGGATCAAACATATTTTAGCACCAGTTTAAGCGGGCACAACAAGAATAGCCATCAGTCTTTGTTGTGTTCTGAAACTTTCCAGAGTATGCAAATAACAACACTTTCATGTCACTAGAGCAGCCAGTTGGAACAGTGCTGGGACCAATTCTTTCCTTTCAACCGTTAGTATGGCTCATGTACAATCTCCCTGCAGAGCAATCACTAGGGCTTTCTCTAGACGTGCTAAGAGAACTAACACATCACCTCTCAAAAATACTGCAGTGACCTGGGTAGTTTGTATTTATACTATTGGCCTTTGCAGGGCAAAACTGAGACTAGTAAAATGTATGTTGTGGGCCATACATTATAAGTAAACAACATATGTTCTTCTGTGGTCTGGCAGAATCAAGTTTTCAGAGTATCAAGGGCATGTTTAGTCCTTTAAGTCATATTGAACTTCTGTCTGGGACTGCTGGAACAYTAAATATGCCTAGCATAGATGTTAGGGCATGGAGGTAAGGTGAAAGGTTTGGTAGAAACCTAATGTTAGTCTCCATGTGTGTTCAAGTCATAGCACTTCGGTTTTTGAAAAGCATTTGGGAGTTGCACAAACCTCAAGAGATCTGCGAMTTGCACTGAACAAGTAAAACCCCGACACTGCATTGAGACATGAACTGGATGAAGCCTKTGCCTCAGGCACTGGTCCTCAGAGTAACTTGCCAAGTCAGCCTTATCTCTAGCCTTTCCAAGCCATCTAACTTTACTGGCCACTGCTGTCCAATGCCATTAAGAATGCCTATYTTAATGAAGAAAGTGGTAACCTCACGATTTTTGACATGATTTCTGTARGTGGACTGCATGTGTCCTCCTATGGCAACTGCTGTTTGCCCTTCCTTTGGTCTTTGCTTAGCAATTGTACCCACAGGCAAATTAACAAGCATTAGCAAAAACAGAGGAGTTGTATACCAAGTGTGACTCCAAAACAACTCCCTTGAATTGCAGACAGGAGATCTTTTCCTCATGCTACATGCTGAGAATTTGAAAATTTCCTCTCTCCAGATCTGATTTTTCTTCACTAAAGCAAGAATCTAAAGCAAGGTATAATCCTGACCCTCTTTTCCCCTCACCAGGCGTATCAGAGTGAAAGCCCACAGGCTAAAAGCTACAGAGTCTACGTTCTATCATCTGCTGCAAGGAGTGGGCAACATYACACTCTTTTTTTCTAGGAGAACCAGCCCTGGTCGCTCACCCTGCTGGTGACAAGAGACGCTTCTGCAACAGTATTAATGGTGAACCTTGCACACAGGGACCCTGGCTCGTTTACTGCTTGTCAACACCTGCACCTCATTCAATAAGAATTCATTAATCTATAAGGTAGCTTTTCCAGGCAGAAACCCTAACAATTACRGATAAATTAAGCCTGAACTGGAACTAGACCAAGAACATTTGAGTAATCCATCCAGCCTAAGCAAGGTGCCCCAAGAAAGGAAATCTCAGTAAGAGCCTAGAAAGATGTTATAGAAGAAAATAAGTCCAAGCACAGCAGTCATGTGCAGAAGTGAGAACATATTAGAGGCAGTACAGCTTATTGCCAGTACAGACTGTACACAAAACAAAACATAAGAAAACCTCAGCTGAGACCACTACTCATTTATAAAGAAAAAAATTGCATCCTTTAGGATCTAGGGGTTTTGATGGCTCTATTCTGTAGCACCTTCTACTATTGTCTTTCCCTAAGTTCCTGTGAGAGAAATGGGAAAGGAAAGCTAATGAATCCCTTCCAAAAAAAGTGCACCTCTAGGTACATTARCCTAGAAAGTGCTAATGCCATGCCCTGTTTCCAGGGGAAAAAATAGAGAAAGAAGGTGCACTGCCATGGTTTAGTGATATATCCTGATGCTGGAGAGCCCAGAGACCCTTGTAATGGTGTTACAGCCTGAAAACACATGACAGGTGCCTGTCCAGGGTCACAGGGACTTTTACCAGGTAGCAGTGCCAGGATCCTACAGGCCATTTCTTGGCTCRCCCTTCTTCTGCTGCACAATAATTATGCTCTGGGGGTCAGAAGTTTCATCTTTCCCATATACCTGCACTAACGTGCCTGCCCTGCCACTCACTTCRGGATATTTCTGTACAGAATAGAGCACCTTGCTGAGGACAAGGACTGGACAARACACTTTATTTCCCCCAAAGGCATTGCTGGCTCCCAGAACGCAGCACCCTTTCCAGGCAGGTTGGTTTGTCACAGATTTCACAAAAGGCCAGAGCAGCATTTCTCTTGCTCACCGACAAACACATCCCAGCCTGATGCAGTGATTAAACAAGACAAGAAAGTTTCTAGCAAAAGAAACCGTATGTTCCTCACTAAGGGCACTGCCTTGAGGCTCAGTAAGGTTCAATACAAGAAGGTGCATCAGCATAGAAATCATGAGAAATCTGAGAGTAGACAAAGGGTACTCATATCACAACTAAGTGGGATAGGATAAGGACTGCCAAGCTTTTAAGAGAAATTGGAATTTAATGAAGTGATTGAACAAAGAAATTGAAAGCCTCCTTTGCCTCCTGCAAGGGTCGAATGGATCTGAGCAAAACTTGGCTGCATTACAGCGCTGTTATTTAATTTTAAATAACTTGGAAGCATTCAATGTACTTCATAATTTTATTGACATTTATGATTTGAGGTAGCTAATCTTGAAAACATAAACACAGCACTGATCTGCCTCTCACCAGAGAGAACGAGGAATCAGTGCCTCTAACCCTTTAATGCAGCAGATCGAGCTCTTGTTTGCCATAGACCAGCTTGTATCTGGTTTTGTTGTTGATGCAGGACAGGAACCTTGTACTTCTGCAGAACCCCAGGGGAATGAGGCAACTCAGCAATATGCATTTTTCAATACTTAATAAAAGATGCCATACCTTCAAAATAAGCTTGTTTTATATTTACCTCGAAGACTGTGACTCTGGCCTTGCTTCTGTACAGAAATGACCTCCCTATAAGGCTATAATCCTTCCTCACATACATCTCAGTAGAATGAGTGTAGTCATGACTATGTATTTAGTCACAAGTACTTCAGCAGCAAAGCTCATGTAGCCTGCTCTTGTTAGCCCTCCCACTGCAAGAGGGAACTAGGAACTCAACATCACAGGCTTGTTCCTGGACACTCTAGGACACACGCAAAGCTACAACTGACCCAATGTGTGTGAGCATATGTGTGTATCTTTCCCTAKTTTTTTTGCACAAATATTTTTAAGGTCTTTGAATTGTTTTAAGTCTGATTATGAAAAAAACAATTCTCTGTTACTTTTTAAGAGAGGTCTATAAGGTTCACAAAATCACACATCAGAAATCAGTCAGGTACTTTGGGATCTCTCCATCGTACATYGGGTACTCTCTCCCCCAGCAAAGGATCCCATAAAAACAACTATGAGAAATGTTAAATACATGCAATGTAGTAAGTCTCATGTTAGGACCAGTAGTCAGTTCTTATGTTCTAATGCCCAGGTCTGCCCATATGTGAGGGCAGATGTTGAGAGTAGTCATGTGCATTAAAATGGAAGGATAATGTGGCAAGTCTGAAATTAATTAGGGTCAGATTCTGCTCTCATTTACAGGCAAGCAATTCACATTGACTAAACAAGATGTCATACCCTTGGAACAGACCTTGGTCCTTAACTCTAACACCATGAAATTGGCACTGACATTTCAAAGGCATTACAGTAGCAAAAAGCTTGACCCTTGGTCTTTGCTACCAAATGTATATTTGTAAAGCCTAACATTGCACTCATTAGTTAGTGAAAGAAGATGAAAAGCACTATTATTATTTCCATATTTTTCCTCAACATGGCTCACACACTGAAGCCACATGTGTCAAATCTGAAGCATTACTTCAAACACGTTGTCTCCGAGCAGACAATTCCCGTGTCCCCCCATTGTTCTGCATTCATCTGTGATTTCGAGATTATTTTGTTAAGATGCAGTCATGTGGCAATACTGCAAACATGGTGGAAGGCACATCAGGGCAGGACTGTAAAGCAAGCTCTGACTTGGATTTCACAACTGTGTTAGGGAACAGGACCTCAGAACAGCTTTGGATGTCAGCAGAGGTGAAGGCTATGCTGGAGATGGGGTGGCAGATTGCTGCTGCTCTGACGTAGACTTCCCACGCTCTGCGGCAAGGAGGGTGGGAGGAGCAGCAAGGAATTGAAGATGAGAGAAAAGGGAGAATAAGAAAAAAACGTACTCTCAATTGCCTCATCCTCACCCCCACTCTGGGCTGGTGGCCCACCATCACACGAGAGGGAGCATGCGAAAACAGGCTCACATATATGAAYTGCAGATTTGGACCAAGTGGAAAAGTCAGAGCTGAACATTTCACACACAGAGGCAAAGCTCCGTTGCCTGAGCAGCTTCACTGATCCCTCCTCGAAGCTACCGTTCCAGCYGCCATGTCCCACCGCCTCCATACACGTCCTTAACACCCCCTTCCTTCTCCGGCCATGCTGCACCCTCCGTGGTTCCCCCCACCCTGCTGCTGCCAGCCCTGCAGTACTCCCTCTCCCAAGGCTCCCARTTTTAGTGGAGCCCACAGGAAGGGCCCGGTGCCAGCTCTGTTCACTAAATGGCTGTGTCGGCACTGCACAGCTTAAAGGGACATAGCCAGGTGGGAGCAGGAAATAACCTAGAGAACAGCAAAGCCCTCAGGAAGTTTTCAATTGATTTTAGCAGACTTTTGGTCAGACCCTGAAAGAAGCCAAACTTACATGTTTAATATCAAATTCTGTTCCAGCTGCRGAGAAGAGGAGGACGGCTGGGTAGAAAAAAAGAAAGAGTAGAAAAAGTTGTCTCTCATTTTCCTCCTCTGTAAAGCTTCTACTATTTCATGAACTAGCGTACACAGAGAGAAAGGGAAACTGGAAAGAGCCAAATCACTACATTAAGTAAGAATTTGCAGCGCTGAGCTGGGCGAAGTCCGTGCCTTGTGAGATGGCGTTTCTGATCTGCAGGCACACAAAGCCTTCATAATTGCTGGAGTCGTTATTTGCTGTAGATGGCAGAGAGACATGGCAGGTACCGCAGGACACATAATGAGCTGGAATGAGCGGTGATGTTAATCTAGTACCATCAAAGATCGGGCTCATTGCAGAATCCCATTAGAGTCCGCAACAGCAGCCCTGGTGTTGCTAAGGAATATGTTTCAGATAAGCRCACACATCACTCAGTACAGAGTTCAATCCGCAGCCATACGTTTGCTATCTCCTCCTCTACTCCCAGGTACAGCAGCCAACCTGTCTCCATCCCAGCTTACCCCAGCCAAGTACCTAGCCCAGAGTTTGTTAGAGCCTGGCTGCCTGGAWTTTATTTCACTACCAAACTATTTCTAGGAATGAAGAGCCTGGTAACAGCCTTAAATAGCATATGTAGAAATCCACTTRTCTTTCAGTCCAGCTTCCAAGCTGCAGGTGCTATGTTACTCTTGTGTACTTAGGGGCTACAAGTTGAGTTTCAGTTCTCAACCACTTTATATTTATCATGATTCCCAGATGCAGTAGCATGAACACCCCAGTGTATCTTCTCGCTTCCGCAGCATGCCAGGTAAGGAGGATGTGTCTAGACAGAAAGCAAGGCTGCAGCTAGGGATAATTTTTCCTCCAACATCCCCTTGACAGCTTTCAGCATTGGAATGACAGCTAGGGATTTACAGATAGGCTGCCAAGTCCAAATAGACAGACACCTTACTCAGGTGCTCGTGTGGGGCTGGGAGACCTAAGAGACAGCTGCCGAAAAAGTACGATGTGGGAGGATGTGTTTAGTTAGAGCTTTGTGAAGCACATTCCTGAATGTTTATTAAATTCAAATTCAACTTGGTACAATTTAWGACCAGTGAGCTGGATACAAGCATTCCTACAGATAGATGTGCACAAGAACTGAGGCTGAACTGCAGCTGACTTCAGTGGAAATTGTACCCAGTGACCTGAGCATTTAGCCTGTTATTTATTTTTGACACGTGAATTTTGCGCTGTGGTCTCTCTGTACCTTACTATTTTGGGAGTAATTAGGTTACTCCATCTGAACAAAGCAAGAGAATAAGCCCAATACAAGTTTTACCTGCCACTGTGAGGGAAGCTGCAAGACACAGGAAAGGGCAAGTGTGAAGTTATACAGAAGAACTTCATTAGTTGACCGTTTATTAAGAAACTGTTGAAGCAGAGCTTAACGGCCCTGTCATCCTAACAGTTAGTAGGAGAGGCCTCTTTTGGTATACAAATATACTACAGCACAATAAGCAACATACCAAATATAAAACAAAATGTCATTTATTGTCCTACRTACCTGGAATATAATGCCTTTCCCCTTCTTTTAGAAAACGGAGATTGTTAAATTTCAGGGACTGCAGTTGTTCTCTTTCTTAGTTGTCTGGCTCTTCTGTTCATTGCCTCTTCTCAAGGAAAATGTGTTCCACAAGGGCTCAACTCTGCCTTGAAAATGTGATTAACTTCTATAGGAGAAACTAATATGACCTGGATAATCAAGGACAGATAGGGCATAACTGGAAGGAAAGTGAAGAATGAAGAGAAAATGTCATCAGCATTAAGGGATGATTATTTTTATTATGGAAGTACCAGCCACATCTTGATATTCACATATCAGACCCCTCTTTCAGCTGCAAACCGGAACTCAGCCTTGTTACACGCAAATAACACATTCAGGCTTTAAAAACTTGAAGCACTTTGAGTGTGGATTGAATTTTCAGAAGATTTACAACAATATCCATCAACTGCTTTGGGTTAGAAATAAACACTGGACCTCTCTGATATTTAGCACTTCTGTCAATCTTCCGCTCAACATTCCCATACAGTTAAAAATGAAATTACTRTGCCCAAGCTGTATTGGAAGGCATTAGCTTGTAACTAAGCCAAGCTGGTAATGAATTATATAACTGTTATGATTATATATACTATTGATAGGGTCAAGTCAACAACTCAGTCATTTCCACAGTTGCCTGGTAGTTTGTGCACCAATATTTGAAAAACTACCACTTGCAATGCTGCCTCAGAGACAGTAGATGATAATGTAGCATGGCAGAGGGACAAGCACTGGTCACAACCAAAGTGTGAGATATTAGGTCCACTTGGTTTTAGCAATGAACAAYAGGATACCTAAATTAGTTATTTAGACTTTAAAAGTCTAAATTAGCTGCGTAGGTTTCCTCCAGGAGGGAGAACATGATGTTTCCAAGAGGCAAATCATCCCTTCTTACTTACCTTAGGATAGACATCCCCAGAGGCAACTCATCTTACAGATCTCCACCAAGGACAGAGTTACTCAAGACAGTTAAACTGAAGGCTATGCTTTTATCTAGCTTACGTTAAACAAGAAGAAGACAATACCAGCATATATATATAGCCACGTACCTTGGAGAYAGATGTGGTTCACTTCCTGCAGAAACAGGAGCGCTTGGGGCAGACACGGTCAGTCTCTCCCTTACCACCATGGCCAGGAGACGCGGTGGCCAAGGCTGGCGGCTTCCTGCCAGCACCTTCCCTCTGCTGCAGCAAGCTTCCACARTCGCCCCTAGAACTTCTGTGTTTCTCCCACTGCATAGTCACCATTTCTCTTGCTGCCTGGGCGTACGCGCTGCCCCGACCCTGCCCCACTCCAGCRGCGAAGGTCGAAGGCAGGAGGCTCTTCTCTGCCTTCTTGAGATGCGGGCCCTCCACTCCTGCCCGCCTTTTCCCTACGAGCGGGACAGCGCAGCGCAGAGCAAACCCCACCAGAAAGTGGAGTTATAGGAAGAGCAGAAACATTYGGAACTTCAATCCAAATTTAATCGTTTCAAGTTCCACAAAAAGAGGATTTTTTGTGTGCCGGGGGGGTATGTTAAAACATTCATTTTCAAATTTAGAAGCATTTATTTCCTTTCAACACTTCTTTCCGGTACAGCATTTTTCATTAAAAAAGCACCACAAGTGAAAAGACYAGGCATCCCAAAATAAATGTTTTGAATTTAGGTCAAATAAAGAATTAAAGATCTACTCTCCCCCAAAAAAATGTTTTCTGTTTGTTTTTTTTTTTTTCCCCCCAAAGAGCCTAATAAAACTTGGGGGCTTTGGTTCAAAGCCCAGCTCCTTTCGGTTTGGCCCCTGCTCAGAGAAACCCTTTCTATTGCAATCTCTGTCTGACAGGTTTGTTTCCACAACCAGCCATGGGTTTAATGCTCCCAGCTTCTCTGCGTTTATCACAAGTAAGGTGATTTTAGCCCTCAAGGAACTCAAGAAACACAAGAAACTTCTCTGATTGCCCAGCACATACCCCTGGTAAAGCAGCAGCCAGTCACTGTCGCTGTGGGAGACAGGGAGAGCTGAGAGTGGGATGCATGGCAAAGGAAATAACAAGTATTTCCACAAGCAGGAAGGAGAAAGTATAAAACTCGGTCAGATGAAGTTTATGGCTGCTTTGTATTGCCAGAAACTTAATAGAACAGCAGGTTGTATCAGGTCTGCTGGTTTGTGCTTCCTGCTCTGCTGCACATGTCCTTGGGGCTTAGATTAACCGAGAATGGTGCCTTGTCCCTTCTTTCCCGAGGAGCTCACAGGGTCTTGGGGAATGAGCTGAAAATGAAGTTTCTAGTGGGGTCTTTGGCTACCAGACTGTCACCGTCTTGAGACTGCCTTCTCCTTTTCTTTCTCCATCAACCCCCCCCCAATCCGTATGCTGGCCTATTCTGACTCGGTGATTTCTTTTTTTCCTCCCAGTTCTCAGACATCACATCCATGGGAAGGGGGGGGAGGGGTTAATTACTTTTCTTTTAAAAATTAGAAAGTTAAGCTTATCTCTCTGCCTGCATATGGGGAGCCATGTGTCCTGGATGAGTGAGCTGAGGCGAGATGGTTTCTAGGCAACTTCTCCAAGCCATGTTGGAAGAGCAGTACAAATTAAAACTAAAAACACAAGCTAAATAAGTCAGATAAAATAAGTAGCAGCTACTCCACATGAACCCAGTTTTGACTGACTCGTAAAGCTCATGCAAAGTCTTTTGTGGGATAAATGTTGCTTTACTCAGGGAGAGAAAAGCTGCCACCACTGAGCCAGCATCTGTAGTAGGACATGTGATAAGTGTGTATACGTGGACAACGTACCTAACTTTGGTGTGATGAGAGGCCTGTCATGCCGTGTCAGTGTGAAGATATTACTTGATAGCTGAAATGCCTCAACCCAAGTGTTCCCAGAACAGCAGCCTGAGTATGTTCAAGGGCTGGAAAAGTTTAGGGGACAGGGGGAAGGGTGTGATTAACTCCAGTTATTTTCTCTCTCCAAAAGAATTTTGCTTTGTATTTATCAATTCATTAGAAGACTTTCTTAAGAGATTGGTAAACCTTAGACAAAAAGTAGCATTCTAGAGAGCTGCCTCCAYGTATTTCTTTTCTCTGTAGCACAGAGATGAGGAGGGTGCCCCACCTGCTCAGGTTATTCTGCAGGATTAGGAATGGGTAATTTCAGAATTAAGGTGAGGTGATACTGTTCTCCCCCAATTTTCTTCTAACAACATTGTCACTAACCTATAGTATTAAAAAAGTCTCAAGCAAAACATAACCTAATTCATGTAAACCCAGAGTCAAGCCACTTTTCCAGTGCCAGAGTAGAATTTAGTCCTCAGTGCCGCAACTGACAATTAATTGTTTCACGTAGTTGAAGTCTACRCTCTCAGCTTTGTTTCTGAGCCAGCAATAACAAGGGGTAATGGATATGATGTTTACAACCTTCCTTTAAGTTGTAGATGGGCAAATGGTGCAGCCCAGGGATTTTAATTATCAGGGTCGCTTTCTGATCCTGCACTCACCAGTGTGAATGAAGAGCAATTGCCAAAGTCAGTTGACTTGACTGAGGTGAAGAACCTTCATCGTTCAAATGAAGTTGCTAGCAGATATTTTAAAAGCCAGAGTCACCATCTTTTCCTCAAAGTCGGTGGTCACATTTCAAGAAGTAGKATACCAAAACCAAGTAAAAAACCTTCTAGCCCTGCCTCCAAACCAGTTTAACTGATAAATGCTATTTTTCCCCCCTTCAAGCTTGTATGGCATTGTTTCTTTGAACCTAAGATTCCCTCAAGAAAGAAGGCACCTAACAATGTTCATATTAACATTGTTAACATGAAACCAGAACAAATTAGAAACATGATTAGAAAATAAAATCTCTAAGCCTAACTCAAACTATTCTCCCGGCTCTAAAGAAAGCATCAACCAGCAAAATTCCTGGGCCACTTTCCACAGCTAAGCTATAGAAGGACCTGGTACTGCCTTTAGCAGTGGTTTGTTTTCTCTGCTCAAGAACTCAAAGTAGCACTCCAGGTACTTTAAATTATTCCTTGTGTATCCAGCTTCTCACAACAGTAACATGCTTTCTGATCCGTCACAGCTAGTACCAGTGTCTGACAGATGGACAGTGATTTAGCAGCCCAGGATTGCTAATGTTGGCTTTCATCTGGRAATTGTGTTGTTCTGGATCAGCATCTGATGCCAGTGTCACACTCTGGCTCCATCMTCTTTTGCTAGTAAGAAGGCTAAACTTTCCTATCCTGGGCATCTTGTCCAGCAAGAACCTATTGCTTGTTTCCACAGCTGCTGCTGAGAGTGYTGGCTGTGGATGGAAGTGTTAGACCCAAGTTTTTAAGCCCAAATTTAATCACACTAGCACTTCATTCCCATGAGTTTGGCCTTGATTCTGGAATTGGTCAGTCCTTAGCACCACTGGGTGACCATGCATAGACTTCTTGTAATCCCTCCCGAAATATCTCTGCTGCTTTCTGCATAGTCCCTGTGACCCACTCAGATCTCTAAGACACTGGTAGTTTCCAGTAGGTCAGAGTGAAGCTGAGGTAAGTACTCGGACTGGCCTCATTTTTCTTGCAGCCTTGCCATGTGTTCCTGAACTGACAGTTCTGCTGCCTTCACTAAATAATGTCTCCTGCTGTCATTTCTGTAAAGCTATCTGCAGGGCTTACATTTTTCCATGCAGACAGAAAGGGGCCTATATAATAAAATAAGGAGGAAAAATTAGCAACAGGGCCATGCTGTGACACTGGTTATACTGAGTATTAATAGCAGAAGCAACGACAGCATAATTCAGAGTGACACATACTCTTTGCAGTTAGGCTGTAGCCATTCCAGATGGACAAATCCCTGCAACTATACGAAGCATCTCACAGCACTGAGACTTTTGTACCTGGCTTTTATAAAAGATCCTCCCCTCCATGCTACCTTTCACCAACTCCATTGTCCAGAAGGCATGCTGAGGACTATTTCAGGAGAGGTCTTGGATTAGGGAGAGAGGTTTGCATCACAACAGTAAAAGATAATCTCTCCTCTTGGGAATTTGAGCTATTGCCTCAAGAAGACTTGCAAACATGCCTTGAAAACCCAGGAAGGGAAAAACAAGCCTGGGARCTGGATGTTGGTAATTGTACTTCTAAGCCAGAGTGCTGAAAGAGACCCAGTGGGCATTCATCCTATTACTGTTGTTGTTATTAACACAGAGTGAGAATTCAAATAGTATTCAACATCTCTCATATTAGAGTACTAAATGCTATCCTGAATTACCTTTTGGGACTTCATTGCTGTTCAAGGACATTGGCTTAGCCATAAGTGAGAATTTGGTGGGGCTACAGTTCCCCTGGCTGTACCATTCCTTTTCCTCCCATGCGCTACTTGAAGCAGGATAGAAGTTCCTAATCACCTGGGATGAGGGCAATCATATGGTTATACGGGTCTCCTCTTTACATTTTGGCTGCTCTAATCTATACCAGCACAAGGGTAATTCTGGCATGTGGTGATTTTGGAAGTGGCTCTTCCAGACGTTTTGTGATCTGTTAAATGAAACCTCAAACCACAAATGACTTTTAAATCTTCAGAGGGATCTGGACAGGCTACAGAGTTGGGTGAAGAAAAACCTCATGAGGTTCAAAAAGGGCAAATGCAGGCTCCTGCACATAGTGAGGAATAACCCCATACACCAGTACAGGCTGGGGGCTGACCCGCTGGAAAGCAGCTCTGTAGAGAAGGACCTGGGACTGTTGATGGATGACAAGTTGACTATGAGCCAGCAATGTGCCCCTCTGGCCAAGAAAGCYGATGATATCCTGGGGTGCATTAGAAAGTGTTGTCAGCAGGTTGAGGGAGGCGATCCTGYCCCTTTACTCGGCCCTGATGAGGCCTCATCTCAAGTACTGTGTCCAATTCTGGGGGGCTAAGAGGATGATCAGWGGGCTGGAGCATCTGCCCTCTGAGGAACGGCTGCGAGAGCTGGGCCTGTTTAGCCTGGGGAAGAGAAGACTGAGGGCGGATCTTATCAACGTGTACAAGTACCTGAAGGGAGGGTGTCAAGGGGACGGGGACAAACTCTTTTCAGTTGTCCCGTGTGACAGGACAAGAGGYAAYRGGCAGAAATTGAAGCACAGGAAGYTCCGCCTGAACATGAGGGGGAATTTCTTCMCTGTGAGAGTGACRGAGCMCTGGMMCAGGTTGCCCAGAGAGGTTGTGGAGTCTCCTTCTCTGGAGATCTTCAAGGCCCACCTGGATGCAACCCTGTCTAACATGCTGTAGGTGACCCTGCTGAGCAGGGGGGTTGGACTAGATGATCTCCAGAGGTCCCTTCCAACCTCAACCATTCTATGACTCTGTGATACTGTGATACTATCTGAACCTCAATAGTCTGCCAGGGAAAGAGGGTTCCAGAAAGAGGTCTTAGTTTAGCTCTCCCATGCAAGAAAATACACAGCTATATACGAACAACTGTCTAAGCAATGGTTAGGCGTGTTTCTAAAACCTTTGRTGCTCTTAGGAATTTGAAAGACCTGTGAAAGGCCTTTCCCATGCCCTCCCTAAACTATCCAGAGGTTTGTGAATTCTGTTCCATTAGGCAGCCATCTAATCCAAAGGCAYCATGATGCTGCACGGATCTCACCATTTGAGGGATTTCACATAAAAAAGATGATTGATGGYCAGTTATCAGGTTTATCAGACCCCTATCAAATTTCAGGATTATCTATTATTACATAAACAAGTGCAAATCTCACACTGCAGATTAGAGGCTACCATGTAGAAGGATTTCAGAGTAAGCGTCTGCCTAAGGTACTTATTGTATATAGTGAACAGTTATAAGCAGAACAGCTGTATTTGTTCATGCCTTTTAGAGGACTACTGCAGATTCACTTTTAGAATAATTTTGGTTCTGGATATTTGTTGCTCATCTCTTTTGGAGATCTGAAGATATTACCAGGTATAGACATATCCATTTCCTGAACCCAAACCTGCAGGCAGTGACAGCTTCCTCTGTATTTGTGTGTGTGTGTGTGTGTGTGTGTTTGTACGTGGGCAGTAAAAAATATGATCATGTTATATACACACACATTCAAATAAAAAAATTCTGCTGATGTCTCAGCCTAAAACCTTAAATCAAAACATCAGAGGTATCAGAATCATAAATCAATTCTGTGGGCTCACCTCACACATAATTTTAGTAAAATTTTACAACGCCTTACCTTGGGAATTGTTCGTGATAGCATTTTTCTAAAGGGAATTCATGAGTAAACTACAGTAGACAAGGGCTTGATTACCTTCTGGAATCTGGTGCCAAATTTTCAATAGAATCTGAATCAAAATAGCAAGGGAGGAAAGATGAAGACAATTTTTCCTCATGTTTGCTACTATGACTTAATAGTAGGATACTCAGAGCTGTTGTCACAGCACAAGCACTTCAACACGAAGTACAAATTAAACAAAACAGAGTGATGGGAATAGCTGCCCACTGTGTTATCTAATCAGCAGAAGAAATGCATAGCTGTGGTAAGAAGCACACAGYGTAAGCCCAACCAACAGCCAAGCTTTCCTGTAACAATTAAATTTTACGTGTTAGTTACTCARCCTTTCTGTCTCAAATGTACTTCATTACAGCCCATCACTCTGATTTTCATTGCTTAAGGCTTAGTAAGGGACTATACTCCTTTTATTTTGTGGTTGYGGAGGTGGTTAGCAGCAAGTCCTCACCATTTAGTGCACACATCAGTCCTAGTCCAGGGGCTSTTTCAGCTGCTGTGTGTAATAAGAGATAAAGATGTGCAGAAGTTCATGCAAAGTATCAYTGTGTGATATTTTGATAAACTGACCCTTGAAAGTTCTGTAAAATGCTCCTGGGCACATTACAGATGTGTGGCCATCCTAGTACCTAAGGGAGATGCTGAGCCGTTCAGTCTAATTTTCTGAGGTATATTGGAATGCAAGCAAGAGGAAAATTCCCATATTATAAGTAATGATTGATTAGATAGCTTTCTGAACAGCCATTTCAAACCAACACAAGCCCTGATGGATTTTTGGAGTAAAGGAGAGAGGCAGCTAACCAATATAAAGGTACATTACTTTTTAAATACTTCATTTCCTGCTATTACACATGGATCCCTCAGAGCAATTCCATTGAAATCAACTAAATTTCTCCAGATTTACAGCACTGAGGGCAAAATTTGCCACCCTCCATGAGGGCCCATTAAGGCCTTTATGATCCGGCAACAAAAAGGGCCTTAATACTCCGTTATTAGCAGTATTTTAGAAAGGCACAAAGATCTAAAACAAGATCAGAACTCCGTGGGGCCAGACAGGAAGTCAAACTCATGGTCCCATCTTGTCTCACACTCTGTTGGTTCTCTCTAGCMAAACATCTGTGTTCTCATTTACACTAATGCTCCCTTTGCACATCTCTGTCAGAGTAAAGAGATCTGGAAACGAATTACSCTTTGCTCAGCCTAATGCACCAACCTCTGTTTTCAGTTATGATGATAAACATAAATATAAAATTTAGGCTCACTTTTCTGACTCCCCRGGGCATTTCAATGTAAGAATTGTCACCCAGCAACTTCAAAACCCAAAACAGGTTTCTCGCTTTGTTTTTTTTCTTTCAGAGTCCTACAGCTGATTCTTTGTATGAAAACAATGCACCAAAAGGCACATAGACATATGGCAAATGCCAGTACCTCATCGAAACAGATCTTTCAAGCAGACATTTCAAAATGAGGAAAGTAGCACAGCAGCACTGCCCATCTTCAGCCTGGCTTTGCCATTGGCATTGCTCAGTCAGGCACTGCCACATCAGTCTGCTGATGAGCAGTAACAGGCATGTAAATGTGATGGCTTGGGGCAGGGCACAAAGCAGAATGACAAGTAAAGGCTAAAAACCATTCATAAAGTGGGCTTCTGTGTTTAGTATCTGCCAAAGAATGTTGTTTTTCTAACAACAGCTGCTTTTAGCAAAAGGCTCTTACTGCAAATAACACGAGAATTTGTTCCTAAAAGGCTTTTAATAAAGCAGTTTCAGTAGCAAAATAGACCTCCTCAGGGAGGGAAATCATTTACTTTATTGTTTCTGTCCCCTGCTTCTCTTCCTTTGCTCTGGCAGCTGACATTCTCTGYCAGCACATAGGAGGAGCACTAGCCTCTTGTGCCCAGTAGGGCTAATGCTGAGCTTTCTGAGAAGTAGTTGCTGTCATTTTCCCTTACGAGAGGGCTATATGTRTAGCTTTTAAGAAAAGAGGGTTTGATCTCTACTGCTGATTCAGTAGGAAAAAATGTAATGCAGAGAGGAACAGAAATTCAGCAAACAGCTAGCTGGGAGCGCGGAAGCTGTCTGCTGATACCCGTGCAAAGTGTTGCTATTTACCCAGGACAGGTGGCCACCGTTTAAAACTCCTGGTTTTTAAAGTCCTGACTAATGTTGCTTTTTGCATTTCTTTCTTTGCTAACCTTGGTGCTGGAGGGAGRGTCAAGCAATTAACCACTTTTCCTCACTATGGTATTTGTCAAACAAGTAATAAGTGAAAGGTGGCTCTTAGAAAGCAGCCATGGTGGGGAGGAGGGAAGGAAGGTAAATTACTGGGGTGTTCAAGAGTYTTGTTCATGATAGATCAATTGAGACTAAATTCAAAGGCAGATGTTTAAAAGCTAAAACAATTTAAGAGATTAAGTCCTGAATTTATAGCTTCTGCCTTAAGACGTCCACAAAATACCTATGGGAGCTGTCTAGCAGTCTTTGTCTTTGGCAAGTAGCAGGCACTGCTAGAACCACTCCCTGGGAAAGCTATTCCCTCTCCATGATCACTGAGGAAGTCCCCAGAAGTGCTCCCTTAATGTAGGACCCTCAGCTGAATGCTTGAGGCTAGATGTTAGGAACAGAGTCCATAATTAGCAAACTTGGATGTAGTCTTCAAGCTCGAGTTGAGATAAAAACTCTGTTTGGTGGCCTTGCTGTCCCTGTGACATTTGGGCAGGAGTCCTGGGCCATGCAAATGTGGAACCTCTCTCCAGCTTCCTCATACTCTGCAACACAGTCTGCAGTTACGCAGAGAAGATAGGAGCAGGTCACCTGGAGGAGTGGTAATGGGATAGCAGCAGTTGGAAAGCACTGAAGCAAACCCAGCCAGCACAAGACAACGGTCAATATTTACTAGCCCTCAATCATGTGATGAGTCTCAGTCCAGCTCCCAGTGAACCAAGATCTCCCTTGCAAAGACCTTCACAGTCAGTGATGCTGAAAAGAGAGGGCTCTTCCTTCCTACTTTACAGACCTGATACRGTGCCTCTTTTATGGCATGCCTTTCAGCTATGGGGATCTGCCCACATATTCTGTTGTGGAGAAGACTAAGTTTATAAAGAGACCCTGTGAACTGCAGAGGCTGGGTTTGTCGACACCTGTCCTTCCAAACTCCCACTCCTACTGTGCTTTTTTCAAGTGAATTTAAAATTCCCTTTCATGTAATTGGCTATTTCTCTTCCCTCCTTCCTACAGGTTAGGTTAAAAGGGGCAGGAGGTCTTTTTCCTTATTGATTTGTTTTCCTGACCTTTTAGATACATGCAGAGAAGATCAGCAAAGAGGCACTGAAAAATGAAAAGAACAGAAGCATAGTGCTTGCTCTCATTTAAAGCAGGAAGACAAACATGGCACTTAGCATTGAATAAAAAATAAACTGTCTGCTGAGGAAATGAAACAAGCTGCCCTTACAGAGAAGGGGCTGCGAGGGGTACCATGTTGCACTGGAATACCAATGGAGCAGGATATGAAAATGGAGAGTCAGCCTTCAAAGAGCAGTTGTGATCTCCAAGGTTTTCTCTCTCTCTCTCTCTCTCTCTCTTTTTTTCCCCTCCAGGAAATGTGATTTAAGTAGATAAATTTTATTTCCAAATAAAAGGAAATCAGAAAAATTATTTTTAATCCTTGATATTTACACACTGCTCTTAAGCTGGTTCTCCACCATGGTGCACTGTGTGTGGTACTGTTGTGTGTGCTGTGGCTTTGGTTAGACATAAAACAGATATCTTGATCACTAAAGCTCCCTTGGCATTTTCTCGCAAGTCCACCACGGTGACTTGATCTAATTCTAAATTGGGTAATAACATTTTTTTCTTATTTAATTCCTCCTATACATTTAGTGAGATTTGATACTCATCTTCCCTCCCTTTTCTCGTAACGCTGCTCTGCCTTGCTATATTCCACACTCAAAGCAGATGTAGTTCAGTAGCAAATGAACTGTTTGTCACAAAGCCTTTACCAACAGGGATGCATGGGACATGGTGAGGATTAATTAACTGCTTATTCAGAGCTTTTATATCCCAAGATTAAAAATAGTATAAGCATAATAAAAACAGATTACTACATTATCAGTATCAGTTATTAAAATCCACAAGGAGTCAATACAAATTTCCTACTAAAAATTTTCAGGACTATATTCCCATCCCACCCATACTAGGATACATGCATAAATTAACCCAGACTAACTTTTACAAGGAGTAAGGTATAGCTCATTAAAGCTCGGAATAACATTCTTTTTCATAATCATGCTGAAACAGATTAGGACCATTTTAATTCTGAAGAGTGGACTCCATCCATTTATGTGGCACTACTAATTCACTTTCAATTCACACTTCTAATTAATTCAGATTAAGTGTTCTTTGGTGAGTTTGCATAAGCAAATCCTTAGTTTGAAACAACTGCCTTCCATTGCAGGTACTCATTAGCAGCTTTTGTAATTTCAGTAACATTGAGGATTTATGTGGTTGGGCATGGGCAATGGTTTCTTCAAAGCTTCAGATATGTAAGATTCAGAAGTGGCACCAGAGAAGTGAGGGAAGTGCAGAGGAGATTTCTATAGTCAGTCGCCTGAGATGTGACCCTGGAGTGGCTCCAAATCACACTCCAGATGGAGAGCCCCTTATGGGGGGTCAGCCAGTCAGGAGCAGATGGGCTGCTGGTCCTTCCTCACCATCCACTCTYGCACCTTGGTCATCACCAGTGCTTGGATGCAGAAGAGATTTGACTTGAACAAGGGCAAAAAGCCCACAAATGGGGAGTTGAATGAGAGTACCCTGAAACAYGGAGAAGATGCTCAATTCAAAACAACTGAAACAATCCTTCTTTTGTGCCCTGAGGCACTGAAATTCTCTCTGAGAGTAGCATTCTTTTAAAGGAAGAGTAATCAAATATAAAGGTTTTTCATTCCTGAAACACGTATGTGGAACAATGATACACAGGGCTGAATGCATCTGTTGAGAGAATCCCTTTGCTGCTTTCCAGCCCACATCAGGGCAATGTGCTCTAGGTGATGCAGCTCCTGTAGCTGAACATAGAGGATGTGTGCTAAAAAAGGAAACATCATTACTTTTGTGTACACTTAAACCTAGGTTGTCACCAGGAATTCACTTAAGACACAGGTGGTCCTGAAGCTACATGCCAATGATGTGTTTTGAAGTTAAGGCATATCAATTCATTGCTAAGCAAACATTTACAATATGTTAACTTACTCTGCATAAAGCTGTAGAAGGTGTTTAGAAGTTCGTTAGACTCGCTCAGCAATGAGGTATTGGAGCACCAATGAGTCCTGCCTGAGAGAGGAGCAAGCATATTACTCAAAGGAGATCTGCAGGTATATACAACATTATAAGGTGCTCTTATCACAGTGTCATCTCCTTTGCAGTTGCTGTTCTGGCTTTTCTTGTGTCTTCTCCTTCCTTTCCTCACCTTCATTATTCCCTATTGCTCATCTACCTTCACCTTGCAGTTTTCTCTCTTCCCTTCCTACCTACAGCTGGAGGCCGCTCTTCTTCCTCAGGTCTGACCAGGCCTGCCAATACAGCAGCAGCACATCACCTAAACACTATAAGACACGCAGGCTTGAGTGCATCTCACTTTTTTTTTTTTTTTTTTTTTTTTTTTTTTTTTTTCTATTTTTCTTCTACTAAGACAAATAAACAGATCCTGCAGTGTAATTCATTCCATCATTGCCTTCTGGAGTGGTCTTATGCTTACTGGCTGTGGATATTATAGCTCAGATCATGCACCTGAATCAGACACCTCGGTTAGATTTCCCTTCATCTAACAGTATGCAGGATGAATCTGGGCTTCATATCCTGCCTGCCTGATATACCATTTGCAGTAGACTTGGGGCTAATGAATTTTTTTTTGCCAGCTGAGGTTGAAGATAAACAAAAGCCCGTGAAAGAAAAGACAAATTTTTTAGAAAACAATATTCCCTCTCCAATGCAGGAGTTTTTTTTTCTTTAATCTGAATTCACTGAAACTATGTGCATGCACTCTGCACTAGCTTCTCTCCTCTAACTATGGACAAACTTAAAGCCACAGCACAATCTGAAAATTCATAATCTGTGAGTTTTGGAGGACAGAGAACTATTACTGTACAGTGCTGCACATGTATTATTCAAGCTTCTATAGCCACCCAGCTGGCAAGACAACAAAAGAACAACCATTTTGCAATAAAATTCATTTTAACTGGAATACCAAAGAGTCCCATGTGCCTCTCCTTTTAGCCTTATGGACAACAGTAAAACTAACTTCATTTTCAGAGGCATTGCTCTTAAAAAAATGAGGGTCATCATTTTGTATCTGTCGGAGAGCCACATTTACTTTTAATGCCCTTCTATGAYACCCCATCATCATAGAAGGGAGTTCATTTTGAGACTACAATGCTGTATAATTTGATTTTAATGGATTATATGGCCTCATTGTCACTTCAAATTTTGATACAGATATTACTAGAGAAGGAGCAAGCACAATAAAGGTCTGATTCTGTAAACTCGGTCCACCTTTATGACGCCACTCTGCAAAATTGATGCTGGGAGGGAAACACTTAGTTTTTTATCTATTTCTTGTCTTGGCATAAAAAACAGCTCTATAGCTCAATCAACTTATATTCTTTCATTTAGAGAGGAGTGTGCGTATGGCTGTTTTCTGGACAAACTCAGGCACCAGGCTTGATGTTTGCACAGTGACATTCCCTTTTCGTTTCTTTTTTTAAACAAATCACTGGAAGCAATTTTGCACGATCTATGTCTGCKATTTCGCACAATTTGAGGCTTAAGTCCCTAAGTGAATTAAACTGCTGGTACAAACAGTTCCAAGCACACATATTTATGAGGCCAAAGCTTGTGAGTTCAAAAAGAGAGGCCCAGATGAAGCCAGCCTCTGGCTAACTGTTGTGTCCCTCGATGTACAAGAGCATATGCTATATGCTTCACCTCCACTTGCCTTCTCTTAGAGCAACCTGCTACTATTAATAGCCTGCTACTGTCAAGATTCAGCGTGACATATTAAAGCAAAAGAATTTGCTCCCTTTTGGAAAAGATAGACAACTACAGCCTTCTTCTGCCTGGCTCCTCTGAGCTATTTGCTGTGTTGTACTCTGCTTATACAAGGGCAAATTCTCTGTCCTTGATCATTGGGTTAAAATGCTGTGCATCAGGCAAGTTAAGTAGAAATAAAATGCTGATTCTCTATACTAAGGCACTTGAAAGAGATASAGTGCTCCTCTGTGATACTGCAAGAGCATTATACTTTTACACCTACCGCAAATGAATATTCGGCATGGCTGCAGAGCTGTTCCTAGGCAGCCTAGGCAGCTGGGAAACTGCTCTCTTGGTGCAAGAAAAGAGATATTTCTCGCAGAAGTGAGCTCTGACTTCTCGTCTGGACAACTTAGCACAGCAATCTCTTCAGTGACACCAAGAGAAAGCTGCTCAAAGCTGGTTCCAGGTTTGCTTAGGGTTGGCTCTTGAGTTGTTTCACGTACCATAAGCAATTCCAAGGCATGGATATTTCCAGTGGAGCTTGAAATGGATATGTTGAGAACACTGTTYTCTCCTTTCTTTAGTCTTTAATATCCCAAGAAAAATCACATCTGCTTTAGCAACTGTGAAAGCTTCAGACATATTTTTCTCCTGAAGTGAGCCAGACTTGGCTACTAAAGATAGTAGCCAAGGTGAACCATCTGGTCTGTGGCAGCTTCGCTCTAAATTCTCACTTAACAGATAACAACAGATTTGGCTTAATACACTCCAAAGAAGGGAATAGGGGCAGAAGCCTGAATCCAGAGCATGGATGCTTCACTGGGTCACAGCAAGAGGGGATTTCACAAATCAGACTGAATACTAAACTGGAGATTAAAAAAAATGCAAATTTTCAAATATGGGCTCAACACATGTCTGTGAAAAAAATACCAGTCCCAGAAAATCTGGAACTGGACTACCTTTCCAGTTGTGTTACACTACCAATTCATTTGGCTCCTGGGATCCAAGTTCCTTGGCAGAGAACATGAAGCACTGCCAGGGAACCGAGGTGAACGAGACAGCCAYGGAGAGCCTGCGTGGAGAGCTCCGTTCAGCAGCAATCTGGAAACACTTCTCATAACTCTTCTTCCATATGCTGTCCTTTCTGCTTTATTCATTTGTTGAATATCATTCACTATGCTGCTAATGCTCAAATGCCACACACTGGAGATTAAGGGGTGTTCTGCCCATGCTTAAAGRACAGCATAGTCAGCTAGCTCTGTTGAGCGCTAACATATGAATTCCACATGAAAAACTCCACAYGAGACAGATTTCAGGAGGACATGTCCTTTGGTAGCCCCTTTCCAGGCTCACACCCATGGCAGCACAAGGCTTTCTCTTTCTCTCAACCTTAATTCTACTCAAAAAAGAATTTTTTTGGCTGAGGATTTGACAAAGAACCCCACATGTGGCCTCAATGAAAAATTCCATGWAGGACGTATCCCTTTCCAACCTAAAACTTCCTTTCATTACCCCTTTAAAAACCCACTCCAGAAGAACTGTTAGGCTACCTCTTTCTTCCAAGCCTAACCCTAAGCCTTACTTCAGGCCCCTCTGGGGAAMAGGACCTGCATCTCCAACCCAGATGAAAAATTCCTAACCATACAGGTCCGGTCTCTTGAGAGTGTAAACCTCCCTTTGGAAACCCATTTCCACTCAAAAGGCAACCCTAGGCTTTCTCTTTCTCACAATCCTAATCCCCGCACCTATTTTGAGGCCAATACCAAGACCTCCATCTCTGAGTCACATGAGAAACTCCAAAGCATAGTATCAAGCAGGCTCTTATTCTTTCAACATATTCAGGAATGCAGAGGGTGAACATGATGCACATGAACCATCCTAACTGCACTTCAGCCACATTTTGAAGATGTGAGTGATGTGTAGGCTCTTTGTACAGGGGTGATTTTCACTCTTCCTGAAAYCTCTAACTAGTGAACCAAGTTTGCTTTGTCCTGAGCTCCAAGTAGCATTTTATTTCAGGTGTCCAGAATACTCACCAAGTTTATGCTTGCCCAGACCCTTTTTCACTTTCTTTTTTAAAGAGTAGAAGTTTGTTGTTTTCCTTTTTCTTTTTTTTTTCTTTTTTGGTAATAATGGATTGTTTCTGAATAGCTAATTACAACATTGATTCCTCCCCTCTACAACACACAGTGAATATAAATACTCTAGTCATGCTCTAAGACTTTGCTGCTACCCTGTACTGGAAGCTACTCTTCAGTTCTCTTCTGTAAAATATATACACTTTGTTTGCTGTTTGCTGGCCTGTAGTCAAAGGAAATAACAAGTAAGCACAATAAATTTAAGAGATGGGAGAAGAGAGAGCTTCTGGATGTGAAAACCTAGCTGCCAGCAATTTTAAAACCTTCTTCCACTTCCCCCAGCCCTTCCCAGCTCCATCTGCCTTTTGCCTTCCTGAATATCATCAGTCCTGGAGATGGGGAAAAGCCAGATGAATGATAGCTGCTGAAGTATGGATTCTGCAAACAGTCCAAGTTCAGTCTGCTCCATTCCAGACCATTCGGGCGGAAAAAAATACAGTTATATTTTTAGGCATACATGTATTTAAGAGACCACACACAGTTCATAACTTTGAAATGATACCGTGGGATTCAAAGAATATTTTCTGGTCATAAAGGCTTATGGTGCTGCATCAGAGGCCTCTTTGAAGAAATGAAGCAAAGCCAAATGGCTCTGGCCTGAAGGAAAGGGCCATCCAATGAGACATCCAGATATCAGGTTTAAAACTCCTCAAATAGATACACAACCATCACCACAGGATGTTCTGAAGACCAAAATTACAAATGGGTTAAAAAGAGATTAGATAAATATGTTGAGAATGGCCCCATTGGTAGCTATTAGACGCACAGATCTGGATGCAGCCGCTGGCTTGTGAAGTTCCCTAATTCATCAATTGCCAGAAACTGCTAGGTTTTATTGAAAAAGGATCTCTRTACGTGCCTATGTAACGTTTTGTTGTACTCTTCCCTTTTGCAGCTGCTACCAACAAAAGATTGTGGATGGGTACAGCTGTGGCTCAAATGCAAAACACAGGAAATCAGCGCTGATTTTGCTCTGCTGCATTGCTCCAGAACGTGTGTGTCAGCGCTGCCAGCTGCACCAGGGTTATCTCATCAACCGAGTTTACAAAGGTGCTTAATGCACATGAAATGTGTAGTAGGTGGGAGGGAGACAAGAAGGAAATGTGAGAGATGGGCTCACAGCAGGATTTGTAGCCAGGGTTGGGCTGAAGCACGTGGGAMAAGCCAGCCTTGCTCCTCACCTATGTCACATGGAAAGTTGTTAACCACCCCTCTTGGCTTCGTACCTCCAACCCCCACTCTCAGGATGAGCTCTTACTATTTTGCAGCTTTGAACACTGTTTCTGCAGCGGCATGAGGGAAACAAGGTGAGGAGAATATCAAAGAGCTTTGTCTCTAAGTCACTTGCAGATSTGCTCAGGCCTACACTGATTGCCACCACCCCAGCACCACTGATACAGAAAACACAAACCAATCTCCGGACAGGCTGTTCACACGCTATTCAGTGTTGCTTCATGTGGTTTCACCCTCAAATATGCTTCCAGTTTATCTTCACTCCAAGCCCTTGGAAATCCACTGTTCTTTGTTCAGATCTGACATCTGCCATAATTGCAGAAGTGGGCCTGACGGTTTTCTCCTATGCTTGCAAGCCAACTCCGTCACGAGGCTTCCCAGCAGTGCCAAAGGCTCAGCCGAGGCCAGGGCGGGTTGTTTGGGCTACTTGCAGGGACACAATGTCCAGAGCCTGCTTCTCACCAGTGCATTGTACTGCTCCACAGCGGGTGCCTGGCACGTCCTCCCCCCACATAGACGATCACCCAAGCAAGGACCGTTTTCTACCGTATGCCTCCTGAGCTCGGGAGCAGAGCAGTCATGTGCATCCTAATGCAGCTCCCCAGAGGCTGACAGCTACAAGAAAATTCATTCAGAGTTTCCTGCAGGACACTTGGAAAAAACTACCCTCCCCTCAGTAAAGTCCTTAGCACTGAACATAAACATTGTAGGGCAGTCAGCAGGAATCCCCACCGCAAATCCTTAATCCGGTCCACAACTGAGAGCCTCTGCAATAAAACCTCAGGCTGACTTGAATTAGCCCAAGCCCTAGGAAGGCAGAGATAACCAGAGCCTGACAAATCCCCTCACAGTGGCCCACAGCCCGTGCTACGGACAGAGCGTGTGGCCGCAGCGGCAGCAGGCGCAGAGCCCTGAGCGGGGTGGCCGCCTCGCTCCAGCCGCGGGAGAGCATCGCGGAGCCTCCAGCCGTGCAGCCCTGGGAGCCAAAGCAGGGCTCAGAGCACGGCCCGCCTACCAGGCTCTGCAGGGCTCTCAGAGCCCCCGAAACTCGGGTTTTATCCGTGTTCCCTATGCCCAAGGCGCCTGGGCTATGGGCACTCCGCACAGATGCCCCAAAGGGAACTTTAACCTGGCTCTTCCCACCGTCTCCCAGCACCACCATCCACGAGCTGGTGGCTTTTTCCTAGGCTCCACCATCAGCTGCAGAGCAGCCACACCGTGCTTCCAGAAGAGATACACCTGAGACCATATCTCAAAAATACTCACCAGCTTCTTTAAAACAGAAAATCTTGCCAGCTGCTCCGAGTACGGTGCAAGGTGCCCGGCATTTGTGCCGWCTCTGCCCTGTGGTCACGTACCCACGGCAGGAGAAGTGACACCTCTTTAAAGCCTGGCCTCTTTCTCAGCCAAAGAGTATTTGAAAATGTGGATTCTCCTCTGAGAAATCTCCTGACCCGTCACTGCATTTTAACAGCGTGGCATAGAGGATTCTTCCTGTCTGTTGAGAAGACTTTTTTTCCAAGTAAATGTTCCCTCCCTAATACCTTATGCAAGTAGAGTTTAATGCAGATTCAGTGTGGCACTTGTAAACCACCTGGAAGATGAACAGCTAAGCAGACACAACAGCCCATCCCAAAGTTGTGACAATGAGCTATAATTTTCTTTAATCACAACAGCTAAGTGCTGTTCTCAGCAACAACCTTTCAAACTCCTCTCTAGGCCCTAACTTTTCTTCTGGCCCTGAATGCTCCCATGATGCCACATCTGGTTTCCTTCTCCTCACATCTACACAGGTGTAAATCCAGCAATACATTCATTACAGTTAGTACAAATGTAGTGGAGATATTCATCCTCTCTCAAACTGTAGGGTGGCATTTTACCAAGTTTATGTCAAGGTCACTTTGTAATCTAGGGGGAGAAAACAAAAGTACAAGTGTACGTTAAACTCTGAGCTTGTGCTTTGGCCTGCACTTCTCCTAAATGTCACCACACAGGGAAACTATAGGGAACGGTCAGATGGTCYCCAAATTAGTAGCTTGGTGCAGTTCCAGCGCATGGAGCATAGCAGGGAAACACTGCGCCCATTTTCAGCCCAGGGCTGGCAGAGACAAGCTGGTGGACTGCGGCCAGCTCGCATACTCATTCCTGGCTTGACTACTATAGCTTGTACCAAGCGATAAAAACACCAGGCACTGCCTATATCTGAGGCAGCAAAATCTGAAGAGAGTTTAGGTGTGCGGAGGGAATGATTTGATGACTAAGACACGCAACGGGGACTCCAGGGATGTGGTTCGGCGTGACACCAGGCAGCTCAGCCCCCAGTTCTGCACTCCTTCCTGCGACACAGCCATGGTGGGAGGTTTTAACGAGCACTTGTGAATTCTGCAACCTTTTTTTAATTAAATTGTGCTACACTGTGAACTTTTACAGTAATAGGTCTGGTGTGAAATACTGTGCACAATGATCTGCTTAGAAGTCACCTCTTCACATTAAAAATTGTTAGAAAAAATGCATCTAGAATTCATTTTAAYGGGCATATTTTTCTCTCTATCCTACTCTAGCTCTCCCACCTTTCTTTCTCACCTTTTATTCCTGGGCAGCCTGTAATAGGCTGGTTCAGGTCTTTGACTTCTGGTTCCTGTGCTGTAGGTTATATATTCAAATCCCTGTGTGGTAGCAGCAGATGGAGCTGAGACAGATGACCTGTTCGGATTTTTTTGGTGTTTTAAAATGGATATTGCACCATTTATGGAAGGGATTATATGTTGTTTTTTTTCAGTCCAAAGGGCCTTTTAAAAGCAAGAGGTAGCTGAAGAAGAAGGAAGACATTTTTTATTTAAATGAAGCAAAGCTTTAAATAAATTGTATTAATGCTAAGCATGATTTCCCAAGTAAATGAGACTTACAGAACAATTYCCCAAATAGCTTTTGGGCTGGCTGGTCAGACTGAGCAGATTTGACAGACAGGTAGACACCTCAGACTCTTATGAGCTTCAAGACAGTCAATAGAAAAGAAAAGTCTCAAGTTAGCTTTGAAAGAAAAGCTGTGATTGCACAGATCCTTATCCATTGCAGAGGGTAGGATCCAGAGCCCATCTCYGACCCAGGCCCAGCCCTGACTGCCACTTGCCCCAGCAAACAGCCTGGGAACATGGGAAAGCAGTAGGGAAAGAGGTCAGGGAGGGACAGAGCATGTGGCTTCGTAGGACAGATCATGGAAGACAGTCTGACTACCAAAAACCTCTTTAAATGATGACATAAAAATGTGAGCTCTTTAACTTCTTCTGTTTCCTGAGTGAAATAAAAATGTCAAAGGTAAAAAATGATGATGGTAAAAAAATGCTAGTTTTGAGCATTCCCTGCAGTTGCTGAGCAATAAGTTGGGGGAAGGGGGGGGGAAAGAAGGGGGAGAAAAAAGAACACAAAAAACCCCATTGCTATACACCCAAGTCTGCACACAGTGCTGTAGGGACTACCTACTTCCATGGCAGGGGAAGATGAGAAGAAGCCAGCAGATATTCCACTTACCATGTTGATACCTAYGAGTGCCATTACCACTTTTCTAGCCTCCAGATCCAAGCAGGGATCAGGKCAGGGAGGAAGAGGGAAGAAGCAGCCACGAACAGCCTGGTTCCTAGACGAAGATAAGGGGCACACTGTGGGAATCTGAGCATGCTGCAATGAGGTTTTAACGGGCTTTTTTTTGAAATCAGACAGCTCCAATAGCCGGCTGGAGAGCACTGGGCCCAGCTGTGTCTATCAGAGGGTCAGCAAGCATTGTGCTGATGCATGCTTCTAATAATGACAACAACAGGGCTGGAAAGAACTGGTAGAGCTGTCAGAAGAAAGCTCCTACAAAGRCCAAAGGAGATTCCCAATCTCATTCACTTACCATAAAAATTTATCCAAACAGGAACAAGAGGGACTCATCTCAYTATTCACGTTACAACACAGAAGTCTGCCATTAAGCTGGTCACTCCTGTCTCTCTTCATAGGAAAAGGAGAAGAGCAACACAGTTTTAGGGTGCCAAGACCTAGCTTGGGACAAGAAGCTCGACCTCTTTTTGCTTGAGCGTGTCTTCCAAAAAGAAATTATACTACCACAAGCAGGTATTTTCGGCAAAGATGGGATCTCAAACCACAGGTCAGCTAACACAGGAAAGAGGCTCAAAGCATTTTGTCCTAAATACAGAGAAGCACTCTCCTGCGCCCAGCACTCCTTTTGCAAATTCTCTCTCCACAGCACCAGTTAATTCAAAACCCTCCAGCCAGGGAGAAGGCGTGAGAGCAGAAGAGCAAGCACACAACCTGGCTGCTATCATAAGCGCAAGGGAGGGACCAAACATCACTTTCTACAAAGGAAGTTCTCAGCTACAAATAACTGCTGTGCACACATTAGTCGCCTGCCAGTTGTTCCAAGCAGTGGAGCAGCATATCTAGCCAGTAGCACTGCACCCCCAGAGACCTAATTTGCAGAGGCTGCAAATAATGAAGAGTACCTCAAAGAAAAAAAAATCCTATTAAAAACTTATCTTTTTAAAAGGATTCCACTGTGTCTCCTGCAGTCATCCCGTTTCACGTCTTCAACCAAGGGGTAAAGGTAAGAGCCAGTTTCAGTGCCCAGACATGCCCTTGCAACAGCTGCAATATCGCAGAGCTGCCACCTCCCTTTCCCCAATTCTCCCGTGTGTCAGTAAATCCCCTGCAGGCTCTTCCAGGATCAGAACTGCTTCTATCTGTGGCTCTTACACAGCACAAACAGCTCTTAAAATCCTGATGCACTGCATCTACAACAGCAGATCCACCAGATCTCACTTCCTCTTTCCTTCYCAAGAGGTTATCTGCCATTCTCTTTACAAATGGACACCTCTGCCTTTGCCCCTAGGCACCATCCCGGTGCTGCACACCAGCAAGGCTTGCTTTAGGCAGGAGGAGCCCACCATTCCCTCCCGTGCTGCCTTTTCCATCGCCTTACCAAATAGCAGATGAGTTTTCCAGTTGCCTCTGACAGTAGACAAGCAGAGAAAGCTGCAAGCAAGACACTTAGCCAGTTCCTCAGACTACCATAGGCCTGTAGCTCTGATCAAAAAACATCTCCTCTTCTAGACCTTCACCTCTTTCTCCAGCTTCTCAGCTCCTGTTTCTATGCACTTGACTTTAATGTTGCCCTCCCAATAACAAGTTGTGCCCAGAACTGGATGTGGGCACAACTGTAAGTGGTTAGAGAGGCCTGTCACCCAGGCACCATGGCTAGGGACTATTTTGTGAAGCATACAGATAAATAAAAGAGTAAATTTCCCCTACTTTGGCTGGAAAAGCAGGTTTCAGTGTGGTCTCAGCCTCAGGGACTGGGAATATTGGTACTAGGCTTGTGGGGGTAGAGCAAGCAGGTCTGATGAGCCAGGTGACTCATGCTGGGATGCTTGAAGATGCCACTGTCCTCAGCTGTCTATCATGTCTCTGCCAGAGGTTGACCCCCATACAGTAGATGTTCAAGAAATAGCTTGACTTTATGTTGGCCAAATGGACACCATGGCAGGGACACATCACCCATCCTGGCACTCTGCTACCCGAGGACCTCTTAAATCATCTGAGCATGGATCACTGCAGCTCTTCAGGAAACACCTGCAGTTTCCCATATTCCTTAGCTCAGTCATTTTGTGAGGCCCTAAGAGAAGGCTCTTGTCTTACTTAATGTGACCACACCAGATGTTGCTGGGAAAAGTAAAATAAAGGGCAAAGGAAAAAAGCTCACATTTTTCTACTGGAGTTTTTTCTGACTGATTAGGTGCTTTCATCCCACTCAGGGAGGGTTTTGGCTGAATTCAGAGAAGGCAGCTGCCCAGAATCTGTGATGAGGCTGCTCTTATACAGCAGCAAGAGTTTCTGTAGGCTGATGAACCWTTTTCCATCATACTCAGCCCTATAAGCCTGCTTCAGGCTAACAGGGATCAAAGAAGATTTGGTTTCGGTGTCTTATCCTTAGATAGATTTGGAGAGATGCACAGGACAAGGGAAAGCTTGTGCATTAATGGTCTCATTCACTAGGACCAAAATGGCCATCTGCTCCTCCTGAATGCAGGTCCTATGAACCAGTTCCTATGAACCCATTTTTGATAATGTAACACACACCTTCACAGCAGTTAGGGAGAAGCATCCAGACCTTGAACCCAGGACTTTTCTAGTCCTGGGCTGGATATGCAGATTTACAGATGAGTGAATGCTGGGACCTTACAGCCTTCCCTATCTCTCTGTTACTGATTCAAAGACAACTGCATTCAAAGCACTGAGGCGGAGCACTGAATGGACACAACCCCGAAGGGGTTTCCAGTTAAAAAGGCACAAGGCGAGAGATCAGCATGYCACATTATTTTTCACCATGGCTTTCCCACCTTCTGTATGAGACACTCAGTTAATCATGATTGCCTCCTTTGATAGTCAGTTAGTGATTTGAATCCTTTTGGTAATTATTCCATCACCTGCACGAGATAGATAATTCCATGGGCTTGCTAGTGCACTTCAGTATTAATGTCCCCAGGTTATAAAATGAAGTGCTGAATGGAACAATTTAATGAGTAGGGGCTGGTAAAATTTTAAATTGATGGCAATGTATGGCAAAGTCTCTTAAATAATATAAAATGCCCTTTTGGCTGGAAAGGGCTGGATGAACCTGTGGTTG
This sequence comes from Rhea americana, assembly GCF_003343005.1. Classification (NCBI taxonomy): domain Eukaryota; kingdom Metazoa; phylum Chordata; class Aves; order Rheiformes; family Rheidae; genus Rhea; species Rhea americana. The sequence continues at coordinate 6,525,876 of NW_028186479.1, read as the reverse complement.
ATAAGTTGTTAAATTACATCCTATGGCTGACTGCTTGTCTTGGGAAAGTGCTGAATGATAAGTGCACAAATTATCATTACTGCATGGAGTGAAACTATTTCCAGCAGAGATGATTTGATAAAAGAGAAGTTATTTATCATGATTAAAAATACCACATTTGTACTTCTCCACACTGAACAGATCCTGAGCTGGCAATCAGTTTCCAAAAAGGTACCTTTGCTTGATTTAAAGGGCTTTATGACTATTTTAACTGATGGATTTTTCTCCCATGGAGAAAGTAGATTTAGATATCTAAATTGCCATGTTTCTGGGAATTATCTTCCCTTTCATTGCAAGTAGCTTGATTTCAGTTTCTTCCACATCTTGTTATCATATTTTACTTTTTCAAAGAAAAAAAAAGAAAAACATTTTTTTTTACAAACAAGCAAAAACAGGCTGCTAAGAGTAATGATAGAGGAGAGCTTTCTCTTCTACAGCTTCCCTTGGGGCCCTGCAGAGCCAAACAGCACTTAAAGTCATTTCCAGTGGTTGGCTGCTTAGTGACATGGGGCTGGTGGAAGGAGGCAACAGAGTCAGTTGAGTTGCTAAAGATAGAGTGCCTTCAGTAGCTACSACCTGGTGGTCTTTTGAACCTCTCAGTGAAATGGCTTAAATGATCTTGAAAAATGAGCTTCCTATATAGCTCTACAGAGCACTGCTCCAAAGCCAGGTCAAGAAATGCTGGGCAAGGTGAAGCTGGCAATATTCAGTAACTTTAATGGAGAAATGAAGGGTTTAATTCCCCAATTATTATACACTCCTTTGCCTCAAGCCAGTTAAATGAAACCATTAGGCAGGSCTACTGATGGAGCGCTACAAGGAACTGGTGAAAGCCATCACAGGAATCACCATACAGTACTGCTTGCAYGGAGAAGAGGTCCAGTTGCATTCCCAAATCATTCCCTTTCCCTTCTCCTAGRTAATGAGGTACTCGACCATTTTTTTCTTTCTTAAAACAGATTGAAAACACCGTTTCACTATAGTGTTAAGCRTATAGCCCAAGATGGCTAGCCACATCTGGCCCAAAAGACAAGAATAAATAAAAGATTTCAGTGAGATTGCCTCATGTGGGTAAAGTATCTGAAAGAAAAAAAGCTTGCCAAACCAAAACTCTTTCCAACATTCCTTGGGGCCTTCTGTGGTAGATGTCGTTGTTGACATTTTGACATTAGCTTACAAGCCTGTTAATGCCTAGTCATTCAACACTGGTTGTTTTTGTAGATAGGTCATGAAATCACCTGATCTGATCTTCCATTTAATATGGGCCAAGGACTAATCTGTGCAAGATAATTATTTTCTTGTAGTTCAGCCGAGCTCACTTGCATCTGGCTAAAGTGCACCTTTCACAACCATCTTAGTCTTGATATGAAATCTTCCAAAGACAGAAAGTTCAACACCAGTGTAGGCATTTCAAAAGAAGGTACCGCTGAAAAAGGATAAAGAAAGTCCACCTATAAGTATAAAGAAAAGCAAGTGGCTTAGCTCAGTTGGTTAGAGCATGGTGCTGCTAATGCCAAGGTCACGGGTTCAGTCCCTGTATGAGGTTTGGACTAGATGATCTCCAGAGGTCCCTTCCAACCTTACCATTCTATGATCTTGCATAAAGGCTTTAAGTGTAAGTGTATGTGTATGAGAGCACAATAATGCTGCAGTACTTGGCACACTGGTGCTTTCCAAAGCTCCACTAGTGCCATCACCAAAGGGAAGAAGACATAAGCTTGTGCTGACATGACCACTTCTGGCAAGGTCTGTGTAAAGTATTTCCCTTCTTGTATCACAGGGGATGAAATGCTATCGCAGTTTATTCCTTTTGGTATTTTTTCCTTTCTGTCTCTGTTTACTTGTTTATTTATTTTTATTTCAAGAAAAATTTATGTACATGAAAGTTTGAGATTTTTGATGCTCAGAACAGGTAAAATGTCAATAAGGGATATTCAAAAGATGTGTGGTTTGGCAAGAAAAGCTTAAAGAAGAGAGCTGGAATTAGATATCAATTGGAGAATTGAAAAATTGCTCTTTTAATCTGCATGCTTGCTAGCAAAACAAGCACAGGGCAGCGATCCCATTTCATAACTAAGTTTTCACAGGGCTCCTCAAACTGCCCTGACAGGATACAGTGTGGAATATTTTTCCTCAGCTGTACTGCAGTATCAAACTCRACTCCATCATGCCTCAGTAGAGTTGTGTCTTCTCAAACAAGAGCTGAATTTGGCCAAGAGGCTTCAGTGGGAGCAGCACACAGATAGCCCTGAGCAAAATTCGGTCCTGTCAAAATGTCTGTTTTCAGTCTCCATTAAAAAAACATGTCCCAGCATATAATCATGCAACTAGCAGAATGTGGATCTTCTTTTACATGCAATTCATCTGAGACCTGCTCCTTCTGTCCTGACCACCTTTATTTGCAGTGAAAGAGCTGATCACTCAGCTCATTCCTGGCACACTTGAGGCTGTGCAGAAAAAGGACCTTGTCAAGGAGAACTTTGTGTGTCACACAGATGCCAGGCCTAGCTGGTGCTGGGCAGCAGCTAACCATACTGRCATCCATGGGAAAGGGGGCAGACGCTACAAGCAGAAACAGCTGAAGGGACGTTTTGGGTGACTTAGTCTACTTTGCCGAAGCCAAAAGGCTTTGAGGCAATTTACCTCCCACTGGAAAAGTTTTGTGAGAGAGAAAATACTGGGTGCTRTCACAGACTGAATTAACTGCTGCTATGTGACAAAAACTGTTGTGTACTGGTAAGTAAGTAAGGAAGTGGGTGAGCTCACCCATTCAGTGTACATAAGAAGAGGGCAAACCTGTATTGCCTAAATTAGGTGGAGAGCAGCTCTGCTTACCTTCAGCTATACCACTGGGAAGGAAAACCCAGGGTTGTCCCCAGCTCTGGCGAGGAGCCAGTAACCCAGCTATCGCCCTGAGTACTGGCTGGACATGTCCCCTTCCACTGCCCTCAAAATATTGGACATGAAGAATGAAAACAAATGGCAAAACTCAGAAGTTGCCACAAACTTGGAACTCTCCTCCTCCAACTGACTTCATTAACCAAGCATTTTATCAGCATCTGGATTCTTTACAAAGAAGTTACAGTCTTGGAAATATTAAAATAACACCAGCTGTTTAATTTCTAACAGTGCTCAGAAAATTGACTCAGGCTCAGTTGAGCAAAATGATCCCCTGCTTGCTTAGCTTGAGCATGTGCTTAGAAGGACTGGGCCGGGATGAAAGCACATGCTTAAAAATACACATATGAATAATTGTTTTGTTAAGTTGGGGGCTTATAATTGAAAAGGTCCTTTTATAAAACTGAGGGAGGAGATACAATTCTGATATCCAACCGTACCATTAAATGTAACTGCTGTCAGATGTTCACATATGGTTAATACATGCGCAGCATCTAAAACTGCATTGAATCAAACTATACTGTGAGCGTAATAGTTTCAATTCCCATGCACTAAAAAAAAAAAATCCCATGCTCCATTTATGTGTCTTTTCCCCTGTGTCTTCTTTGTAATAACCCAGGGCAGTGATGGAAAACAAACTTATACCCACATCAGCTTGCTAGAATTCCCTTTTCAAGACCCCAGAGTAACAGAGGAAGCTCTTACTGGCATTCAGTATTAGCAATTCTGCCCCTTTGGGGGCTGAAATGAATTTTCTTCATCGTAACTCACAGAGATCAAGAGCAAAGGCCTTGATCTTTGCCCAGGAGTTTGCAGTGCTACCTGCAGCCTGGGGAACGTGTGAGGCAGCATATCAGCAAAGCAAGGAGCAGCAGCACACATGCAGTAATACAGCAAAAAATGGCCTAAGAAAGGCCATATTGCATCAATCCAAAAGCACATCTAGCCCAGCATCCCCTCTGACTATGGCCAGAAGCAAATGCTTAGAAAGAAAAACAGAAATAGGGAGTGTATAGAGAGATCTCGCCCTGATACACTTAGCTTCTGGCAATCAGTAGTTGAAACACTTCCTAGTTCTCAGGTTGTGTATTTTAGTTAGCAGTAGATCCATCCTCCCCCATCCTCCCCATTCCTATCTAAATGTTTACTAAACCCATTAGCACTTAAGGCTGCTTCTGCAACCTATGTCTGTGAGCTCCATGAATGGTTTCTGTGCTCAGTGAGTTACCAACACAYGTAGCTGAGGACCTGTTCAGCTACTTCAGGGAATCCAAAAGGACCAAGTTTACCGACCAGTGTGGCTTGTTAAGAATCAATCAAGCAGAAGATGCTTGTTATTTATCCTGCCRATTTGTTACCTCTTCATTCTGCCAACGAAGCTTTGCTGAGCAACTACATTCTCACGCCTAATGCCCATGTTCCTCCATGCCGCTGCCTTTCCGTGCTGCATGCAATGTCAATCTGCAAGGTCTTCAGAGCAATGCAGTTATACTCTGAGGTGTCTAACAAGCTCCTGGTAAGTGGAGAATATAATTACCGATAGTACTACTTGGTCCATGTTATTAAAGCTAGCTCAAACTCACCCATATTCTGCTAGGCAATTTACTTGAGATGTTGACAACCAGCATGTAAATGACAAAGTTACTTTGTTGTAAGGGAAAAGCATGTGGGTACTTAAGATATTGATGAACTGGACTATAAGCGGATTATCGCCACAGTATGAGTAGAGACTAATTTCCCAGTAGAAAAAGCTTTTTGAAATTCAAGACAAAATGTCAATCCATTTACTAGTCACACATATTTAAAACATTTCTCTCATTTTGCTCCTTGCTACTGACTCTCTCAGACTTCAAAAGATACAGAACAGAAGGAAATGTCCTGCATTTAAACACTGCATAGCTCTCATAAAATCTGAATCTGAAGATCTGGATACAGGATGGGTTTGGGATTTGGTGGGGAGCCCAAAGGTTTGTACAGTTCCATGGTCTATCTAGATTCCCACTTGAGTCCAAAAACACAAAAATAAAGATCTTCTTTAAAGGTTACTGTTTTGGGACAGGAGGATTTCTCCTATGGATTAGTAAAAATAATCATAAAAAGATTAAATAATCATAAAAAATCGTAAAAAAAAATAAAAATATGGAAGTCTCTAAAATAAGAGGTCTCTTGTTAAAGCTTAGAGGAGAACTCAGAGGAGAACTCAGTGCAAAAGGACTAGAGACATTGGGCAATTTGCYCAAAGTTACTCTTGGACAAATCATAGCTAAGCCTCTGCTGTCTGTAGGTGGCTTGTCCAAGTCCCGGGTTCAGCATCCCCTGCCCTGGCTGCAGCCCAGCATGGTGCCAATCATGAGACAGAGTGCACACCTCTGGCACTAGGCTCTACCTCCTGCTTTTTTCAATTAGCTGCTGCGCCCCACAGGAACCCGTTCACAAGTTCTCAGAGGAAGCAGAGTCCATGCGCTCTTCCAGCCTAACTCTAATCTGTCACTTTATTTTTTCTGCATGCTATTGCAATCCAGAAATAATGGGGCATTTGTCTCTCCAAATCACCTTTTTTTTTTAATTTTGTCCACCAAGGTAGCCCACATGTTACAATGACGATATACGTTACAATGATGATACACGTTCCTAGAAATGTGAAAGCTTGGCTCTGTACCTGCCTCTGCTTGAGGAAATTCAAGCTCTCTTTTTCTTGGCTCCCACAAGGCTGACAGAGCCAGTCAGCTGTCGATTATCTTTACCCACCCTATCGAAACTATGCTGATGGGTAAAATGGGAATTAAAGGTTTGAGGTCCAAAGAGAGAACATGACTCTGTTGTCTTTAATTAAAATCTCAGGCACTCCCCTCGATCAGCACTGCCTTTTGGCTGCTTTAGCTGCCTCMCTCTGGAGTTTGCTGTTGGCTCTGGGCCCCCTTTTGAGGTCCTCACTCTTTCCTGTCCACTTTATAAAGAGCCTTGGTGTCTAATACAAGGTGTTAGACTCTGCTCTGCACGATGAACATTTTGGTGCCTAAGCTCACCATGGTAATCTGGCTTTGAATAAACATGTTAGAAGAATGCAAAACATGCTGTTTGGGGGGAATGTAAGTATTCTTGGCTACTTACATGACTACTACTGCAGATGTAATTATTTTCCCTAAAACTGTGTGGTTACTTGGGGCCACCCAAGCACTGGTGCATGTCAGAGGGTGAAAAGCCATGACCATCTCACAGGTGGCCCAGCATGTTCACACCACCTTGTGGATCAGGAGACCCAGATGCCACAAGCTACGCTGTGGAGAAGGTCCTGCCTTCACTGAGAGCCAAAAGCTGCAGGGGAAATGACAGAAATTTCACAGTGAGGGCTGAGCTGAGGCAATTCAGGTGGTTTCATGGCACAGCTCCAAGAGGCTGCTCCAAAATTAACTGAAGACATGGGGAGTACTTCTACTGATGTCTTTGGACAAGATTTGGGATCTAGTTCAGGAAAATGCATGAGCAGCGGTAAATCCAATTGAGGATGATGATATTTAATCATGCCCTTGATTTTAATCTTATGCTTACATGCATACCTGTATAGGAGGCCAACAACAGTTGCCCCTATAACTTCTATTTTTTCCAGTTTCCAGTTGATCGCATCCTTATATTGTTAGGGTCATTTTAATCATTTTAATCATAACTTGGTTGGAACAATAGACAGGTTGCTTGTCTAGACATAAATCTATTTTTGATAAATAAATAAATAAATAAAAGCGAGAGAGGGAAGAACRAAATCTTTTAAACCATTTTCAAATCCCAGACCTTCAAACAATGCAATTTCACAGCCGATTTCAGGTTTTGGTTTTGATTTTGCAAGAAAAAAAAGATGTATAATTTTAAAAGCCATTTAAAGGGTCTTTCCAAGGCAAGCACTGCCTTATGAAACTCTGACACTTGTGTCTCACTCCCATCGTGAAGGATGGGGCCCACGAGTGGAGCAGGTGGTGTGTGGGTCACCAGTGCCYGGGTGACAAACTGTGATAATTGGATTGTTTGGGGAGCTGGGGAAGGGAAACAACCAGTGTGCACAAATCTCGGAGGAGAATTAGAAGTGAGCCTGGATCCCAGTTAATAGTGTTCTATAAAAATGCAAAGTGGCTAATGATAAGAAAAGGAAGTTCCATTATGCCAAGTGCCTGATGCAAAAGGGTATCATTGACCCTGTGAAGGATATTTGCGGGGAATGTTCAGGCAGCAGAAACAGGTGCAGAAATAAAAGCAAACCAATGGCTTGTTTTAAACTCCCCAATTTGCAATGTTAATGAACACGAGGGCCAGGGAGAGCCAAAGAGACTAAAGTGGCCAGAGTATAATTCTTCCTATCCATTAAAGTCACAGACATGCACAAAACCAGGGCAAATAGGAAAAGGACTTCCTAAATCCTGGCCATTTATTAGCCATGCCAAGAAGTATATGGCACAGAGAACTTGCTGAGTTGATTTGGGGTGGGTGGAGAAAGGAGCTAGGAAAAGTTGCCCTTGGCCCCAAGCATCGGAGAGGAGGGGGTGGCAGTCGGTGGGGGAAAYGGGCTCTCGTGGGGCCCATAATGAGCCATCCTCATTAAAAGATTAGATGCCAGAGTGAACAACACCCTCTTAATAATGCACACATCACTATGACAACTGCAGAGTTTGATACCCGAGGACAACTTTATTGTGCTTGTGAAATTTCCTTATTTTAAAAATACTATTTATAGTTATTAGACATCAATTCACCATATCCATCCTCCTCCTCGTCTCCTCACCCTTCGTGTTTCCAAGGCAGGATCGGCCAAAGTGTTAACTTGCCTCTCCTAAGGTTAGTAAACCGCTGTCAAGTATCAGCGTCAGAGTATGCTGACATAATTATCCTGCTATCCCATACATAATTAGTAAAGCTAAGCCCAAACTATATTAATACCCGGATTAATTACGGTGGAAGCATAAACAAGGATATTAATGCTATGAAAGTATCAGTACAGATATTCGACAGCCCATATGCTTGTCTGTAGGACCACTAGGGACTGTGCTGAAGCGGGAGCTGTGCGGTGCCCTGACTGTAATGAGAAATGAGAAAACTGCTGAAAAATTGATGCCGCCTGCAGATTGCACAATCCGCTGAACAGCAGGGGGTCGGCTTCTTACATCTCCCGCTCTCGGTACAATATGCTAATTTCTGCATGCATACGAGTGTAAAAGGAAAGAAGAAAAGATTTCACAAAAGGAAAAAAATGCAAATGACAACCACAAAGATCACTGCAGAGAAATCCATGAGCTTTATATGGATTAACTGTGTTGGAGCTAGTGCTCGTTTGGGTTTAACCCCTTCCGTCCTAGAGCCTTGGGCGCGTCCTTTTCGCCGTGCAGAGGAATACCTACGGCGTCTTTGTGGGAAGGCAGGGAGGGAGATGAGGGCGGCAGGGAGCTGAAAGGATGGAAAGGAGCTTCCCCCCCCCCTTTTCCATGACTGCATAACTCTTGCTTTAACATTGACTGGGAGGYAAGGATCCGGCAGGGAAGAAAAAGGGGCTGGGAAGGGGGGGTGTAGAAAAGGAGGCTCATCAAATGTTGGTGGGGTTTGCGAAAAGACCGCTATGGCACAGCCTGATCCAGCTTTAATGGGGGGGAAGCTGGCACGAGACCCTCCCTCGGCCGTGCAAGGGATCCTCTGACGCCCCTTGCCCCTTAGAGGGTGACTTGGGAGCGTGCAGCTGGCAACGTCTTCTCAACAACACACTACAAAATCCTCATCGAGACGATCTCCCCATTACTATTTTCCACTCACGACTCAGAGTCTCTCCCTCCCGGGCTAAAGAAGCAGATGTGCTCGCTTAATTAAAAGCCTGTCTTTCCACTGGGGACAGCCGATGCGCTGCCTGTCCCGCCGTTCCCCCCGGCGTGCCGGGAAGGCGCCGTACCCCTGCACGCAAGCGGGCCCCAGCAGCGCCCAGGCCACCCCGCTGCCGTTTGCCTTGCTCCCGGGGCGAGCCTAACCCCCGCCTGCGGCAAGCCCAGCCACCCGCGGGCTGGTGCAAACCGTGCCTTGCACGTAACACTGCCGGTGTAAGGTAACGCCAACACACGCCAGCTCTTGTGTAGGCGATGCAGGGGTGGGTGTCTGTACAACCTCATCCTTCTTTTGGGTGCCATTGGCAAGGGCCACCTACAGATGGTTTAAGCCCCTCTCRCGGCAGAACAGGAAGGCGAAGAGCATCTCCTCCCCAACCTGYGGGAGGGAATTATCTATGTTTCTGCAATAAGACGAATCAAAGCCTTAATTCTTCTCCAATAATTAAAGAGATTAGTTGCTCTCTCTTTAGTAGCAGCAGGAGCAGCAGCAGGTGCTGTTATGCTTGGTCCGATGTATGCATAATGTGGCTTCCGCATGCAATCGCTGTGTCCAAGCGTGAACACAGTCCTACGGAAATATTTGTCATTAAAAAGTTGCCGCCGGGCCTCTGTAATACAGCAGGTGCTTAGGAAAAAAAAGAAATTGTTTGGTTGTTCATTTTAAGTAGTTTGGGAAAGAATTTAGCACTCCTAAAAGAAAGCGCTAGTGCTCTGGCAGCAGCACAGAACACAAGGATGGAAATGTCCGTCTCGCACCCAACAGGGAGTGAGATGTGCTTCTTATTAGGAAATGCAGCCTGGCCGCAACCTGGACAGACATGTGCAGTGAATAGGAGAAATGGCAGAGAATAAAAATAGGAAAATATCTGTCCTGCCTCCGTATCTAAACTTGGTCTCTTTGCAGAGGCTGTGTGAAAGGAGGAGGACAAATATTTGGGGGKTTTTTTGGCAGCAGAATTTTGCCACCAGAAACCGGGATAAAAACTAATGAGCATCCTCCAGATTTCAGTACCTTTGTGAACCTTTAGTCCACAAGTGAAAAATATTTATATTCCATTGGAAACTCTCCAATGACCTTTTGAATGTCCACGCATCCACCAACCTTCTCCCTCAACACATCATTCATCCCTTCTCCCCCAAGACTCTTGGAGCAAGCAGTGTATAATACTCCACTTTAACCCTAGAACTGCTTACATTAATTGCCGTTTTCTATGGGTTTTCTTTCTTGACTCATCATTTTGATTTTAATCTTTGTATCTGTGATTACTGTAAATGCTCTCCCTCCCTTATGGAATATTTTTCCCACCATATGATACCAAATCTCTTCCCCAGTTAGACACTGGGACCTGTATAAGCAGTAAAGGTCTCAGCTGGGAGCTATCCATCGCAAATCCTGGTTCCTATATGGTTGCATAGTGCCTCACAGACCCTGATTCAGAGCACCACCTACCTCAGCAGCTCAGGATGGCTCTGACCCAGGCCACCATGCAGTGAGCGTACCCTCACTGAAACCCTCTGTAGAGACGGCAGTAACAGCAGTAACGGAAGTAGAGCAGCAGTTAGCAAACAAGGAAGACCATGCACTTCATGTYGCTTCTCACATACTTGTGCTTGCAGGTGAGCAGGGGCGTTTATGCAAAGAACAGCCATTCCCCTGACATTTGTCCAAGCAGAAGTCCCTTTAGGTAGATAATGAGAAAAGCAAAAAAATAAGTAAATAAAGTATGACTTGAGTAGCATCGTCATTTGGAATACTAATGTGTATTTGCAAACAACCCTTTTACTGGATTTGATCATCTCTACCTTACAATAACCATCCTGAAGTCACACAGAAAGTCTAGAATGGCACTAAAACTTCAATTTTCTTTTTTATTGTTCTGTCTGCATCTTCCTGACAGACTAAGAATACGAATGCTGCGCTTCAACCTTGATCAAGTCAAAAGGTGGTTGGGGGAAGGGCTRAACAGTGTGTTTATAATGGAAATGCTGCCCCGCTAATGACACAGGAGCACCAGAAGGCACCGTTATAAATATCATAGGCGGAAAAACCCCCAGCTCGTGTGAAGGAATATCTTGCTGACACCGATTTAGAGCTGCTATTTTTGTGTTTTTTTCAGGAATACGCTGCATACTCCCAAAGCCTCCATTGAAGCCAGCCAGCCCGGGCAGATGTTAAGATCACAAAGTCAAACAGGGCGAGTGGGAAGTCTCAGTGCCACCAGTGCTTCTGCAAAACCCACCGCAACTGGCTGCACCATGTCGGATTTAACCAGCTCATTAAGGTGGCCTCCCAAATTTATAATCCAGGCCTCGCTGTTGCAAGCACCAAACCACCCCCCCCCCGAACTACACGTGTTTGATCCGAAACAGAAATGGTGCCTAATTCTCCCAGTCCGTATTGACTTAGTCCATGAGCAGTTTAATTCCCGCTGTAGCGTAACACTGCACTCTCTGTGGCAGCAAATTTCAGTTTGAACAGATTTTATCCCTCTTCTCTCAGATTTTTTTGCATCCCTGCATTATCTCTGGTAAAATCTCTTGCACTTTAAAGCTCCCCCCTGCCTGGTTTTGTTATTTAAACTTGCATCTGTTCATTGGTAAGGTCAAAAGCCCAGGAGCCAGAAGCAGTCACCGCTGCTGTGGTGAAGGACAAGGACGGGGCAGGGCGAAGTGACCAGGGGTGGGCAGAAGCAGGGACTCCTTAAACTGGGATCATCACTGAGAAGAAAACAAGAGGAGCTAGAGTTTGCCAGAAGAACAAAACAGGGTTCCCACAGGGTCGTGGCACAGACRCGGTTCTCCCCAGGGGAGTCACTTGTGTCTGCAGGGTGACATCCCRGGGACAGTGGTATTTTGAGATCTACTGCAGAGTGATGCAGGGCGTGTTTTCATCGGGACACGTCTGCTTGAATTTGTGCTGAGCTCAGGAGGACCAGGTGAGTTTGCATAATTAATACTCTGACCTTGCACCACTAACGCACACATAGTTCCCACTGAAGTCAATGGGAATTTTTAAAGTGTGAACAATGCCAGCCCAAGTCTCTAAAGCAAGYGGGAGCGTTGTATATGGCAGTGGTGAGTTCAGCCATAAAAATGTTTATACAGTGGCAATATTTCTTTTTTCTTTTCTTTTCTTTTTTTTTTTTTTTATTAACAGAACTTCTAATAACTATCTTTGCGGTGGCAGCAAAGCACAGAAAGACTCAGACCATTGCCATGACAGCACCTTGCTGCTTGGTGCAAACCCCCCCCAAACTAGGCTTTGCCGAGCTCTCGCAGGAGAGGCTCTTGCTGCCGCTCCGGGGCCCGCCGAAGATTTGGACCGGGGCGACTGCAAGGGGGAAAAGGAGCAAAGCCCCCCCGGTGGCGTCCTCCTCTGCAGGCTGTAGCAAGCAACGGGAGCCGCAGCTGTGCTAACGCTCTGGCGCGCTTCCAGGGGACCCCGTGTCCACACACACACACACCCCCCGGCCGCCGCGCTCCCTCTCCCCCGGGGGGGTCGTTGTCAGACAGGCGCAGCACCCGGATCCGGGCACGGGCAGCGGCGTCGCTCGCTCGCTGGGACACGGTTCGGGATAAAAGGGGCTGCGGGAACACGAGGTCCCGCTTGCCCCCCTGGGCRCGGGCACCCCCGGAGCAGCACTGATCTGTCGCGGCGGGCAGTTCCCTGCCTGATATAAGTAATAAGTAATTAAAAGCAGCCCGGCGTGCCTGTTCCCCCCCCCTCCCCTCCTCTCGCTCCGTTTGCTGGCATTTACCCAAAAGAGCGGTGACTGATGGCTCTGAGAGCGCCGCCGCTGCTCCCCCTGCCATGATACGGCCGCAGAGCCGGCAGCATCTGCCAGCTCGTCAGCGCTTCCTTTAATTCCCTGCCTCCAGGATTTTTCCCTTCCCCTCCAGGCAATAACGAGCACCCGCTCGGGCCCGCGGGATGAGACCTGCCGGCGAGGGCAGCGGCGGCGCTCGGCCTTGCAGCGCTGGCGGCCACGCGCTGACCTTCCACGGCGGGTTTCAGCCCCGGGGCCGCGGCGCTGGGAAAGCCTGCCGCCTCTCTCTGCAAGGGGCCACAACCCTGCCTCTGCCGCAGAGCAACCTCTCCCGCCGGAGAGCAGGGGCAGAGGGGCGGCAGCAGCCCCAAAGAGCTCAGAGCGTCGGGCTTAACGACAATATCAAAGAGGAAAACTTACGGGGGGGAAAGTAATAAAACCACGTTAGACTGAGTTATACCCTGCAAGAATTGCACCCAAACACCAGCCTGGTACCAAGAGCCTTAAAATGGCCTTTTTGCAAAGCATGGATGAACTCCGCATCTGTTGCAGCTCAAGAGATTCRTTGCACAGGGACGTGGAGTGGGTCTGGCCTGCGCCAGCCCGTGCTAAATCCCGTCTCAAGGCAGAGCATCCAGCTTGCAAAAATCTTGCCTCCCTGTGCAAGCCCAGTAACAGAACAACCTAGAAMGCGGACGAAGGCCGTCTCCTTCGGYGGAGATGCCCCTCGGCGGYGCGGGCGGGAGCGGGGGAAGGTCTGGCAGACCYCTGCACAGGACGAGCAGCTAGTTCACGACTTGCAACCTCGCCGCGTCTGCACCGAGCGCCGCCTCCCACCGCCGCGGCCTCCCAGCAGAGCCCGGCTGCTCGCCGGCCAGCAAGCCACCTGCGTGAAAATGCTTTCTGGCTAAAGGCTGGAAATTTAACRTCCCTCCACGTCATCAAAAGTGAGCGTCAACTCAAAGAAACCTAACGGGGGAGCAGTAGCCATCAGCGCTGAGAGATGAGCCGCCGCCGCCACCGTTGATCCGCCGCCGCCCTTTCGCACGACAGCTTTATTATACATAATGCCTCAGGTCTCCGAGTTGCATGAACCGTGTGAATAACTTTGCACGAACTGGCACGGCTCCAAAGGCCTCGGCACAGCTGCACGGGGACCGTCACGGTTTTTGTGAATGAAGACCGAGGAATAGCGTGTGCCAACAGCACCCGSGGGACGGGGCACCCATAGGCAGCACTAGAAGGGACCGTACCCATGCAGAACTGGTGCTAGCCCATTTTCCAGGGTGTCCAAGGGTACCTTATTTCCTCTCTTCCCTGTTAACATAGCTATTGATGCCCATGCGTAAGAATATTTCAGTTTTAAACTCAGTGCAAGGCCAGACTAACCAGAAACTTCTTTTTTCCTTTTTTTTTCCGCCTTTCTTTTCCTCCTTCCCCCCCAATTCGGCTCTATTTTCAGATTTAGGTGTGCACACACAGAGTAAAATGACTCTTCTTTTCAGTCGYTCCCGTGCACGCCTGACCGGTCCGCCAGGCACCCCGCTGGCCGTTTGCACGTGCCGAGACCCAACTTGCAGGCTTGCCCGCAGACCCGGCGTCCTGCCGTGCCAAATACTTGTCTCCCACTGAACGTGCATCGAGCCGTCGGCCGGAGGGTTTGTGCGCGGAGCGCCACGTGGAGCCGTGCCGAGGCGGGCGGGCGCTGCCCCCGGCGGAGAGCCGGCGCTGCTCGCGGTCGCGGAGCGCCGGGGAGCG